>NC_069798.1:36680695-36985922 GCF_027406575.1 Nycticebus coucang
CAGTGTGCTTCCAATCAAGGTGGAAGGTAAAGGAGGAGCAGGTGTGTCACATGGCAGAAGAAGGAGCAAAGGAGGGGGAAGATGGTGCCCAGCCCTATTAACCAGCTCTTGCATAAATTAATAACAGGGAGGGATCTCATTCATCATTGCTGGGAGGGAACCAAGCCATTCATGTGGGATCTGCCCCCATTACCCAAACATCTCCTACCC
This sequence comes from Nycticebus coucang, assembly GCF_027406575.1. Classification (NCBI taxonomy): domain Eukaryota; kingdom Metazoa; phylum Chordata; class Mammalia; order Primates; family Lorisidae; genus Nycticebus; species Nycticebus coucang. The sequence goes on from NC_069798.1 coordinate 36,680,906, forward strand.
AGTCCCACCTCCAACACCGAAGATCAAAATTCAACATGAGCTTTTGAGGGGCCAAACATTCAAACCAATATCACAAGGTAATTTCTGAGTTAAGTGTCAAATGGATAAAACAAATGATAAAAATGATAATATTGTTGCTTTTTTTTTTTTTTTTTGAGACATAGTCTCATCTTGTCACCTTCAGTAGAATGCTATGCCATAGCTACATATGGCATATGTAGTGCCATAGCTCACATCAACCTCAGATTCTTGGGCTCAAGCAGTTGTCTTGCATCAGCCTCCAAGAAGCTGGGACTACAGGCTTTTCATGTTAAGCTTAGTACCCAGTGTACTACCCACCACAACTCCCGGCTATTTTTAGAGATGAGGTCTCGCTCTTGCTCATGCTGGTCTCAAACTCTTGAGCTCAGGCAATTTACCTGCCTCGACTTTGTGTATAATATTGTTGCTGTCTTCTTTCCTTTTTTGACCTTTAGTTTAGGAAAAAGTTATTAGAAGTGGTCTTTGAATCTGTATATTTGAGTTGTAATAAAAAATACTTTTTCTATTGACATTTAAAAAATTAACCCTATCCTTTGTTTTGGTGGTCCTTGAAACATGGTTTTTGTTTGTTTGTTTGTTTGTTTGAGACAGAGTCTCAAGCTGTAGCCCTGGGTAGAGTGCTGTGGCATCATAGCTAACCGCAACCTCAAACTCTTGGCTTTAAGTGATTCTCTTGCCTCAGCCTCCCAAGTAGCTGGGACTACAGATGGCTGCCACAATGCCTGGCTATTTTATTTTTTTGGTTGTAGTTGTCATTGTTGCTTTGGCAGGCTCAGGATGGATTCGAACCTGCCAGCTCCGGTGTATACAGGCACTGAGCCAAAACATGGTTTTTCTTAACTTCTATCTCTGTGATTCCAGAATTCTTTGCTCTGATGCATACACAGCAACATCAGGCACTTATACTTCATAGTATCATTATAGCTGAAGCACCTTGCGTTGCTGGGATTAGCAAGTGAAGTTTTCCCTCTTAAAAAAAAAAAAAAGTTCACTTAAAGAATGCAAGACTCTTAGCTTTTAAAGGATATTGTTCCTAGTCGGGAGGCTGAGGCAAGAGAATCATGTAAGCCCAAGAGCTGGAGGTTGCTGTGAGCCGTGTGACGCCACGGCACTCTACCGAGGGCAGTAAAGTGAGACTCTGTCTCTACAAAAAAAATAAATAAAGGATATTGTTCTTTTGAAATTGAGTAGAAGAGCTTCACATGAACAGTATAGATGTTGCTAAATAATGAAGCTGTTTCACCCTGACTTAAATTTATCACTTTCTGAAATGTTAGCTTAATGCAATGAATATATGAGCTAAAATTGACGATAATATCTCAGGGAAAGTTTGATCACGCAAAATCAATAAAAGGTAGAAAGTAGGGTCCAAGTTCCTGCAAGTGAATTAAATTTCCTTTTTAAACTCAAAAATTGGACTGGCAGCATAATAAAATTCTTGTTTAATATTTGGTCATGCAAAATTGAGCTTCACATGAAATTACAGTTTCCCTCTGTGGTTTCACAAATCCTTGGGAAGCAGAAATTGAATTTTCAGGTCCAACTTGAATATATTACTGATTCTTTCCTAGCTGTAGCAAGTGAAATGTATTCTCTGTCCTTTCCTTCACAGTCCAGCCTTTCATAGTCAAGGGATTGCTCCTTTTAAAGCATGCTACTGTTATTGTTAGGTGGATTATTTATAAGTGCTGTCTTTCACACAGGCACTATCTCCTTTACATTTATTTGGTGCTTTGTAAATATTTTCAAATTAATAGAATCATTTTTATATCTTTTTGGTATGTTTTAGAAACAACTCTTCCATTTTAACCTAATTAATCTTTTCTGATTTGTTCTTCTAGAATGAGAGACTACAGGCATTGCTTGGAGATAATGAAAAGATGAATTTATCAGATGTGGAACTTATTCCATTGCCTTTAGAACCTCAGGTGAAAATTAGAGGAATCATTCCAGAAACAGCTACTTTATTTAAGGTAATTGTGATGGATATTTAATGTGTATGATTAGAACATAGTTCTTTATAACTAAATCAGATTTTACTTTGGAAAATTACATGCAGAAAATACCTATAATTTTATTTGATTTACAAAGCATTAGGTTAAAGGGTACCTTTTATTTATCATTGTGTTTTAAGATCTTTTTGTATTACCAGGGCCTAAGCATTTTTATATGAAGTATATAAAATGATTTTATATGTAGTGGGTTTTTTCATATGTAATTCTTTTTTGTTGTTGTTGTTGTTGTTTTTGTCTGGGGCTGGGTTTGAACCCACCACCTCCAGCATATGGGGCCGGCGCCCTACTCCTTGAGCCATGGGCACCACCCTTTATATGTAATTCTTTAAACTAATTGTTAGACAAGTCTACAACTACTATTGTTCATGTAAGTTGTTTTTCTTATAAAAGGTAAGTTGAAAAACCTATGTGTTTAGTTTATGAGTTCAGATAGTTAGAGATGAGTTCCAGTGGACCTTTTTAACATTTCTCAGTCTGATATTTGTTCTATGAAACTCAAGGATTTTTTCTTTTTTTTTCCTTGAGGCAGAGTTTTATTTATCTCCCTCAGTAGAGTTCTGTGGCATCATAGCTCATAGCAACTTCAAAATTGTTGAGCTCAAGCAATTCTCTTGCCTCAGCCTCCCCAGTACCTGGGACTAAAGGCTTCCACCACAATGCCTATTTTTAGAAATGGGGTCTTGCTCTTGCTCAGGCTGGTCTCAAACTGCTAAGCTCAGGTGTTCCACCTGCCTTGGCCTCCCAGAGTGCTAGGATTATAGGCATGAGCAAGAGCGCACAACCCATTAAGTTTTTTTCTTATATTTGTAAGTAGCAATTCCCTTTAGTCCTTAATAGCTCACCAGGTTTGGTGGCCTTTAGTTCAGGTAGAAATAGCTGATGCAGTTTCCTTCTCTAATTAGGCCAAAGGACTGAACATCATACTGAAAGATCTCTGTGAAACATGGAGTTTTGGATTTTGAGATTCAAGTAGTGAAAGGGCATAAGTTGCATGGAGTATTTCTTTGCAGCCAGTAAGAAAGGGCTCATAGAACAGTAATTAATGTATATAAAAAGGAGTGCAATTGTCGTAGAAAATAGTTCATATTTTTTAAGAGGTATATTTCAAGGCAACTTGTTACTATTCATACAACTGAACCATAAGTTTCATGAAGCAATACTTACTTAACCTTACTGCAGGTTATGGATGATTGGTTTCTGTTATTTAAAAAATTATTCTATTTTTTTTTTTAATTTGTCTTTTGCTTTAATTTTTAGTTGTTTTTTGCTTATAGCCTTTTTAGTTGTTTTTAAAACTCATTAATAGATTGCAACTTGAAAATAGTGGGGATATAATATAAATATTTTTTAGTTTGTGTTTAGGTTATAAGCACAAATATAAAAAGCTGTATACAAGGTCACATACATGTAACAGCTGACATTTCTCTGGGCTAGAACTCCCAGACAAGACCCCTTCTGATGTTCTTATTTTCTAAGGACTGTTCAAGAGCAGTGAATTAAAAGTAAGACATAGAGCAGGGGTTGTAAGAGTGAAATATAAGAATGTACATCTGCCACTATTATTAGGTGAATTCTAGATCTGTTTTCTCTTTAGTTATAAAATATTATAATTGTACCTTATATACAGAAAGTAAATGGTTAATCAAATATAATGGGAAATCTTTTATTATTTTTTTGCAGTTTCTGGCCAGGACTGGGTTTTAACCCACCATCTCCGGCATAGGGGGCTGGTGCCCTATTCCTTGAGCCACAGGTGCCACCCAGGGAAATCTTTTATTTTAATCTGAATTTCCAGTCCTGATTGTTTTTCTTTCAGCCCCTAAGTTATATGAGCATTCTTGAAAATTCTGAGTTGGAGGTTAGGGTTAATGGTTCTGTGGCACTTACTACATAATTTTAGTTATGTAGCTATCTCTATGTGGAGTTACTACCTAACTAGACAATCCATAATCATTTTTAGGTCATGGATACCTTTGTGAATCTGATGAAAGTGATGCGTTGTACACTTCCAGGTGCTTACAAATGCACAAAATTTCTGTGTACACTTACAAGGGATCTGCAGATTCCTATTGCCCGTTTATGAACTTCTTAGAACTGAAAAGATTAGGGACCCTGTTTTGTAGTATTTTTAAAGAGTGTTTTGTAGACATGAGCCTAGATATTCATGGGGAGTAGACCCCTTGGGGCACTGGAATTAGTGCTGCTTATCCTGTGGTTGTCATTTTGCTGTAGATTTCAGATGACATCTAAATTCAGGTTCAGTTTTGAATGTGAAAGGGGAAATCACAACAAAAATCCTCCTGCCTGTCACTTGTCTTTACGAAGATCACTTTCAGTTTTTTTCTTGAACCTTTGTGAACTAGGGCTTTAGGTATTTTAGAAAATACTTTGTCAACAAGGATGGTAAAAGGCTATTTCAGGATTTTAGCCTACTTGAGTTTAACAGTTCTAAACATTTTCTTTAAAGCACTTTTCATGTATTTTTCCCCAACATTCTATAGGAAAGTTTTCAAACATACAACAAAGTTGAAAGAATTTTACAGTAAACAGCTGTGTATTTACTACCTCAGTCCTGTCATAACATTTTGCTGTTTGCTCTGTCTGTTCAGCCCTCTATGTGATACCTTCTATGCTATTATTTCCCTTGGCTTATGCAAATTAAGATTATTATTGTTTTTTAAAATCTGTCTGACTTAATTTTTTTTTGGGGGGGGCTTATTATAAATTTGCCAAATTCCCATCTTATATCATTTTTTTCTCAATAATCCATATCAATAGGACCTGTCTCCCAAGTTGTGGTCTTCTTAGCATGCCGTTTTGCGTGTGTGTTTTTTTTTTTATGATTTCCCCCTTGTAAAGAGAATTTGATGTATTTTTTGTTGATTTAAGCATATACTTAAAAAAAAAAAACATATACTTAAACTAATTTAGAGGGTTTGTGTAATTAAAGGAAAGATTCTGGGGAAAATGTATAATTATTCCAGAATAAAAGATGGATATTTGAGATCTCCATTCATTATATAAATGAGAAGTTTGAGTCTTAACGCTGCCCAACAGGTGCAGATTAAACATGTCTAAACCAAAAATACAAAATCTAAGATGCTGCAAATTCTGAAATATTTTGAGCACTGACATGATGCCACAAAGTAGAAAATTCTACACCTGATTTAATATCAGGTCACAGTCAAATTACAGTCAATATTTTGTTTCATGTACAAAACTATTAAAATATATAGTATAAAATTACCGTTCTATTATGTGAAATGTATATTAAATAAATGAATTTCATGTTTAGATTTGGACCCCGTCTCTAAGATATCTCAATACATATATGTAAATATTCCAAAACATGAGAAAGTTCAAAATCCAAAATACTTGTGGTCCCACACGTTTTTGTTAAGGGATATTAAACCTATAGTACTCCTGCAATTAGAAAGCATTGACCTTGACTTTTCATTCGTTATATTTTTATGCTGTACTATTTAATCATATTTATTCCAGTATTTCTCTAATAATAGGAATAATGATGATGGACATATATGGAATTTCTGCTGTGTGTCAGGCGTGGTGCCAGACCCTTGACCTATACTGTTTCCGATTTCCTTAACAACTCTGCAGAAGGGGGTATTAACCTTATTTTGCAGGTGAGGAAACAAGTTAAAAAATAGGTACAGGTTCATCCATTTAGTACCTGGCAGAGCCTGAATTCATATTCATGACTGATTTCAGAGCTGTGCTCTCTGCACCATGTGATATCATGTGAATTTCCGATATTGGCAAGCTCATTATTCTCTCCAGGGTACCCTAATTTATCTCACTGACAACCCAACTTGGTTTTGTAGGTCCTGTTTACTTGTGTGTTTATTGTCTATATCAGCATTTTCTTCTGTGTATGATAAATCTTTGTGCATTAATTTACATCCGAATTGGAAAATAGTATTTTTATTTTCCAGAGTGCCCTTATGCCTGCACAGCTGTTCTTTAAGACAGAAGATGGAGGGAAATATCCAGTTATATTTAAGCATGGAGATGATTTACGCCAAGATCAGCTTATTCTTCAAATCATTTCACTCATGGACAAGGTGAAAATAACCTCATGGTGATGGGGAACATTATTTCATTTTAGAAAACTATGGTTTGGCATATACGCCATTCACAGAGGTAGAAGTATTTCTTTCTTTCTTTTTTTTATATTTTTAAAATTTTATTCATTTATTTATTTATTTATTTATTGTTGGGGATTCATTGAGGGTACAAGAAACCATGTTACACTGGTTGCATTTGTTAGGTAAAATCCCTCTTACAATCGTGTCTTGCCCCCAAAAGGTGTGGCACACACCAAGGCCCCACCCACCTCTCTCCTTCCTTCTCTCTGGGTAGAAGTATTTCTAATATTCAAGTATAACCCTTTAAAGTTCAACAGTTTCCACTTGACATTGAAAAAGGTTATTTTTATACACTTGGAAAGTGGTCTTATGATGATTAAAAAGAAACCACATGTATTCCATTAAAAAATGTTTTCTAAATTGAGTACTGTCAGTGTCAGATTTAGTAAGGTTTTTCTTAACTCTATTTTATTACTTATTTATTTATTTATATTTAAATTTCCATTCTTTACACTGGTTTTAAAAATATTTTGCCCTTATTTCCTTTTTTCTGAGTTCCAAAGTATTTTATGTCCAGAAAATACTTCATAAGTAGTAGGAGGAACCCTTATTGTTCATTGAAAACTGCTGACAGAATTAGAGTGGATCACAAATTTAGCATACCATCATGTAAGTGCTTAATGAATTTAATTTTGATGATAAAAATTAATTTAGTTAATTTACATTTACCTCCTAAATCTGCAATATGTTAAATTCCTATAATATTTTTTCACAAAACTGTTTTAACAATCTTTACATGTAGTTAAAATATTTTATCTTTTGATCAAAAGCTGTTACGGAAAGAAAATCTGGATCTGAAATTGACGCCTTATAAAGTATTAGCCACTAGTACAAAGCATGGTAAGTTTATTTTACATCACAATTGCTTATATCAGTGTCCAATAATTATGTGTATCTCTCTTTTTTTTTAAATTTCAGATTAATATATGGATACAAATGATTAGGTTACATTGTTTGTATTTATTAGGTAAAGTCCAAGTTATAGTTGAGCCCTTCGCCCAGGATGTGTATACCCCGTTATTGTACCTGTTAGGTGAGAGTTTACCAAACTCTCCCCCTCCTCCTCCCACCCCCTTGTGGAATTTAAATCTGTTTTTGTGTGTGTGTGTGGGCATGTAGTTGTTCATCTATCTACTAGTTTCATATTCGTATTGAGTACACTGGATGTTTGCTTTTCCAGTCTTATAATACTTTACTTAGGAGAATGTTCTCTAAATCCATCCAGGTAAATAAAAAAGATGTAAAGCGTCTCTTTTTTAATTTGGAAATTGTTAAAAATGTTAGAGATTGAACTTATTTATATACCCACCACCCTCCCTCTTCTCGCTTTTTCTTCTTCTCCTCTCCCTCTTGTTCCTTTCTTCCCGTTATTCCTTCCTCTTCCTTCCTTCCTTCCCTATCCCTCCCTCTCTCCCTTCCTTCATCATAAAATAGGATATTCAGAAAAAATTAACATTTTTTATCATTTTTTTTTTTTTTTTTACATCCAATCTAGTGGAAATTCACAGTAGTTTCTTACAAGGTAACCTGTGTCCTGAGTTATAATTCCAAGACCCAGAAAGGCTTCATGCTGTGTTCAGCTTTTAAAAGCTATTCAGCAAATGGTATCAACTAAATCCTATTTTATGTATTTCAACTTACTTTGTGAGTGCGTGTGTATACGCAGACCTCATGCATCTCAGTCTTTTTAAGATTGGATAACCTCTTAAAGTTTGGCAGAAGATCCCCTAGGTATTCTTGCCAAATGCTTATTATAAATCCCATAGTCTTATTACTCTTAGAGCTTTATGCAAGTAGCTATGGTAGGTTGGAGAAACAAAATTCCTGTTTTAGTTTTCCTGTCCTTCTTCCTGGCCACTACCAAATCTTTTTCATGGTCTAATTCTTTTTCTTTTTCTCTCATGATGATCTTTTAAGAGTGCTAATGTGATTCAATTCATAGCTTTCCTCCGTAATGTTACCTATTAACTTTATTATGCTTAAAAAACAGCTCAAATGTGAGATATCCTTTGATCTCTACTAAAACTCAAGTCTTCCTGCACTATTCCCTTTCATAGTACCCTTTCAATCACAGTATCTGTCCCAATAGAAATTGCAAACTTTATGAGGTATGTAAACGGCATCAAGCATTTATTTTTGCTTTCTTAGCAAAGTTCTTGCTACGTATTAGAATAATAATAAATACCTGTTAGATGAATTAATACTGACTATTCTGTATCTGTGATATAAGAATAAATGAGACTTTTCTTACTTCAAAGGGTATACAAGCTTATCATTTGCTTGAAAATTATAATGAAAGGCTCACCAAACTAGATCATGATTATTTATGATTCTGAAATAATGTTTCCTTCATTCAGCTTTATATATCTATATACCTATATCTATGTATTTGTTGTTTTACCCTCCTATCTTGTCCCCAGATTTACTAGATGGACTTTTTCTCAGTTTTCCATTTAGTATCCCCTTTTATTTCTCTTTGCTAGTTTAAGTGATTTATACTTACCTCTCACATCATTTCTAGGAAATAACACAAAAAGTATTAGACAAAAGGAATTGATTTCAAACCCATTACATGGGGTTTGTGGATTGTATTCTACAGCCCCAGATTTCTTAGAGTGATTTCAAACGTGGAATGTTTTTAATTGGTGTGTGTTATAAAACTAGAGAAGGAAGAAAATTTTTTTGCTAAATTTAAGAAACTTAGTTATGACTTTGTGTCCCTCATGTTCAATAATACAAATTAGCCTAGAGAAACACAGATTAAATCAACTTAATTAAAAAAAATTTTCTTTAGTTAGTATGACATAAAAGCTAGTATAAACTTAATGTAGTGTTCATAGACCTTTTTAAGTTATTCATTTGTGGAGTATTTATCCAATTATGAGTGAAGATGACTCTTAGCAGAACTTCCGTTTTTATTTCTTGACCATTATCTGTGCTTGACTCAGTGCATTCATTTCTGTATAGGCTTCATGCAGTTTATCCAGTCAGTTCCTGTTGCTGAAGTTCTTGATACAGAGGGAAGTATTCAGGTAGAGTATCAATTTTAAAGATAAATTCATAAAGATGTTCATATTAAAAAGTCACTCATTATAAAAAGTATATGGAGTTAAGAATAAAAGTCCTTTTTAATTATCCTTTTTTACTTAAGTTTCCCCCCCTTCTTCAGAAGAAAACAATTTCCAATTGTTTGCAATTGGAAATTCTTCTGTGTTAACGTATATAGATTATCATTTCCTTGAATGAGCATATTATGTATATGACACATAATAGTAGATCAGGAGTTAGTTGGTAAACAGAGTAAAAATTTGTTAGTTTATGACTGCGATATTTTTCAAAGTACAGAAATACTGTAATTTGACCTTTAATTGCTAAATTTTTTGATTATTTCAATTTTTGTTACGATTCAAAACAGGGTTACAATGATATTCTTATTCATATATCATTTTGTACAGTTGTTTTTATTTATTTAACTATTATTATTATTATTTTTTTTTTTTTTTTTTTTTTTGAGAAAGAGTCTCACTTTGTTGCCCTTGGTAGCTTACCATGGCATTGCAACTTACAGCAACCTCAAACTCTTGGGGTCAAGCCTCTTAAGTAGCTAGGACTACAGGCACTCGCCACAGGCAATCTACCTGCTTGGACAATGATAGGATTCCGCCCAGCCCTTGTGTACTTATTTTTTTAAGACCCTGTCTTCTCCCTCCAATCAATCTCTTGCTTCCCTTTAATATGAGAAAAGGTGAATTGTTCCTTACAATAAAGGATAAAGCAGTATGTATCTTTGGAATTTCCTTAGCCTTTAAATATGTGGATTAATTCTTACCATATTTGAATGATTTATTTTGTAATTTTTAAAACATAATTTTTCTTTTTCTCTATGTAATAAAAATGTTTAAAATATAAAAATATTCATTTGTTCAGAGACAGGGTCTTACTTTGCTGCCCAGACTGGAGTATAGTGGTTCTGATCATAGCTCACTGTGACCTCCCACCTCAGCCTCCTGAGTACCTAGGACTATAAGCATATATATTACACCTGGATAATTTCTTCTTCTTCTTTTTTTTATTTTTTAAGAGATGGTGCCTTGCTATATTACCTAGGCTGGTCTCATACTCCTAGCCTCAAGAAAGCTTCTTGTGGTGGCCTCTCAAAACACTGAAATAATAGGTGTGAACCACTGCAACTGGCTCTCTTACTGTATTTTTATAAATTTTTAAATCAGATACTTGTTGGTCATTATATATAATTTTAAAATGCCTAATTTTTTTTGACTGTTTTCAATTCTTAAACATATAAATAATGTCTTTTCAGAACTTTTTTAGAAAATATGCACCAAGTGAGAATGGGCCAAATGGGATTAGTGCTGAGGTCATGGACACTTATGTTAAAAGCTGTGGTAAGTTTTTCAGGTTCTTTGCATTGATACATTTCAATACAGAAGAGCAGGCCATCCTGATACTGCCATGTGCATACACATTTGAAACATATTAAGATTTAAATGCTCTTTAAGAAGAAGAGTAAAAGATAAGTTATTGATAAAAGACTCATTAATGTTTTGACATAATACTACTATTACAGCAAGGTATAAATTCTATTTATTCTTTAATGAATTATCTTTGCAATCACTGAAATATTTTACATTTACAAATGTAAATTTGTATCTTTTTACAAATTTACAAGGTATCTTTTCCTAGAAGATAATTTTCCTCTAGATGAGCGGTTCTTAACCTTCCTAATGCCGCAACCCTTTAATACAGTTCCTCATGTTGTGTAACCCCCACAACCATAAAATTATTTTCGTTGCAACAAAGCATGAGGAACTGTATTAAAGGGTTGCGGCATTAGGAAGGTTGAGAACCACTGCTCTAGATTATCCCTATTTTTGAGTAACTCCAACTATGTAGGCCATGAGAAAGACTCAGTCAGAAATAATTGTGCTTTGGATACAACTCAAGAGCTAAGATAATGGTGCCTGCATGGTATTGTTTATGTTCATATTTGTGCCTGTTTTTAAGCAGGCAGAGCCAGGGGAGCAAGAAGAGGGCTTTCTGGACATTTTAGAACTGCATTTTAGCTTGTATATATTATTTTATGATTTAGTAACTGCTTTCTTACACAGTATATTTTTGGTTTGCACAACATTCCCGTGAAGTAGTATTTCACATTATTTTTGACTTCATAACTTATTCCCAAATTTATTCTTAATGCTAAGTGTTTGTATAAAGAAAATGAACTTTGAGACTACTGATAAAAAATTGTGTATACATATATTAAAATTCTTCATAGTTTTAACTTTTATTTTTACTGTAGGAATATAAACATCTTTCATACAAAGGAGGTGTATTTAGATTTTTTCTTTATTAAACCATAGCTGTGTACATTAGTATGATCGTGGGGCACCGTACACTTGGTTCATAGATCGTTTGACACATTTTCATCACATTAGTTAACATAGCTTTTGTAGCATTTTCTTAGTTATTTTGCTAAGACCTTTACATTCCACATTTACTAGGATTCACATATACCCTTGTAAGATGCACCGCAGGTGTAATCCCATTAATCCCCCTCCTTCCCCCTCCCTCCCCCCTCCCTCCCTTCCCTTTCCCCTTTCTCCCTATTCTTAGGTTGTAACTGGGTTATAGCTTTCATGTGAAGGTCCTACATTAGTTTCATAATAAGGGTGAGTACATTGGGAACTTTTTCTTCCATTCTTGAGACACTTTGCTAAGAAGAATATGTTCCAGCTCCATCCATGTAAACATGAAAGAGGTAAAGTCTCCATCTTTCTTTAAGGCTGCATAACATTCCATGGTGTACATATACCACAATTTATTATTAATCCATTCGTGGATCGATGGGCACTTGGGCTTTTTCCATGACTTAGCAATTATGAATAGGGCTGCAATAAATATTCTGATACAAGTATCTTTGTTATGGTGTGATTTTTGGTCTTCTGGGTATATGCCCAATAGGGGGATTACAGGATTGAATGGCAGATCTATTTTTAGATCTCTAAGTGTTCTCCATATCTCTTTCCAAAAGGAATGTATTAATTTGCATTCCCACCAGCAGTGCAAAAGTGTTCCCTTTTCTCCACATCCATGGCAACATCTCTGGTCTTGGGATTTTGTGATATAGGCTAGTCTCACTGGAGTTAGATGATATCTCAAAGTAGTTTTGATTTGCATTTCTCTGATGATTAAAGATGATGAGCATTTTTTCATATGTCTGAAGGCCGTGCGCCTGTCTTCTTCAGAAAAGTTTCTCTTTAAGTCCCTTGCCCAGCCTGCGATGGGATCCCTCGTTCTTTTCTTGCTGATGCGTTTGAGTTCTCTGTGCATTCTGGTTATTAAACCTTTGTCGGAGACATAACCTGCAGATATCTTCTCCCATTCTGAGGGCTGTTTGCTTGCTTTACTTACTGTGTTCTTGGCTGTGCAGAAGCCTTTTAGTTTGATCAAGTCCCAATAGTGTATTTTTGAAGCAGCTTCAATTGCCCGGGGGGTCCTTCTCATAACAAACTCGCCCAACCCAATGTCTTCAAGGGTTTTCCCTGCACTCTCTTCTAGTATTTTTATAGTTTCATGTCTTAGGTTTAAATCTTTAATCCAGTGAGAGTCTATCTTGGTTAATGGTGAGAGGTGTGGGTCCAGTTTCAGTCTTCTACAGGTTGCCAGCTAGTTCACCCAGCACCATTTGTTAAATAGGGAATCTTTTCCCCACTGAATGTTTTTAATTGGCTTGTCAAAGATTAAATAACGGTAAGTAGCTGGATTCATCTCTTGGTTCTCTATTCTGCTCCAGACATCTACTTCTCTGTTTTTGTGCCAGTACCATGCTGTTTTGATCACTATCGATTTGTAGTATAGTCTGAGGTCTGGTAGTGTGATTCCTCCTGCTTTGTTTTTATTTTTGAGTAATGTCTTGGCTATTCGAGGTTTTTTCTGATTCCATATAAAACGAAGTATTATTTTTTCAAGATCTGTAAAGTATGACAGTGGAGCTTTAATGGGGATTGCGTTGAAATTATATATTGCTTTGGGTAGTATGGACATTTTAACAATGTTGATTCTTCCCAACCATGAGCATTGTATTTTTTCCATTTGTTAACATTCTCAGCTATCTCTTTTCTAAGAGTTTCATAGTGCTCTTTATATAGATCTTTCACGTCCTTTGTTAGATAAACTCCCAAGTATTTCATCTTCTTTGGCACTACTGTGAATGGGATAGAGTCCTTAATTGTTTTTTCAACTTGACTATTGTTGGTATATATAAAGGGTACCGATTTATGAATGTTGATTTTGTAACCTGAGACACTGCTGTATTCCTTAATCACTTCTAAGAGTTTTGTAGTAGAGTCCCTAGTATTTTCCAGATATAGAATCATATCATCTGCGAAGAGCAAAAGTTTGATCTCTTCTGACCCTATGTGGATACCCTTGATCGCCTTTTCTTCCCTAATTGCGGTGGCTAAAACTTCCATTACAATGTTAAAGAGCAATGGAGACAATGGGCAGCCTTGTCTGGTTCCAGATCTAAGTGGAAATGATTCCAATTTAACTCCATTCAATATGATATTGGCTGTGGGTTTGCTGTAGATGGCCTCTGTCAGTTTTAGAAATGTCCCTTCTATTCCAATTTTCTTAAGTGTTCTGATCATGAATGGATGTTGGATGTAATCAAAAGCTTTTTCTGCATCGATTGAGAGAATCATATGGTCTTTGTTTTTTAATTTGTTTATGTGCTCTATTACATTTATAGATTTACGTATTTTGAACCAGCCTTGAGACACTGGGATAAAACCCACTTGGTCATGATGTATGATTTGTTTGATATGTTCCTGGATTCTGTTTGTTAGAATCTTGTTGAATATTTTTGCATCTATATTCATTAGTGATATTGGTCTATAATTTTCTTTTCTTGTTGGGTCTTTTCCTGGTTTGGGGATCAGGGTGATGTTTGCTTCATAGAATGTGTTGGGTGGTCTTCCTTGTTTTGGAACAGGTTGAGTAGTATAGGTACTAATTCCTCTTTAGAGGTTTGGTAGAATTCTGACGTGAAATAATCTGGTCCCGGGCTTTTCTTTTTGGGGAGATTTTGTATGGTTGATGATATTTCTGAACTTGATATGGGCCTGTTCAATATTTCCACTTGTTTTTGATTAAGTCTTGGAAGGTGACGTGTTTCCAAATAACGGTCGATTTCGTTCGGATTTTCGTATTTCTGAGAGTATAGTTTCTTGTAATATTCATTAAGGATTTTTTGGATTTCTGAGGAGTCTGTTGTTATTTTGTCTTTGTTATTTTTGATTGATGAGATTAGAGATTTTACTCTTTTTTTCCTGATTAGGTTGGCCAAAGGTTTATCTATTTTGTTGACCTTTTCAAAAAACCAGCTTTTTGATTTATTGATCTGTTGTATTATTCTTTTGTTTTCAATTTCATTCAGTTCTGCTCTGATTTTGGTTATTTCTTTTCTTTTACTGGATTTGGGGTTGGATTGTTCTTCCATTTCCAGTCTCTTGACATGTCCCATTAAGTTGCTTACTTCCTCTTTTTCCGTTCTCCTGAGGAAGGCTTGCAGTGCTATAAATTTCCCTCTGAGAACTGCCTTTGCTGTGTCCCAGAGGTTCTGATAGTTCATGTCGTTTGTTCCAGAAATTTGGCAATTTCCTTCTTGATCTCATCTCTGACCCAGCTATCATTCAGCATAAGGTTATTTAACTTCCATGTTTTTGTATGTGTATGCAGATTTCCTGTTGTTACTGATCTCAAGTTTTATTCCATGATGGTCCGAGAAGATGCATGGAATAATTTCTATTGCTTTAAATTTGCTGAGGTTAGACTTGTGACCTAAGATGTGATCGATTCTGGAGTAAGTTCCGTGGGCTGATGAGAAGTATGTGTATTCAGTTTTGTTGGGATGAAATATTCTGTAGATGTGTGCTAAATCTAAATGCTGGATGGTTAGATTTAAATCTAGAATTTCTTTACTCAGCTTTTTTGTTGGAGGATCGATCCATCACTGCCAAAGGAGTGTTAAAATCTCCGACTATTATAGAGTTGGAGGAAATCCAGTTGCTCATGTCTGTTAGAGTTTCTCTTATAAATTGAGGTGCCTTCTGGTTGGGTGCATAGATATTAATAATTGAAATCTCATCATTTTGAGTCTTACCTTTAACAAATATGAAGTGACCATTTTTGTCCTTCCTTACTTTTGTTGGTTTAAAGCCTATTGTGTCTGCGAATAAAATTGGAAGTCCTGCTTTTTTCTGGTTACCATTTGCCTGAAATATGGATGACCATCCTTTCACTCTGAGTCTGTATTTGTCTTTTAAGTTAAGATGTGACTCTTGGCTATGTTAACCACTGTGATAAAAATGTGTCAAATGGTTTATGAAGTGAGTGTATGATGCCCCATAATCATATCATTGTATACAGTTATGATTTAATAAAAAAAATTAAAAAAGAAAAAAAAAAAAAAGATGTGACTCTTGTATGCAACAAATGTCTGGCCTGAGTTTTTGTATCCAGTCAGCTAACCTATGTCTCTTTAGAGGGCAGTTTAAGCCATTCACATTAATGGAGAGCATTGACAAGTTTGGTGAAATTTGGGGTATTGAGTTTTTTTAAAGCGCAGTGGGCATTTTTAATCCTTTTGCCATTGTGGAAGTTAGAGTTTGATCAGAAGTTTCTGAGTGAGTTTACTTTTGTAGTAGAGGATTGGGTTGGTCATTATGGAGGATAGTTCTGAGAATATCCTGAAGAGCTGGTTTGGTTATGCAAATTTCTTTAGCATATGTATGTCATTAAAGTATTTAATTTCTCCGTCGTAAGTGAAACTCAGTTTAGGTGGGTACAAGATCCGGGGTTGAAAGTTATTTTGCTTAGGAGATTAAATGTTGATGACCACCCTCTTCTGGCTTGAAAAGTTTCAACAGAGAGATCTGCAGTCATTCTAATGTTCTTCTCTTTGAAGGTAATAGATTTCTTTCGCCTGGCCGCTTTGAGAATTTTCTCCTTCATATTAACTTTAGTGAAGTTAATTATGATATGCCTGGGGGATGTCTTATTGGGGTTGAGTCGTGCTGGGGTTCTGAAGCTATCTGCTATCTGAATTTCAGGTTCTCTAGGCATGTCTGGAAAATTCTCTTTCATAATTTCATGCAGAAGGGCCTCTGCGCCCATTGCGGCCACTTCATCTGTTTCAGGAATTCCTATGAGCCGGATATTTGCCTTCTTCGAGTTATCCCAGAGCTCTCTGAGTGAGTGATCCATTTTTGCTCTCCATTTCTCTTCCTTTTTGAGAGTTTGGGAGCGTTCAAAGGCTTTATCTTCGATGTCGGAGATCATTTCTTCTGTTTGGTCCATTCTGTTGCTAAGGGATTCTACTATATTTTTCATATCTTTGAGGGCTGCAAATTCTTGTTTCAGTGTGTCTAAGTCTTTGGTGGTTTTGTCTTTAAATTCGTTAAATTCTTGAGACAGCTTTTGAATTTCTCCACGAATTCCTAATTCCATTTTGTTAATCTTGTTTGCCATCCAAATTCTGAATTCGATTTCTGACATTTCAGCCAGTTTTTTGTGAATGGGATCTTCAATTACATCTGCCGTATCTTTCCTTGGGGGGGGTTGATCTATTCTAGTTATTCACGTTACCAGAGTTTTCCGCTGATTCTGCCCCATGATTGTTTTATTCCCTTTGATTTTCCTCTGGTGTTTTGTCGAGGACCCGTACAGTGTTGTGGCCTGAGAAACTGGAGCCCTGTTTGGTGTAGAGGGGCTAAGTGGTTCTGCTTGTTTTCTGCTGGTTTCTATGTGACCCTAGTGAAACAGTTACTCTGGGTTGAAGTCTCAGCTGTGGAGAAATATCAGCAATTAAGTCACCCCACCCACCACAGGCAACAAATGGAAAAGGAAAATCAAACCTTCCTACAACCACACACCCAGGGCACCACCTGGATAGTCCCCAGGTGAGTGACTCAGTTCAAAAGGTCCAAGTCAATTGTCTCAGTCAGCAGCTGCCTCGGGTGGGAGAGTTCAAGAGGTCCCTGGGAACTGGATCCTAGGGGTCTGGTGACTGCTCTAAAATGGTTGCTCCAGTGCTGCGTGGAGTCAGGAAGAGCCACTGGTAGATAGATCAGTCTGGGAAGATTGATTCCTCCTTCCCCACCTTGCAGCTCTGTCACACCCAGTCGCTGCTAGTCCCACAGGGCTGTGACCCAGTCAGTTGTCTGCAGTAAGCAGATACTCCAGGGGTTTGCACCTGCCTAAGTCACAGGGTAGTCTGTGTCTGCTCGACTAGGCCGCTATTCTCTGTCTTTATCCAGCAGGGAGTGGGGTGGCCTGTCAACCTCGGGCATTTGATGGAGGCTGGAGGTGTTCTCAGTTCCAGCCCCACCCTTAGTTTATGTTACTGGGTGAAGGGAACAACCCTGCGGGAGTTTGTTTCTGACCTTTCCAGATTCCTCTGCAGAGGAGAGGCTGATTTGAGTTCCCAGAACCTGTGTCTCAGGCCCTGTCTTTAATCCTGCAGGTTTGTATTCGCAGCACGATCAGTTGTTGGCTGTAGCCTCTTGGCCTTTTTTGTCTATAGGCTGGTGATCCCCTAAGGGCCAGGTGCATCTTAGGCTCAGTAGAGCGGTTCTCTGGATCAGCCCCACCCTAGGAGTTTCCCGGCTCTGTGGGTGTGTTTTCTAGTCCCCGTGTTCCACCCAGGTCGGTACCGTCTCAGGAAAACCCTTTACTCACGGGGCCTGTGTTTCAGTCCAGGTCTGTTCCATGGTGGTTGCCATCTGAGAAGATGCTCGGCCTCATCTGGTTGCCCAGGAAGACAGGAGGAGAGGCTATGGGATATCTAGGGGTGGGCCTTGTTATTGCTGAAGACAGCTGTTGCTCTGCACCTCGGGGTACCAACGCTCCAGTGTAATTCCCTCTCAGCCGACCGTTGTCTTCTCGCTCCTTTGCTACAGAGTCAGCACTGGCCAGCTGTAGTCCAGGTCCTGTCTACACCTCTTGAGAGTTCACCCAAGAATCTGGACTCCTGAGGGGGCAGGTCTCCAGATCACGGAGTGAGAGTGGAGGGGGGTGTTAGGAGCTCAGGGTTGCAGGTCGAAACACCGAGCTCATTGAGACCAAATGAACAAATAAACAGATACAAAGGTTACCAGGCGCATGGGCCCATAGATACAGAGACAGACGGAAACACATAAACATACAAGCAATGGCCACGACAACAGCAATGTAAGAACAACTGCAATAAAAATAGTGATAATCGTAAAATAATTGAAAGAAAGGGAAAAAAAGAGAGAAGAAAGTGGTGTTAGAAGGTATGTTAGGTGAGAAGAAAGAAGAAATTAAAATTAGAAAACATAGAAATAAAAAAAGTCTATATGAAATGTAATAATTAAAAATTATCGAAATCTCCTCTAAGAAAATGGTGAGGAAAAATCAAACAAAAAGAAAACAACAGCAAAAAAAAACAAAATAAACCCCCACGAAAACCAAAACAAAACAAAAAGAGGCACCAACTCCAAAAATATTCTTGTGGTAGAAATATACCTATAAATATCTATATGTCTGCTGTAGGGATCAACTTTCGTAGGAATATATTCATACTGCAATATACTTTCTAGACACCAGGTGGCGCTGTGAGTGGTTTCGAGACTTATACCTGGTTTACAGTTTATACCGTTACCATGGTAACCACCTTCCATGGCTGATCGCCATTTTGGAGGTTCCGTAAAAGTTAGTCACCTAAGAATTGTGCAACCTCGGCTGTTCTTTTCCAGACAGCACTTGCGACCGACCTTCCCACTCAGTGCAGGTGTCCACGCTTCCTAAGTCTCTCCACTCTGTTCCCAGGTTCCCCCGCAAACTGGCAACTGCAATCGGCCATAAGGGGAGTGGTGTTGAGTTCACGCGGTATCTCCTGTAGCTGGTTCCCAGGGCTTCAGCGGCCAAAGCCGGTCCGCGGCTTCAGTAGCCAAAGCCGGGTCCTAGGCTTCAAGCCGGTTCCCGTGGTTGGAGCGCTCAGGGGATTTATTCTGAGTTTTATGGTTCAGAGTTTTGGATGGGCGTCAGCCAGTTCGCTGCGTAGCCTGAACCGCCAGTCCCCTGTAACACCTGGGGGAAAGGTGCCCGCCCTTTTGGGTAGTTCAAAATGTCTGTTTCCCGGGCAGGATCCCTTCCCTTCAATTGTCCAACAGTTTGCCCAGCTCCCCGAGGTTTTGAGTGGCTCTCCTTTCAGATGCCTCCCTCAGTTCAGGATTAATTACTTGTCAATTGGATTTTGTCAGCATTTACAAGCTGCTGACCTCCGTGGGGGAGGGGCCTGCTGGCCGGCACTGCCGAGCAGGGAAGAATCTCTACAACAGAGTCTGACTTTAAATTACCCCTCATATATAGCAAACCGCCAGTTCGCTGGGCGTCTCCAGCTGTCTGTCCACTCCAATAATCCACACACAGGGAAGGTCCAGACCGCCTCTCACCTGGTGTCTTGGGAGAGGTGGGCTACACGTCTGTCCTGTCCGCCATCATTCTCCGCACCCTTTCTGTGTATTTAGATTTAAAGACTAAATATTTCTGATTGAAGCCTTTGAAAGAAAGTGGTTCCTCTTGCCTTCTGACTCTGTATTTCTACCTCTTTCCTTTGTTTTCCTTCCTGCTTTCCTTCCTGCCACCACCCCCCCCTTTTCTGTTTTTTTCCAAACCTTCAAGTCTGTGTTTTCCTGTGATCACAAAACTACAAAGCATTTAGACTTGAGGACACCAAAAATAGATCGCTCACATGACTGGCATTCAATACTTTCTTCTAGCTGGGTTTGGCAGTAGATCACCTATACATGGCCTTTTTGTGGCTTGAACTTCTCAGAGATAGGTTCCGCAAGCAAACATATTCTAGAAGACAGGAAGTGGAGAATGTTAATTTCTGAATTCCTGATCTGGAAAGCTAGTGCTGTATCACTTCTGTCATATTCTATTGATCAGACCAGTCATGGAGCCTGCCTGGATTCAAGGGAAAGATATAGACCCAACCTGTGGATGAAAAGTACATGAAAGAAAGTTTGGCCATCTTTTAAAACATCACACCTAGTATTCTTACAATGCAGTGTTTTGTGTACCCTAAAATAATTGTATTTAATTTCCTTAACTGACTTTCAGAATAGTTACTATAAACCTTTTTGGCGACAAATCTGTCACAAATAAAGGAATTTTAACTTTTTCCACTTGAAATACCTATTTACACATACCCTATAAATATTGACTAAAATTTGAAAATCCTGTTCACTTAGTAAAATTATCAGAACACTATATTACAGGCACATGCTTAAGTGTTGTAGTATCATGTCTTTTTATATAATGGTCCTTTGTCCCCCAAGAGCTATTGAAAATATGACTGACTTTTTCATGTGGAAAAGAAGTAGAAATTTAAATTATCAGACCTACTGGACAGTTAAATTCAAATTAGATCTTATTCCTCTCTCGTTTCCCAACATTTATTCATTCCTCAATAACTGATTTGATGGCAGGCCTTTTCTTCATCTTGAATAGCCTTCTTTTGTTCTGTGTGTCTTGGTGTGTTATCAAATCTGTTATGTTTTTGTGAGTTGGAAGATAAAAGCAATTACTTGAATTTTTTATTAGAAGATTCAGTATTTAATAAAGTTGTTCTTTTGGGCTAGGATCTTGATTATTAAACATTGTCATAGCAAAGTATCTCAAGAATGGAAGAAAAAGTATCCAATATACTCAGCCCTATTATGAAGCTAATTTATAGCTTTCATATGAAGGCTATAACCTAACTATAGTAACTTTTGTTTTTTTGTAGAGACAGAATCTCACTTTACCACCTTCGGTAGAGTGCCATGATGTCACAGGACTCACAGCAACCTCTAGCTCTTGGGCTTCTGCAATTCTCCTGCCTCAGCCTCCCAAGCAGCTGGGACTACAGGCGCCCACCACAACGCCCGGCTATTTTTTGGTTGCATTTTAGCCGGGGCTGGGTTTGAACCCGCCACCCTCGATATATGGGGCCGGCGCCCTACTCACTGAGCCACAGGCGCCACCCTAGTAACTTTCATTTTAGAAAGTAACATTTTGAGGTTGGGTGTGATAGATTGCCTGTAATCCCAGCAGTCTGTGAGGCCAAGGTAGGTGGATTGCCAGAGTGGGACGCTGTCTCTAAAAAAGATAGCCGGTCGTTGTGGTGAGAGCTTGAAGTCCCAGCTACTTTGGAGGCTGAGCCAAGAAGATCACTTGAGCCTAGGAGTTTGAGGTTGCTGTGAGGTACGATGCCACAGCAATCCACTGAGGGTAACAAAGTGAGACTTTTGCTCAAAAAAAAAAAAAAACTAACATTTTGGGTTTTTTTGGTAAGGCGTTAGAAGAAGAAAGTGATGATAGCGTGGTGATATTTTTGTAGATTATGCAAGGTGTCAAGACTATATCATCCAAGTAAATGTGGGACTACATAGTACTAATTATTCTCACATATCTTTATTAAGTGAAGGGAAGTAGGATTATATATGTTTTTCTCTACATTTTACGTGAAGTCAAAGTTGTATAAAAGCAATTTTAAGATGTTGTATATACTACATGTGGTGCTCAAGACAATCTGTAAGTGAAAGGTGTTGCTGTGTTCCAGTAAACTTTACGAAAACTGAAGGGTACAAACTTGGTCCTCAAGTATGGTATAGTTTGTTCTACTTCTACTCTCTTCTAGGTACCTCTTAAGTCCTCCCCAGTGGACCACTAAATGTGTTAACAATTTCCCTCAGCTGCATTTAACATAATCTTTTTGTAAGTGGCTTAAAAATGCCAGAGTTTCTTGTTGTAACAAGACCAGGTATTTGGGATTGCTGTTGTTTAGCTGCTTAAGGTGAGTCAGAGCCAGCCAAAGTCTTTGTGGTTCTCCTGGCCTTTTCCTCATGCTCCCAAACACTGCTGCAGCTGCACCCATCATGTTTGATGTGTAGCCGGGGAAGGAGAAAAGAACCTAATGAGTTAATCTCCCCCACCGAATCAGTCCCCTCTTCAAAAGTGCTTTCCATGTGACTACATTTTCTTACATTTCACATTAGATACACACATTAGACCAGTGAGCTTGGACAATCTGATTAATTCTTGGAGCCTGAGGTGTCTCATTTGAAGAATGGCTATAATATTTAACTGGTGTCATTAAAGGGGCTAGAGATGATGAATATAAGATGCCAGCTAAGAGCCTAGTCTTTAGTACATTGTAACTGATTATTATTAACTAATTAATGAATTGTTGCTCAGGTTCCTTTGGATTTGTGCAGTGGTCTTCAGAACCTTCGAACAGGGTTAATTTGATTATTAACAGGTAGTTCAATCTTGTTTCTATGTATAGGCTGAAATAAACATGGTTTGTAAACATATACTTGCATATATTTGCATATTATGTTTGTTGTCAGTTTACTAATGGGAGAAATAAACATAGTGGGAAGAAGAGCTACAAGAAGGTGCTATTTGCTAAATTCTGTTTTGTAGATTCAATAAATGGTAGGTTTTCAGACTTTTTTTAGAAGAGAAAGGTAAACGAGAATAAAACTAGAGCCAACAATTCTGCCTCTAGCTTGACCGTGTAATTTTTCATAACACTTTAGAAGATGATTATGTGATGCTCATAATTACTTTACCATTCAAATACATTTGATTTTCTAGGTGCTAGCATGTCAAGATTGTTTCCCTATGTAGAGAGGTTGTTTTTTGTTTTTTTTTTTAAACTCTCACATACTTCTGTTATCTTATTGATAACACGGTTATGGGTTGTGGGAGGGTTGATAGTTGACTTTATTATGTGTACTTCTGTACAGACTTCTTTTTCTTTTCCTTTTTCTTTTTTTTTGAGATAGTCTCACTTTGTCGCCCATGATAGAGTGCTATGGCATCGTAACTCACAGCAACCTCAAACTCTTGGGCTCAAGCAATTCTCTTGCCTCACCCTCCCCAGTAGCTGGGACTACAGGCACTCGCCACAATGCCTACTTTTAGAGATGGGAGTCTCGCTGTTGCTCAGGCTGGTCTCAAACCTGTGAGCTCAAGCATTCCACCCACCTTGGCCTCCCAGAGTGCTGGGACTATAGGCACTTGCCGCAATGTCTGGCTGTTTTTAGAGATGGGGGTCTGGCTCTTGCTAAGGTTGGTCTCGAACCTGTGAGTTCAGGCAGTCTATCCACCTCAGCCTCCCAGAGTGGTGGGATTATAGGCATGAGCCACCGTGCCCAGCATAATTCTTCTTTTTCA
Source organism: Nycticebus coucang (assembly GCF_027406575.1). Taxonomy (NCBI): domain Eukaryota; kingdom Metazoa; phylum Chordata; class Mammalia; order Primates; family Lorisidae; genus Nycticebus; species Nycticebus coucang. The sequence goes on from NC_069798.1 coordinate 36,704,403, forward strand.
GTGTTATCTTTAATGTGTGTCCAATTTAAAATTAGAAATAGTAGACACATGTTATAATTAAGGTTCCTGAGGCCTAACTTGGTTTCTAATACAAGTGACTTTTACAATTTAACAAAATTCTACAAGTTATTTTTTCTGTAGCAAATAGTAATTTCTTTTGAGTTTCAAGCAGTAGATTCTTCATAGAGTCAAAGTTTGTAAATCTGAGAATTTAAATGAGACATCAAAGGCAGTAGGAAGCAAACTGAAATGAAAATAGCACAGATGCTTTTATATGCAGTGAAATATATAACCGGGTTTTCATGTGTTTTTCACAATTTTTGTTCTGTTTTTGCAGCTGGATATTGCGTGATTACATATATACTTGGAGTTGGAGACAGGCACCTGGATAACCTTTTGCTAACAAAAACAGGTAACAATTAATGGCAACTAGCTGACGTACGTTTTATATGACAGTGATTTATATGCTGGAATCCACTTATTAAGTAAATAAATTACATAAAGTAAATTGGAAAGTCTTAACAGTCTCTTTAAATAGTACCATGGAAGAACATTTCAAGAAACTCCCACGCCTTATAAGAATCACTTTAGTAGAAATTCTACAGATGATCATCTTACCCTTTCTTTTGTACTTGAAATACCTCTGTTGTGGAAAGCCTGTAATGTATGCAAGTAGTCCAGTCTCTCACTGTATAGTTCTGGTTAGACTGTTAGTCTGTCCTATCTCTTGCAGACTATGCTTATCTCACTTTAATATTTCTTTAATTATTTTCTTTTCCTCTTGGAGATCGATTGAATCATCGCCTCATCCCCCTTTTTCCTGATAACTCTTTAGACCTAGGTCTTTGAATAATATCTCTATGCGAACAACTTCCAAACTAAAAATTCTCTACCTCAATCCATTTTATTAACTTCAAATTGAAATATCCAACTGTTTACTTGAAATCCTAATTATATTAGTTATAAAACTTGTCTCCTTTCTCTACTCCCTGCTTAAAACCTTCCCTTCACCTCATTTTCCCATTTCAGTAGGTGGCAATATCATTGCCATTGTTCAAGCCCTAGACCTGGAAGTCATTCTTTTTATTTTTTTTTTTTTGCATTTTTTGGCCGGGGCTGGGTTTGAGCCCACCACCTCTGGCATATGGGCCGGTGCCCTACCCCTTTGAGCCACAGGCGCCGCCCTGGAAGTCATTCTTAATACATCTTTTGGCCTTGTGACACATAACAGACCTATTGACAAATCTTGTCTGCTCCTTACCTCCAAAATACATCATGAAGTTACCTACTACCTTCATTTCCACTGTTTTTACCTCTTTTGAAACCTCTAGCATATTTTGCCTAAACAATTTGATTAGTATCTGAACTCTTTACTATGACTCTGTGGCTTGCTAACGCTGCTCATCTGTGTGAGCATCAAACCACTCATATCTCAGGCGAGTGCCCTGGCTGACTTTAGTTATTAAGTCTAAGTTCTAATGGCATCTCCTTAAACAAGCTTTTTCTGGCTTTCTGATCTGTCATAATGTATTTGCCTTTTCCTCCATTATTCTCTACTTGTTACCAAAAGCTTGCCACTTATCTCCAAACCCACATCAGAAGAAGGAGCATAAATTCCCTTTCCTCAATTTCTAGCAACTTCTAATAATTTAAGAATTTTTATCTTTAGCCATCTTTTGCTGATAGTATTTACTGGTAGTCCTATTTCAAAGCAGTTCAAAGTTATATTAATTCTATATAAGTTAAAAATAGACTTTGTAGAGTTTCCAGGGGTGTCCAACCTTATTCTTCCTCTGCCAAACATTGAAAGATAGTAGTTTCCTTGGGCCATACATTCAACACAGAAACACTAATGGAAGCTGATTAGTAGAAAAAAGGTCAGGGCATACTTTTCATATATATGATACCATAGATAAGCAAAAGTGGTCCTCACAAAATCAGTATGCAGACGTAAGTCTGCAGGTTTGGACACCCTGCAAAGTGAATTTAAAATGTGTTTCATGATAGGAAATATGTTTCATATGTGTTTTTAGTTAAACTGCCTCAACTATCATGAATCATCTTCTGTTGTATATTTTGGGTCCATTATGCCTACAATTTGAGAACTTTGGATTTTCTTATGTAACTGTCCGATCCCTTACTGGCTGTTGGAGCATTTTTTTAATATACCAAGTAACTTTTCTTTTCTCTCCTTTTGCAAAGTAAAACACGTTTGTCTTCTGTTGACTCTGACTCTGCTATGGATTGAAGTGGTTTTGAATTATAATCAGAGTTCCACTGTGTGTCATTCACATCCAATTCTTGGTATGAGGTATAAAGCATAACAAGGCAACACCCAGATTTCATTTCACTGTGTCTTTTGGGAACTTGTTCCTGAAAGACAAATGCAATCAGTTTAAAATACAGATAAAATAGCAGATGATCGGGTTAAGAACTCTAAATGTATGTGAAGGAAAATTACTCACTGTGTATAGACAATGTCAAAATTTATACAAAGGCAATGTGCTGAAATGCAAAATACGATTCTGAATTATAGATTTTCCAGAAATATTTTTTTGCCCATGCTTTATTTGGTTTTAGATATTTTTTTCTTTATTATTTTTTTAAACTTTTTATTTTATTTTTTTTTTTATTGTTGGGGATTCATTGAGGGTACAAAAAGCTGGGTTACACTGATTGCATTTGTTAGGTAAAGTCTCTCTTGCAATCGTGTCTTGCCCCCAAAAGCTGTGGCACACACCAAGGCCCCACCCCCCTCCCTCCTTCCCTCTCTCCACTCTTCCTTTGCCCACTCCTCCCTCCTTTCTCTCTCTGCTCTCCCCTTCCCCCACCCCCACCGTGACCTTAATTGTCATTCTTTGTCCTCATGTCAAATTGAGTACGTAGGATTCATTCTTCTCCATTCTTGTGATGCTCTACTAAGAATAATGTCTTCCACTTCCATCCAGGTTAATACAAAGGATATAAAGTCTCCATTTTTTTTTTAATGGCTAAATAGTACCACAGCTTGTTAATCCATTCCTGGGTTGATGGGCATTTAGGCTGTTTCTTCCACATTTTGGCGATTGTAAATTGAGCTGCTATAAACAGTCTAGTGCAAGTGTCCTTATGATAAAAGGATTTTTTCCTTCTGGGTAGATGCCCAGTAATGGGATTGCAGGATCAAATGGGAGGTCTAGCTTTGAGTGCCTTGACGTTTCTCCATACTTCCTTCCAAAAAGGTCGTACTAGTTTGCAGTCCCACTAGCAGTGTAAAAGTGTTCCCTTCTCTCCACATCCATGCCAGCATCTGCAGTTTTGAGATTTTTGTGATGTGGGCCATTCTCGATGGGGTTAGATGGTATCTCAGGGTGGTTTTGATTTGCATTTCTCTAATAGATAGGGATGATGAACATTTTTTCATATGTTTGTTAGCCATTTGTCTGTCTTCTTTAGAGAAGGTTCTATTCATGTCTGGATTATTGGCTTTTCTCATGTAGATTAATTTGAGTTCTCTATAGATCCTAGTTATCAAGCTTTTGTCTGATTCAAAATATGCAGATATCCTTTCCCATTGTGTAGGTTGTCTATTTGCTTTGGTTGTTGTCTCCTTAGCTGTACAGAAGCTTTTCAGTTTAATGAAGTCCCATTTGTTTACTTTTGTTGTTGTTGCAATTGCCATGGCAGTCTTCTGCATGAAGTCTTTCCCCAGACCAATATCTTCCAGTGTTTTTCCTATGCTTTCTTGGAGGATTTTTATTGTTTCATGCCTTTTAAATTTAAGTCCTTTATCCATCTTGAATCAATGTTTGTGAGTGGGGAAAGTTGTGGGTCCAGTTTCAGTCTTTTACATGTGGATATTCAGTTCTCCCAATACCATTTATTGAATAGGGAGTCTTTCCCTCAAGGTATGTTCTTGTTTGGTTTATCAAAGATTAGGTAGTTGTAAGATTTTAGTTTCAGTTCCTGGTTTTCAATTCGATTCCAAGTGTCTATGTCTCTATTTTTGTGCCAGTACCGTGCCGTCTTGACCACTATGGCTAAAATCTGGTATGGTGATGCCCCCAGCTTTATTTTTATTACTAAGAACTGCCTTAGCTGTATGGGTTTTTTTCTGGTTCCATACAAAACGCAGAATCATTTTTTCCAAATCTTGAAAGTACGTTGTTGGTATTTTAATAGGAATGGCATTGAATAGGTAGATTGCTTTGGGAAGTATGGACATTTTAACAATGTTGATTCTTCCCAGCCATGAGGATGGCATGTTATTCCATTTCTTACAGTCCTCTTCTATTTTCTTTCTAAGGATTGCATAATTTTCTTTATAGAGGTCCTTCACCTCCTTTGTTAGGTATATTCCTAGGTATTTCATTTTCTTTGAGACTATGGTGAAGGGAGTTGTGTCCTTAATTAGCTTCTCATCTTGACTGTTATTGGTGTATACAAAGGCTACTGACTTGTGGACATTGATTTTATATCCTGAAACATTACTGTATTTTTTTATGACTTCTAGGAGTCTTGTGGTTGAGTCTTTGGGATTCTCTAATCATGTCGTCTACAAAGAGGGAGAGTTTGACCTCCTCTGCTCCCATTTGGATTTCCTTTATTTCTTTTTCTTGCCTAATTGTATTGGCTAGAACTTCCAGCACTATGTTGAATAGTAAAGGTGACAGAGGACAACCTTGTCTGGTTCCAGTTCTAAGAGGAATAGCTTCAGTTTTACTCCATTCAGTAAAATATTAGCTATGGGTTTGTCGTAGACAGCTTCAGTCAGTTTTAGAAATGTGCCACCTATGCCTATACTCTTCAGTGTTCTAATTAGAAAAGGATGCTGGATTTTATGAAATGCTTTTTCTGCATCCATTGAGAGATCATATGATCTTTCTTGTTGCTTCTGTTAATATGGTGGATAACGTTTATGGACTTGCGTATGTTAAACCAGCCTTGCATCCCTGGGATGAAACCTACTTGATCATGATGTATGACTTTTTTGATGATAAGCTGTAATCTATTGGCTAGTATTTTGTTGAGAATTTTTGCATCTGTATTCATGAGTGAAATTGTTCTGAAATTCTCGTTTTTAGTTGTGTCTTTTCCTGGTTTTGGTATCAGGGTGATGTTTGCTTTGTAGAATGTGTTGGAAAAGATTCCTTCCTCTTCTTTTGGAATAATTTCTGCAGTACAGGAATAAGCTCTTCCTTGAAGGTTTGATAGAATTCTGGTGTGAAGCCATCTGGACCAGGGCATTTTTTGGTTGGAAGCTTTTTTATTGTTTCTTTAATCTCGGTGCTTGAAATTGGTCTGTTCAGGAGCTCTATTTCTTCCTAACTAAGTCTAGGGAGAGAGTGTGATTCCAAATATTGATTTCTTTCCTCCACATTGTCAAATTTCTGGGCATGGGCATAGAATTTCTGGTAGTATTCAGAGATGATCTCTTGTATCTCTGTGGGATCAGTTGTTATTTCCCCTTTATCATTTCTGATTGACGTTACTAGAGATTTTACTTTTCTATTACTAGTTAGTCTGGACGATGGTTTATCTATTTTATTTATTTTTTAATATGGCTTGTGAGTTTGTTAATGCGCTCTCTTTCGGTTTTTCGAATGTAAGCATCTAAAGCGACAAATTTTTCTCTCAAAACTGCTTTTACAGTATCCCACAGGTTTTGGTAGCTTGTGTCTTCATTGTTGTTATGCTCAAGGAAGGTAATGATTTCCTGTTTGATTTCTTCCTGCACCCATCTGTTGTTCAACACAAGGTTGTTTAATTTCCATGCCTTTGTGTGGGGTCGAACATTTTTGTTAGAGTTGAGTTCCACCTTTACTGCCTTATGATCTGAGAAGATACAAGGTAAAATTTCAATTCTTTTGATTCTGTTGATATTTGTTTTGTGTCCCAGGATATGATCAGTTTTGGAGAATGTTCCATGGGTGATGAGAAGAATTTATATCTTTATCTTTGGGATGGAGTGTTCTATATGTGTCTATCAAGCACAGTTGTTCTAGGGTCTCATTTAAATCTCTTATATCTTTGTTTAATTTCTGTTTAGAAGATCTGTCCAGCTCTGTAAGAGGAGTGTTAAAGTCCCTGTCATTATGGCATTATCAGATATCATATCTCTCAGACTGAGTAAGGTCTGTTTCAAGAATCTGGGAGCATTTAAATTGGGTGCATAAATATTTGGAATTGAAACGTCTTCTTGTATTTTTCCCTTCAGCAATATAAAGTGACCATCTTTGTCTTTTTTGACTTTAGTTGCTTTAAATCCACATGTATCTGAAAATAAGATTGCAACTCCTCTTTTCTTCTGAATTCCATTTGCCTGAAAAATCGTCTTCCAAACCTTGACTCAGAGTTTTAATTTGTCTTTTGAAGCTAGGTGTGTTTCCTGCAGAGAGCAAATGGATGGCTTGTGTTTTTTAATCTAGTCAGCCAATCTGTGCCTCTTCAGTGGGGAATTCAAGCATTAACATTTATTGAGATAATTGATAAGTGTGGTAGTATTCTGTTCATCTTATTTCGTGAGAGTCCTTTGCTTAGTTTTATCTTTTGCATCAGTGTGGGAGTTAGGTTCTGTCCTTTAATTTCTGAGTTCTAACTTTCCTGCTGATCCATCGTGATGGTCAGTGTCTAGAACAGGTTGAAGTATTTCCTGTAGAGCTGGTCTTGTTGTGGCGAATTTCCTCAATGTTTGTGTATCCGTAAATGATTTGATTTCTCTGTCAATTTTTTTAAAGCTTAGCATAGCAGGGTAGAGAATTCTGGGCTGGAAATTGTTCTGTTTAAGTAGATTAAAGGTAGGTGACCATTGTGTTCTTTCTGGGAAAGTTTCAGTAGAGAAGTCTGCAGTCACTCTCATGGATTTTCCCCTGTAGGGCAACTGGCGCTTACTCCTGGCAGCTTGCAGAATTTTTTCTTTTGTCTTGACTTTGGACATGTTCATCACAACGTATTTTGGAGAAGGTCGGTTAGAGTTGAGGCAACCTAGGGTCCGATATCCTTCTGAAAGCAGTGTGTCAGAATCTTTGGTGATATTTGAGAAATTTTCATTTATAACATTTTCTAGTATGGTTTCCATTCCTCTGGGACATTCTTCTTCCCCTTCTGGGATTCCTGTAACTCACGTTGGAACGCTTCATAAAGTCCCATAATTCTGACAGTGAACCTTCTGCTTTCTCTCCTTTTCTGCCTCTTTAACTATCTGAGTTATCCCAAGAACTTTATCCTCTACCTCCGACATTCTTTCTTCTGCATGGTCTAACCTGTTGCTGATACTTGCATCTTTAAGTTTCCTAATTGCTTCAGTTCCTTCAGCTCTGCTATATCCTTTCTGTATTCTTCATGTCGTTCATCTTTTATTTGATTCTGTTTTAAGATTTCCTTTTGGTTATTTTCCACTTTATTAGCAGTTTCCTTCATTGTTTCCATCATTTCTTTCATTGTTTTCATCATATTTATTCTAAATTCCCTTTCTGTCATTCCTATCATTTCTTTATGGGTAGAATCCTCTGCAGTAGCTACCTCATGGTCCCTTGGAGAGGTTGCTTTGTACCGGTTCTTCATGTTGCCAGGAGTTTTCTGCTGATTCTTCCTCATGACTGATTTCTTTTATCTGTTTCCTTGCCCTAATTTTCCTTTCACTTCCTCTTGCTCTTTTAGTTCCCATGCCTGTGGACTAGGTTTTGATGAGTCCTTTTGGTACAGGACCCGAAGGATGAGAAGGTTGTAGAGCATGAAGGGATAGAAGAAATAAAAAGAAAGAAAGAAGGAAGAAAAAGAAAATGGAGAAAGGATATGGGGTGGGTAAAAGGGAATATTGACAAAAAGAAGAGAGGCACAGAAAGAGCGAGACAGAGCAATCTTGGTGTACATACAGTAGGGTACTTTGACACAACCTTAAAAAAAACCCAACCTCAGGGGGTGCCCAGTTGGGTGTGGTTCCCTTGAGGTCTGCATCTCTTTGCTAACCTGATCGGACACAGTACCCCACCTGCACCAAGTAGACAGGAAAGACAAAAATGGTGTAAATCAAACCAAAACAAGCAAACAGAAAACTTTACGGATAAAATTGGGTGAAAAACCAAATAATAGCAGTAAAAACACTAGCAAAAATAAAGTTCTAATTATTGAAAGAGGTAGGAATGGGAAATTGTATTTAAACTAGAAAAGTGGAGAAAGTAAAGAAAGAAAAAAAAGAAAAGAATATGTATGGAAAAGGTCGAAATTAAAAAACAACAACAAAATAAAAAACAAACAAACAAAAAACAGGTAAAAACAAAGCAGTATATATATCTTGTTGAATATTGTCTGGGCCACAGGGTGATCTTCTGGGGTTTGAGACGTTAATCACAATGCTTATACGACTGGAGGCATCCGCTGATTTCTCAAACCCCACAAGGTGGAGACCCGAAATCTCTCTTCAGCCCTCTTAAAAGGCACTTTAGATGTCTAAACCTGGCTAAACAGAAGCTTTCCCAGGAAAGTGCTTGTCACTGGGATCTCTGCTGAAGTGGCTATCCACTTACCCAGTGTGCCAGAACAGGTCTCACTCTGCCCCTGAGGGTTAAGGCTGTAAGGCGGCTCAGTCCCAGCCTGAGGCTTCCCAGTCACTAGGTTACTAGCTCCCGCCCGATCCTTGCTCTGCGACCCTGAGGGCAGAGCTTGCTGGGGCAGTTCTCTCACAATGGCTCCCTACGGCCCACAGCCAAACACTATTAGCTGGGGCAGTTCTCTCACAATGGCTCCCTGCGGCCCACAGCCAAACACTGTTAGCTCCGTCTGGCTCAGCTGCTCAGTCTGGGGCCCTAGACAACGCCTAAAGTTCTCTGCCCTCCTGCTCAAGCTCTCCCCAAGGCAGTTGAACTGAGTGCCAAGTCCAAAAACACCAAAACAGTTCACAGGTAAGGCCTTTCCGGTTTGCAGTCTCACTGCTACTGCACTTACAGCTGCTGGCGGGATTACACCGATGGAATACACGCAACCACTTGCCAGTTTTCCACTGTTTTTGTCTTTCTCTTGGGGTCCAGAAGTCTCTCGCTGACTCCCTGTATCCTTAAAGGGATGATTATAGGCAGGTTCCCCCAGCCAGAGATGCCTGGAATGTTATCTCCCCTGACTCACGGTGCCCAGTTTCAGGGAAGCTGTTACTCGGCTGCCATCTTGGTAGTTTCTATCATCTGGTTTTAGATATTTTTAGCTTGGTCAAAGTTTCCTCGGTTTATGCAGCAGAGGGCACGGTATATCCACCATAATTGTGAAACTAAGGAAATTCTTTTGTCAGTGTAATACCATGTGGTCAGTTAAAACACTGCTTTCATGAAATTTGGGATGAGTGATAATTCACTTACTAGTGAATTACCCTAGAATTCTGTAGGAAGTTACAAAATCTGAGCTGTGGTATAACATTGAAAAATAAAGATTTTTTTTTTTTTTTTTTTTTTGCCAGAGTTGCTGTCTTTATAGGAAGCTTTAAGAAACTTACTTAAGGTGATCAATGTGACAGGGTTCAAATGAAATATGGTTTGGATTTATCTCCACTCTTTGGAGAAAGGTTTATTTATTTTTTGTTTTTATTTTTGAGAATTCGAGGAAGGAGGGGGCGGTATAACTGAAAAATGTGTCCATTACTATGGTCAACACAGTTTAAAATAGAATTAATATGTTAAATCAGTAACTAAAAATCATATGCAAATGAAAACAGGGAATGGCTGTCTGTACCAAATGAAAAGTTAGTTATAGGTTAGAAAACTTTGAATTGTCCATCTATGAAAGGAATAGTGGCTTTTTTTGCCTATCTTGGCACTTCAGAGTAATACACTTTGAACCTTTTGTCAGAAAGCTCAGACAAAAATAGTCATTGTTATACTAATTAGAGTTTTTCAATACATCTCTTACCTGATCTTCTTTATCATTCTTTAATTTTATGGGAAATTGATTTGCTGTTTTGAAGATCTGAGTAGCAATCTTACCTAGCAATTAATATGTCAGGCTCTCAAGTCAAATTTGGAATTTAATTTGCCCTTTTTCCCCTCAGGTGACTTTGGGTAAGTTACCTAATACATTTATGAGTCAGTCTTTTCTTCTGTGTGTATAAATAACAATAGCACCTTTTTCCTGCTGGCATTGTAAGGACTGAATGAGATATGGTAGGTATTTGCTTGGTATTACACACATCATAAACTTTCATTAAGGGCTAGCCATAGGTTTTGTTTGTTTGATCACCTTGAGATGAGAATGCCTTCCTTTTTTGTTTATGTAGTTGTTACAATGTTAGAGATAAGAAAATAGTTACTATATTTCAAAAATACATTTTTCTTACCTGCTGTAATTTGGATATTTGACCCCTTCACATCTCATGTTATAATTTGATTCCTAATGTGGGATATGTGGGGGTGGAGAGGGAAGTGGCTCATGGTGGCACATCCTTCATGAATGACTTGGTGCTTGTCCTCTTGGTATTGAGTTCTTGGCTGACTGTTAAAAAGAGCCTGGCACCTGACCATGCGATCTCTTCACATACCAGCTCCCTTCACGTTTATATCTTATATGTCCTTTGCTATTCAAAACTGTTACTGAGAAATATTACATCATTACTGTGCTTTTACCTGTAAGCGAAAATACCTCTAGCTAAATACATCATAAGGTTTTAAGTAGTAAGTATTGAAAACAGTGGAACTGTAGGTATAGGGAGCCTTTTTAATTCCAAAAATGTATATAACAACAAATAGTTGTTTTGTCACTTTCTTTTGTTTCTAGGTTCAACGATAGAGCAACAGGAAAAATATAACGTATAACAAAAATGACATTTTGAGCAAATATGGTAAATGCAATATTGTATAACCAAAAGCTGAAGAGAGTGGGAAGCTCACTGTGAAGTAGAATGTCTGGGAAGAAATTTTAGAGTTGGAGATTGTCTGGAATCTTTAAAAAAAACAGATTTTGGTTTATGGGCAACAGCAGAAGAGAGTCAAATAGAAGGAGAGTAAGCAGAAGTATGAAAATGGAATAAATACGATTTCAAGATTGTCACATTTGTTACACAAATAGAAATTACGAAAACTACTATTAAATGCTATTAATTTCATCACTGTCTATATTCTTTAATCCAAGAACTACAAATGCCTTGAACTACACTTTTAGAAATAAGTTTATGTCACTTGTGCAAATAACAGGAAAATTTAGTTAGCACCTCTTTCTCTCTTTGTATGCCAAGTCAGGGACAAAAGGAGGTAATTATAGTTAACAAGCAGTTTATTTTAAGTGTGCTTTATCTCCTCACTGTTTAAGGTAATAGATTTGAATACGATCACACTCTCTGAACTTCTTAATTAAATGAATTTTTATTTCATGAAATGCATTTTTAAAATCCTTACGAGTCACATTTATAGATATTAACTTTTAAAAAATGATCTCCTTTGGTCTTTTGGTATGTATGATGAATTTTCTTAAAAAATGAATAGCCTCTTCAAAATACATGGCTTTTTGAACTTGCGAAGTATAATAATATTTTCATTGTTAGATACTAAATCATTTATGTCTGATAATTAAGTAGTAATTCTATTCTTTGAGAGTTTTCTTACAAGGATAGAAATATACTCTTCATTTACAAGCAGAGATGCATAAGCAACATTGGAATTCTGCAGTTTATGGCTGGGGCTGGGTTTGAACCTGCCACCTCCAGCATTTGGGGCCAGCGCCCTACTCCTTAGAGCCACAGGTGCCGCAACACTGGAATTCTGGTAATGCTTGTAATGAAATGAAAATTGGGACTATTAAATAAACCATGTGGGATGGCACTTTTATATCACAGGTTGATCACATTGATCATCTTTTCAAGTGTACAGTATCATTAGGAATGATGTTGATAACAAAACATTATTTAAATAATGAAATGAAACTGAAGAAAGATTACACCTATAATATAGTGAGCCTCTCATCTCTTTACCTCTTGCAGGGTATTGTATCCAGCAAGGTAGAAAATAAATGGGAATTTAATAATTTAAAGCACTGAAGTGCTTAGCTTAGTTGAACAGAGAATATTCAGTTGAAGGCCCTAAAATTCTTAGCCAAAGTTCATCATGGACTTTTCGCCAAATCATAGAAAAGTGTAATGATAGCATGCACTCCCTGAACCTTAAGAAATTAGGAGAAAATGGTATTCTAGTGAGTACTGAAGTTATCAAATTCCTTATTCTAAAATTTGCTTCTTATATTTTTTGAATCAAGAACTTCCCTTGGGAATCTGTCGAAAGGGTGTGAATCTCCCCAAAAATCAATTTCATTGTGCTTAAAGAATACCATTTTGGTATTCTGAAAAGGTATCTCTTGGCTATGAGTGTCATCGGGATTTTGTTTGAATGGAAATGAAACCTCTCATGTTATCATATTTTAAAACCTTAAATATTTACAGCATGAAACTTGATACTAACTTCTTTGTGTCTATTCCTACTACATAGCATAAAATAAATAGAAATTTATAAATTAAACCAATTTTAATAACTATCAATATTTAACATCACTAATGTCATAGGTGATATACTATTGACATTAAATGACCACTTATGGTATGAATATGGTGTGAAGAACGTAGTATAAGTTTGGAGGATTTTTGTAAGATTCTTACGATGCTTTTCTCCATTTGAACTATTTTAAATCTCTGTGTGCTCCGTATGCTGTCATACAATTAATTTCAAAGTTCTGTTAGTATTACCCTACGTTAATTTAACATAGCATTGCTGTGTGACACCAGCTAATCAAAAACCATGAAATCACATAGCAGTAGTGATAACCAAGTGATAAGGTTGCTTCCAGATGATCTGGTCTCGCCTGTATTATTATAGATCATTGTGGAAATGAAGATACAGAATTTTAGAAACAAAACAAATTCTCATAAGAACTATCAAACTTCTAAAAGAAAATTCAGACATCAGCAGTTAAAAGTTGTCTGAGCTAATTAAGTTGTCTATTGGTTTTAAAAGACAAAATAAATGGTTTATTCCGGTATGCTAGGCAATTGTCCTAGATTTCAGTACTATATTAAATGGTATAAAAAAAATTTCTTGATTACAATAATGCTCTCACTGGTTCATTAGGAGTTTAATGAAAAGCTTATGAACTTAAACTTCTATTAAGAGAGAGATAAATGATCAAATAACTTCCATATATACTTAGCTAAGGGGGTATTAATAGATATAGTTGAAGTAGGAGACTTATTAGTAACTGCTTACCGAATATCTCCTGATTTATTTATTTATTTATTCAGTTTTTTATTAAGTCATTTGTACATAGATAAATACATTTATGCCATTATGGGATTTAAGGTGTTGATTATTTGTACAAATTTGAGTGCTTACAACCTACTAATCAACATAGCCTTCACCTCATTTAACCATTTACAGCATTAAGACATTTGTGTTCTACACCTGATAGATCCAACTTGTACTTGCAATATGCTCCATAGTTGTGATCCCCCTACTAATCTTCCCTCTATTGACCCACCCCTCTTTCCCCTCTCCCTCCCCTTTCCTCCTTCATCCTAGGCTATAGTTGTGTTTCATTTTTCATTGCAGTTTGGCCGGGGCCGGGTTTGAACCCGCCACCCTCGGTATATGGGGCCGGTGCCCTGCTCACTGAGCCACAGGCGCCGCCCGTGTTTCATTTTTCATATGCAAATGTGAGTGATTATAAATTTGTTTCACAGTAGTACTGAGTTCATTGGATATATTTTTTCTCATTCCTGAGATACTTTACTAAGAAGAATATTTTCCAGCTCCATCCATTTAAACATAAAGGAGGTAAAGTTTCTGGTTTTTTTGTTTTTTTTTTTTTTTGATGCTGCATAGTATTCCATGGTATACATATATTATAATTTATCAATCCATTCATGGGTCAGTGGGCACTTGGGCTTCTTCCATGACTTGGCGATTATGAATTGAGCTGCAATGAACAATCTGGTGCAAATATCTTTATTGCAAAACGATTTTTGGTTCTTTGGCTACACCTAGAAGAGGAATTGCAGGATCAAATGGCAGATCTACATTTAGATCCTTGAGTGTTCTCCAAACTTCCTTCCAAATGGAATGTACTAGCTTGCATTCCCACCAGCAGTGCAGAAGTATTCCCTTTTCTCCACATCCACGCCAATGTCTGTAGTTTTGGGATTTTGTGATGTGGGCTACTCTAACTGCAGTTAGATGGTATCTCAGAGTGGTTTTGGTTTGCGTTTCTCTAACGATTAAAGATGATGAGCATCTTTTCATGTGCCTGTAGACCATGCACCTGTCTTCTTCGGAGAAGCTTGTGTTCATGTCTCTTTCCCACAATGAAATGGGATCATTTGTTCTTTTCTTAGTAATAAGTTTGAGTTCTCTGTGGATTCTGATTATTAGACCTTTGTCGGAAATATAACTTGCAAAAATCCTCTCCCATTCTGAGGGCTATTTGCTTTACTTAGTGTGTTCTTGGCAGTGCAGAAGCTTTTAAATTTGGTCAGACCCCAGCAATGTATTTTTGATGTGGCTTCAATTGCCCAGGGTGTCCTCCTCATAAAGTGTTCTCCCAGGCCAATTTTTTCAAGCGTTTCCCCTGCGCTCTAAGAATTTTTGTAGTTTCATGTCTTAAGTTTAAGTCCTTTAACCAGTAAGAGTCAATTTTTGTTAGAGGAGAAAGGCGAGGGTCCATTTTCAGGCTTCTATAGGTTGCCAGCCAATTCACCCAGTACCATTTATTGAATAGGGAATCTTTCCCCCAATTTATATTTTTAATAGGCTTATCAAAAATCAAATGATGATAAGTGTCTGGGTTCACCTCTTAGCCTTCAATTCTGTTCCATACATCTACCTCTCTATTTTTTTTTTTTTTCCCCTGTGGTTTTTGGCCGGGGCTGGGTTTGAACCTGCCACCTCCACCATATGGGACCGGCGCCCTACTCCTTGAGCCACAGGCGCCGCCCACTACCTCTCTATTTTTGTGCCAGTACCATGCTGTTTTGATCACTATCGATTTATAATATAGTCTGAAGTCTGGAAGCATGATTCCTCCTGATTTGTTTTTATTTCTGAGTAATGTCTTGGCTATATGAGGTTTTTTCTGTTTCCATATAAAACAAAGTACTAATTTTTCCAGGTCTTTCAAGTATGACAGAGGTGCTTTAATAGGGATCGCATTAAATCTGTAGATTGCTTTAGGTAGTATAGAGTCCTTTCCCCTTGACTATTGTTGGTATATATAAAGGCTGCAGATTTGTGAGTGTTAATTTTGTATCCTGAGACGTTGCTATATTCCTTGATAACTTCTAGGAGTTTTGTAGTTGATTCCCATGGGTTTTCCATATCTTCTGCGAAGAGTGACAGTTTGATCTCCTCTGGTCCCATTTGGATCCCCTTGATTGCCTTCTCTTGCCTGATTGCAGTGGCTAAGACTGCCATTACAATGTTAAAAAGCAGTGGAGACAGTGGGCATCCTTGCCTGGTTCCTCATATGAGTGGAAATGATTTCAATTTTACTCCAATACTATATTGTATAGGGGTTTGCCATAGATGGCCTCTATCAGTTTAAGAAATGTTCCTTCTATACCTATTTTCTTAAGCATTCTGATCAAGAAAGGATGCTGGATGTTGTCAAAAGCTTTTTCTGCAACAATTAAGAGAATCGTATGGTTTTTGTTTTTTAATTTGTTTATGTGATGTATTATATTTATGGATTTACGTATATTGAACCATCCTTGGGACCCTGGGATAAAACTCACCTTTTTGTGATGTATAATTTGTTTGATGTATTGTTGGATTCTGTTTGCTAGGATCTTATTGAATATTTTTTCATCAATATTCATTAGAGATATTGGTCTATAATTTTCTTTTCTTGTTGGGTCTTTTCCTGGTTTGGGTGTCAGTGGAGGGGTCCCGGCTCCCCAACCAAAACAAGTGACATGGCCTCATGAGCTTCCCAAGAAATGTTGTCCTAAGATGGAAAAACTTCTTTCTTTGTCAACATGCCCGTGCTAATAAGAACAATCAGTTAAATGTTCACCAAAAGGAAAGTTACCGGAGGGCTTTGCACGGTTGCAGCGATGGGCTGGGCTCCTGCGGAGGTTACGGGAAGAAGTACTCTGTTCTATTCTCCTTTTAGCAAATTATCCTTTCTTAAGTTTTAGAGAAGTAATCAACAGAACAGACAGCTAGGCGCCGTTGTGGTTAAGCCTTGAGCAAAGTGTGCTCGATTTAGATTAACTATGTATGTGTCTAACAACATATGCAGTGAACAAAGAATTTTGTAGCAGTCTCTATGATTGCACCATTATAAGTTCCCTTTTCTATATCTTTTTTTTTGATTAGTGTTGCGTATAACAGACACCCAATAAATGTGGGTAGTTGCTGAGAGCCCAAGGGAACCTCAGACTCCCTTTCCTAATATCCATTTTGCATGCAGTGCTTTCCTTTGCACCTCTAAGGATCTAGTTCTAAGGACAACAACAATCAGATTGCTATTTGCTTCATAGAATGTGTTGAGAAGTATTCCTTCTTTTTGTATGTTTTAGAAAAGGTTAAGTAATATAGGTAGTATTTCCACTTTAAAGGTTTTGTAGAATTCTGTTGTGAGGCCATCTGGTCCCAGGTTTTTCTTTTTGGGGAGATTTCTTATAGTTAATGTTCTTATAGTTAATGCTATTTCAGAACTTGTTATAGGCTTGTTTAACATTTCCACTTCTTTCTGGTTAAGACTAGGAGGGTGGGATGTTTCCAAGTACTTATCTATTTCCTTCAGATTTTCATACTTCTGAGAATAGAGTTTTATGTAATATTCAGTAACGATTTGTTGAAGTCCTGAGAACTCTGTTGTTACTTGGCCTTTATCATTTCTGATTGATGGAATTAGGGATTTTACTCTTGTACTTCTGATTAGGTTAGCCAAAGGTTTATATATATTATTGACATTTTCAAAAATCCAAATCTTTAATTTGTTGATCTGTTGTATGATTCTTTTGTTTTCAATTTAATTTAGTTCTGCTCTAATTTTAGTTATTTCTTTTCTTCTGCTGCGTTTAGGGGTGGAATGTTCTTCCTTTTCCAGTTGCTTGAGATGTCCCATTAAGTTGTTGACTTCCTCTGTTTATGTTTTCTTGAGGAAGGCTTGCAGTGCTATAACTTTCCCTCTTAGGACAGCCTTTGCGGTGTCTTAAGAGGTTCTGATAGTTCGTGTCTTCATTATTGTCTTGTTCCAAAAATTTGGTAATTTCCTTCTTAAATTCATCTATGACCCAACTGTCATTCAGCATGAGGTTATTTAGTTTCCATGTTTTTATATACGTATGCACATTCCTGTTGTTACTGAGTTCAACTTTTATTCCATGATGGTCCAAGAAAATACAAGGAATGATTTCTATTCTTTTAAATTAGCTGAGGTTAGACTTGTGACCTAAGATGTGATCAATTTTGGAGGATGATCCATGGGCTGATGAGAAGAAGGTGTATTCGGTTTTGTTAGGATGAAATGTTATGTAGATGTCTGTTAGATGCAAATGTTGAATGATTAAGTTCAAGTCTAAAATTTATTTGCTTAGCTTCTTTTTGGAGGATCTATCCAATATTGCCAAAGGAATGTTAAAGTCTCCAGCAGTTATGGTGCTGGACTAAATCAAGTTGCTTATGTGTGTTAGAGTCTCTCTTATAAATTGAGGCACATTCTGGTTGGGTGCAGAAATGTTGATAATTGAATTCTCATCATGTTGAGTGTTGCCCTTAACAAATATGAAGTGATCATCCTTATCTTTCCTTACTTTTGTTGGTTTAAAGCCTATTGTATCTGCGAATAAAATTGCAACACCTACTTTTTTCTGATTTCCATTTGCCTGAATTATAGATGACCATCCCTTCACCCTGAGTCTATGTATATCTTTTAAGGTAAGGTGAGATTCTTGAAGGCAGCAGATGTCTGGCCTGAGTTTTTATTTATGTATTTATTTATTTATTAAATCATAGCTATGTACATTAATGCAAACATGAGGATCATACACTGGGTTTATATACAATTCGAAATATTTTCATCACACTGGTTAACATAGCCTTCCTGGCATTTTTTTAGTTACAGTTTTAAGACATTTATGTTCTACATTTAGTAAATTTCACATGTACCCTCGTAAGATGACTGTAGGTGTGGTCCCACCAATCACCCTACCTTTCCCCATACTACCCCCTCCCCTCCCCTTCCTTTCCCCTTTCCACATATTCTTACGTTTTAATTGGGTTATAGCTTTTACGAAAGCTATAAATTAGTTTTATAGTAGGGCTGAGGGCGGTGCCTGTGGCTCAGTGGGTAGGGCGCCGGCCCCATATGCCGAGGGTGATGGGTTCAAACCCGGCCCCGGCCAAACTGCAACAAAAAAATAGCTGGGCGTTGTGGCAGGCGCCTGTAGTCCCAGCTACTTGGGAGGCTGAGTCAAGAGAATCACCTAAACTCACAAGTTGGAGGTTGCTGTGAGCTGTGATGCCATAGCACTCTACCGAGGGTGACAAAGTGAGACTCTGTCTCTACAAAAAAAAAAATAGTAGGGCTGAGTACATTGGATACTTTTTCTTCCATTCTTGAGATACTTTACTAAGAAGAATATGTTCCAGCTCCATCCATGTAAACATGAAAGAGGTAAAGTCTCCATATTTCTTTAAGGCTGCATAGTATTCCAGGGTGTACATATAGCACAATTTGTTAATCCATTCGTGGGTCGATGGGCACTTGGGCTTCTACTTCTACCATGACTTAAAAATAAACATTCTGATACAAATATCTTTGTTACAATGAGATGTTTGGTCTTCTGGTTACATACCTAGTAGGGTAATTGTAGGATCGAATGGCAGGTCTGTTTTTAGATCTCGAAGTGTTCTCCAAACATCGTTCCAAAAGGAACGTATTAGTTTGCATTCCCACCAGCAGTGTAAAAGTGTTCCCTTTTCTCCACATCCATGCCAACATCTCTGGTCTTGGGATTTTGCGTTATGGGCTAATCTTACTGGAGTTAGATGATATCTCAAAGTAGTTCTGATTTACATTTCTCTGAAGATTAAGGATGATGAGGATTTTTTCATATGTCTGTAGGCCATGCACCTGTCTTCTTCAGGGAATTGTTTCTTCAAGTCTCTTGCCAAGCCTGAGATGGGATCACTTGTTCTTTTCTTGCTAATACTTTTGTGTTCTATGTGGATTCTGGTTATTAAACCTTTGTTGCAGACATAACCTGCAAATATCTTCTCCCATTCTGAGGGCTGTCTGCTTACTTTACTTACTGTGTTCTTGGCTGTGCAGAAGCCTTTTAGTTTGATCAGGTCCCAGTAGTGTATTTTTGATGCTGCTTCAATTGCCCGGGGCGTCCTCCTCATAAAATATTCACCCAGGCCAATTTTTTCACGAATTTTCCCTAAACTTTCTTCTAGTACTTTTATAGTTTCATGTCTTAAGTTTAAATCTTTAATCCAGTGAGAGTCTGTCTTAGAAAATGATGAAAGGTGTCGGTCCAGTTTCAGTCTTCTACAGGTCACCAGCCAGTTCACCCAGCACCATTTGTTAAATAGGGAATCTTTTCCCCACTGAATGTTTTTAATTGGCTTGTCAAAGATCAAATAACGGTAAGTAGCTGTGTTCATCTCATGGTTCTCTATTCTGTTCCATATATCTACTGCTCTGCTTTTGTTCCAGTACCCTGTTTTTTTGATCACTATCGATTTATAGTATAGTGTGAGGTCTGGTAGCGTGATTCCCCTTGCTTTGTTTTTATTTCTGAGTAATGTCTTGGCTATTTGAGGTTTTTTGTGATTCCACTTAAAACGAAGTATTATTTTTCTGAGGTCTTTAAAGTATGACAGTGGAGCTTTAATAGGGATTGCATTAAAATTATATAATGCTTTTGGTACTATTGACATTTTAACAATGCTGATTCTTTGGTATGTTTTTCCATTTGTTAACATTTTCAGCTATTTATTTTCTTGGAGTTTCTTTTTTTGTTTTTTTTTTTTTGTAGACACAGAGTCTCACTTTATGGCCCTCGGTAGAGTGCCGTGGCCTCACACAGCTCACAGCAACCTCCAACTCCTGGGCTTAAGCGATTCTCTTGCCTCAGCCTCCCGAGTAGCTGGGACTACAGGCGCCCGCCTATTTTCTTGGAGTTTCATAGTTCTCTTTATAGAGATCTTTCGTGTCCTTTGTTAGATAAACTTGCAAATATTTCATCATCTTTGGCACTAGTCTGAACGGAGTAGAGTCCTTGACTGTTTTTTCGGATTGACTATTGTTGATATATATAAAGGATACTGATTTATGAATGTTGATTTTTGTCACCTGAGATGCTGCTGTATTCCTTGATCACTTCTAAGAGTTCTGTAGTAGAATCCCTAGTGTTTTCCAGATATAGAATCATATCATCTGTGAAGAGTGAAAGTTTGATCTCTTTTGACCTTAATGGAGACCCTGAATCATCTTTTCTGTTCTAATTGCGATGGCTAGAACTTCCATTACAATGTTAAAGAACAGTGGAGACAATGGGCAACCTTGCCTGGTTCCTGATCTGAGTGGAAATGATTTCAATTTTACTCCATTCAATACGATATTGGCCATGGGTTTGCTGTAGATGGCCTGTATTAGTTTAAGATATGTCCCTTCTATACCAATTTTCTTTCGTGTTCTGATCATGAAGGGATGCTGGATATTATCAAAAGCTTTTTCTGCATCAATTGAGAGAATCATAAGGTCTTTGATTTTTCTTTTTCTTTTTTTTTAATTGTTAAATCATAGCTGTGTACATTAGTGCAATCGCCTGTACCCATTCTAAGATGCACCATAGATGTGGCCCCACCCATTATCCTCCCTCCACCAAAACTTCCCCCCTCCCTTCCCCTTCCTTGGCCCTTTCCCCATAGTCTTGTGCTATAGTTGGGTGATAGTCTTCATCTGAAAGCTATAATTTAGCTTCATAGTAGGGCTGAGTACATTGGATACTTTTTCTTCCATTCCTGAGATACTTTGCTAAGAAGAGTATGTTCCAGCTCCATCCATGTAAACATGAAAGAGGTAAAGTCTTCATCTTTCTTTAAGGCTGCATAATATTCCATGGTATACCTGTACCACAATTTGCTAGTCCATTTGAGGGTCGATGGGCACTTGGGCTCCTTCCATTGCCACTTAGCAATTATGAATTGGGCTGCAATAAGCATTCTGGTACAGATGTCTTTGTTATATTGTGACTTTTGGTCTTCTGGGTATAAACCTAGTAAAGGAATTATAGGATTGAATGGCAGGTCTATTTTTAGGTCTTTAAGCATTCTCCAAACGTCCTTCCAGAAGAAACGTATTGGTGGGCATTCCCACCAGCAGCGTAGAAGTGTGCCCTTTCCTCCACATCCACGCCAGCATTTCTGGTTTTGGGATTTTGTTATGTGGGCTACTCTTACTGGGGTTAGGTGATATCTCAGAGTAGTTTTGACTTGCATTTCTCTGATGATTAAGGATGATGAGCTTTTTTTCATGTGTTTGTAGATCTTGCGTCGGTCTTCTTTAGAGAAGTTTCTCTTCAAGTCCCTTGTCCACCCTGAGATGGGGTCATGTGTTATTTTCTTGTTAATACGCTTGAGTTCTCTGTGGATTCTGGTTATTAGACCTTTATCGGAGGTATAACCTGCAAATATTTTCTCCCATTCTGAGGGCTGTCTGCTTGCTTTACTCACTATGTTCTTGGCTGTGCAGAAGCTTTATAGTTTGATCAGGTCCCCGTAGTGTATTTTTGACACTGATTCAATTGCCTGGGGAGTCCTCCTCATAAAATATTCACCCAGGCCGATTCCTACAATAGTTTTCCCTGCACTTTCTTCAAGTATTTTTATAGTTTCATGTCTTAAGTTTAAATCTTTTATCCAGTGAGAGTCTATCTTAGTTAATGGTGAAAGGTGTGGGTCCAGTTTCAATCTTCTACAGGTTGCCAGCCAGTTTACCCAGCACCATTTGTTAAATAGGGAATCTTTTCCCCACTGAATGTTTTTAATTGGCTTGTCAAAGATCAAATAACGGTAAGTAGCTGGATCCATCTATTGGTTCTCTATTCTGTTCCAGACATCTACTTCTCTGCTTTTGTGCCAGTACCATGCTTTTTTGATCACTATGGATTTATAGTACAGTCTCAGGTCTGGTAGCGTGATTCCTCCTGCTTTGTTTTTATTGCTGAGTAATGTTTTGGCTATTTGAGGTTTTTTCTGATTCCATATAAAACGAAGTATTATTTTTTCAAGATCTTTAAAGTATGACAGTGGAGCTTTAATGGGAATTGCATTAAAATTATATATTGCTTTGGGCAGTATGGACATTTTAACAATGTTGAGTCTTCCCAGCCATGAGCATGGCATGTTTTTCCATCTGTTAACATCTTCGGCTATTTCTTTTCTTAGAGTTTCATAGTTCTCTTTGTAGAGATCTTTCACGTCCTTTGTTAGGTATACTCTCAAATATTTCATCTTCTTTGGCACTACTGTGAAAGGAATAGAGTCCTTGACTGTTTGTTTCGCTTGGTTATTGTTGGTATATATAAAGGCTACAGATTTATGGGTGTTGACTTTGTAGCCTGAGACATTGCTATATTCCTTGATCACTTCTAAAATTTTTGTAGTAGAATCCCTAGTGTTTTCCAGATATACGATCATATCATCTGCGAAGAGTGAAAGTTTGATCTCTTTTGACCTTAATGGAGACCCTGAATCATCTTTTCTTTTCTAATTGCGATGGCTAGAACTTCCATTACAATGTTAAAGAACAGTGGAGACAATGGGCAACCTTGCCTGGTTCCTGATCTGAGTGGAAATGATTTCAATTTTACTCCATTCAATACGATATTGGCCATGGGTTTGCTGTAGATGGCCTGTATTAGTTTAAGATATGTCCCTTCTATACCAATTTTCTTTCGTGTTCTGATCATGAAGGGATGCTGGATATTATCAAAAGCTTTTTCTGCATCAATTGAGAGAATCATAAGGTCTTTGCTTTTTAATTTGTTTATGTGCTGAATTATATTTATAGATTTATGTATATTCAACCAGCCTTGAGACCCAGGGATAAAACCAACTTGTTTATGATGTAGAATTTGTTTGATGTGTTGCAGGATTCTGTTTGTTAGGCTCTATTTGAATATTTTTGCATCAGTATTTATTAGTGATATTGGTCTATAGTTTTCTTTTCTTGTTGGGACTTTTTCTGGTTTGGGGATCAGGGTGATGTTTACTTCATAGAACGTGTTGTGTAGTATTCCTTGTATTTCTATATTTTGGAAAAGGATGAGTAATATAGGTACTAGTTCCAGTTTAAAGGTTTTGTAGGATTCTGACATGAAGCCATCTGGTCCCGGGCTTTTCTTTTTAGGGAAATTTTGTATGGTTGATGCTATTTCAGAACTTGATATAGGCCTGTTCAACATTTGCAATTCATTCTGGCTAAGACTTGGAAGGTGACGTGCTTCCAAGTATTGGTCATTTCCTTCAGATTTTCATATTTGTGAGAACGAAGTTTCTTTTAATAGTTATTAAGGATTTTTTGAATTTCTGAGGAGTCTGTCATTTTTGATTGATGAAATTAGAGATTTTTTTCCTAGTTAGGATAGCCAAAGGTTTATATATTTTATTGCCTTTTTCAAAAATCCAACTTTTTGATTTATTGATCTGATGTATAATCCTTTTGTTTTCAATTTGATTTAATTCTTTTCTAATTTTGCTTATTTCTTTTCTTCTACTGGGTTTGGTGTTGGTTCTTCTTTTTCAGTTCCTTGAGATGTCACTTTAAATTTTTAACTTCCTCTCTTTCCGTTCTCTTCAGGATGGTTTGTAGTGCTATAATTTTCCCTCTTTGTGGTATCCCAGAGGTTCTGATAATTCGTGTCTTCATTGTCGTTTTGTTCTAAAAATTCGGCAATTTCCTTCTTAATCTAGTCTATGACCCAGCTATCATTCAGTATAAGGTTATTTTGCTTCCTTGTTGTTGTATGAGTATGCAGATTTCTGTTGTTATTGAGTTCAACTTTTATTCCATGGTGGTCTAAGAAGATGCAAGGAATAATTTCTATTCCTTTTAATGTACTGAGGTTAGACTTGTGACCTAAGATGTGATTGATTTTGGAGTATGTTCTGTGGGCTGAGGAGAAGAACATTAATTCAGTTTTCTTGGGATGAAATGTTCTGCAGATGTCTGTTAAATCCAAATGTTGAATGTTTAAGTTTAAATCTAAAATTTCTTAACTCGTCCTAATCCTTCTTATTGGAGGATCTATGCAACACTGCCAAAGGAGTGTTAAAAACTCCCACTATTATAGAGCTTGAGGAAATCAAGTTGCTCATGTCTGTTAGAGTTTCTCTCATAAATTGAGGGGCATTTTGTTTGGGTACATAAATATTAATAATTGAAATATTGTCACTTAACAAATATGAAGTGACCTCTCACTTTTTTTGTTTTTTACTTTTGTTGGTTTAAAGCCTAGTGTATCTGCAAAAGAATTGCAACACCTTCTTATTTCTCATTTCCAATTGCCTGAAATATAGACAACCATCCCTTCACCCTGAGTCTATATTTATCTTTTAAGGTACGATGATATTCCTTCTTTTTTTTTTTTTTGGCCAGGGCTGGGTTTGAACCCACCACCTCCAGCATATGGGACTGGCGCCCTACTCCTTGAGCCACAGGCGCCACCCCGATGATATTCCTGTATGCAGCAGATATCTGGCCAGAGTTTTTGTATCCAGTCAGCCAAACTGTGCCTCTTTAGAGGACAATTTAAGCAATTCACATTAATGGAGAATATTGACAAGTTGGGCGGCGCCTGTGGCTCAGTCGGTAAGGCGCCGGCCCCATATACCAAGGGTGGCGGGTTCAAAGCCGGCCCCGGCCAAACTGCAACCAAAAAAAAAGCCGGGCGTTGTGGCGGGCGCCTGTAGTCCCAGCTACTCGGGAGGCTGAGGCAAGAGAATCGCTTAAGCCCAGGAGTTGGAGGTTGCTGTTAGCTGTGTGAGGCCACGGCACTCTACCGAGGGCCATAAAGTGAGACTCTGTCTCTACAAAAAAAAAAAAAAAAAAAAATTTCATTATCAAGTTTTTCTAAAGTCTAGTGGACATTTTTAATCTTTTTTGCACTGTGGAAGTTGGAGATTGATCAAAAGTTTCTGAGTAAGTTTATTTTTGTGGTAGAGGATTGTACTGGTCATTGAGGAGGCTAGGTCTGAGAATATCCTGGAGAGCTGGATTAGTTATGGCAAATTTCTTCATCATGTGAATGTTGTTAGAGTATTTAATTTTTCCATCATGAATGAAACTCAGTTTTGCTGTATACAGGATTCTGGGTTGAAAATTATTTTGTTTTAGGAGATTAAAAGTCTATGACCACCCACTTGTTATTTGAAAGTTTTCAACAGAGATATTTGCAATCATTCTAATATTCTTCCCTTTGTAGGTTATGGTTTTCTTACTTCTGGCTGCTTTCAGAATTTTCTCCTTCATATAGTGAAGTTAATTATTTGCCTGGGGGAATTGTTATTCAGGTTGAGTCATGATGGGGTTCTGAAAATGTATGTGAATTTCAGAATCTTTTGGCATGTCTGGAACATTCTCTTTCATAATTTCCTGGAGAAGAACCTCTGTGCCTTGTGACGCCACTTCATTGCTTTCAGGGATTCGCATGAGGTGTATATTAGCTTTCTTTGAATTATCCAAGAGCTCCCTGAAAGAATGATCCTTTTTTGCTCTCCATTTCTCTTCCTCTTTGATAGTTTGGGATCGTTGAAAAGCTTTGTCTTCAATGTCAGAAATATTTTCTGCTGCTTGCTCCACTCTGTTACAGAGGGAATCCAATAGATTTTTCATATCTTTGAAGACTGCAAATTCTTGTCTCATGTGTCAGTATGTTTGGTGATTTTGTATTTAAATTCATTGAATTCTTGACACAATTTTTGAATTGCTTCTCGAAGTTCTATTTCCAGCTTTTCCTCCATTCTGTTAATTTTGTTTGCAATCCAAATTCTGAATTCAATTTCTGACATCTCAGCCATCTGTTCATTAATGGGATCTTCTGTTGCGTCTGCCATATCTTTCCTGGGGGTCAGGAGGTTGATCCACTCTGGTTATTTATGTTATTGAAGTTTTTCTGCTGATTCTGCCTCATGATTATTTTACACCATTTGACTAGGTAAGCAGATAAAGAGAATTTTGGTTGGGGACTCTTGGAGTAGTGATTAACCAGCCCTTTGCCCAAAAGGTGGGACTGGTGTCTGTACCTTTTACCCTGGAGCTTTGCCAAGGACCCGTACAGTGCTACGGCCTAAGAAACTGGGGACCTGCTTGCGTGGTGGGGCTAAGTGCCTCTGTCTTGTTTTCAGCTGGTCTCTGTTTTACACTAGTGAATCAGTTACTCGTGGTTGAAGTCTCAGGTTTGGAGAAACAGCAGCAATTAAGTCTTCCTTTTCCAGTTGCTTGAGATGTCCCATTAAGTTGATAACTTCCTCTCTTTCCATTCTCTTAAGGAAGTCTTATAGTGCTATGATTTTCCTCTTAGGACTGCCTTGCGGTATCCCAGAGGTTCAGATAATTCGTGTCTTCATTATAGTTTTGTTCCAAAAATTTGATAATTTTCTTCTTAATCTCATTTATGACGCAGCTATCATTCAGCATAAGATTATTTAGCTTCCATGTTTTTGTATGAGTATGCATATTCATGTTGTTGCTGAGTCCAACTTTTATTCCATGATGGTCTGAGAAGATGTAAGAAATAATTTCTATTCCTTTAAATTTACTGAGATTAGACTTGTGATCTAAGATGTGATCGATTTTGGAGTATGTTCCATTGGCTCCTGAGCGGAATGTGTATTCAGTTTTGTTGGGATGAAATGTTCTGTAGATGCCTGTTAAATCCAAATGTTGAATGGTTAAGTTTAAATCTATAATTTCTTTGCTCAGCTTCTTATTGGAGAATCTATCCAACACTGCTAAAGGAGTGTTTAAATCTCTGACTATTATGTAGCTGTAGAAAATCAAGTTGCTCATGTCTGTTAAGAGTTTCTCTTACAAATTAAGGCACATTTTGGTTGGGTACATAAATTTTATTTTAATAATTGAAATCTCATCATATGGAGTATTACCCTTGACAAATATGCAGTGACCATTCTTACCCTTCCTGACTTTTGTTGGTTTAAAGCCTATTGTATCTGCAAATAGAATTGCAACACCTGCTTTTTTCTGATTTCCATTTGCTTGAAATATGGATGACCATCCTTTCACCCTGAGTCTATATTTATCTTTTAAGGTAAGATGAGATTCTTGTGTGCAGCAAATATCTGGCCTGAGTTTTTGTATCCAGTCAGCAAACCTGTCCCTTTTTAGAGGGCAGTTTAAGCCATTCGCATTAATGGAGAATATTGATAAGCCTGGTAGAATTTTGGGTATTGAGTTTTTCGAAAGTCCAGTGGACATTTTTAATCCTTTCGCCACTGTGGAAGTTGGAGTTTGATCAAAGGTTTCTGAGTGAGTTTACTTTTGTGGTAGAGGATTGGAGTGGTCATTATGGAGGATAGGCTGACAATATCCTGAAGAGCTGGTTTGGTTATGGCAAATTTCTTCAACATGTGAATGTCATTAAAGTGTTTAATTTCTTCATCATAAATGAAACTCAGTTTAGCTGGATACAGGATCCTGGGTTGAAAGTTGTTTTGTTTTAGGAGATCAAATTTGATGACCACCCTCTTCTGGCTTGAAAGGTTTCATCAGAAAGATCTGCAGTCATTCTAATATCCTCCCTTTGTAGGTTATGGTTTTGTTACGTCTGGCTGCTTTCAGAATTTTCTCCTTCATATTAACTTTAGTGAAGTTAATTATGATGTGCCTGGGGCATGTCTTGTTTGCGTTGAGTCATGCTTGGCTTCTGAAACTGTCTGTTATCTGAATTCCAGAATCTTTGGCATGTCTGGGAAGTTCTCTTTCAGAATCTCACAAAGAGATTATGTGCCTTGCGAAGCCACTTTGTCACCTTCAGGGATTCCTATGAAGTGAATATTTGTTTTCTTTGAATTATTCCCAAGCTCTCTGTGAGAATGATTCATTTTTGCTCTTCATCTGTCTTCCTCTTTGAGAGTTTGAGAGCGTTCAAAACCTTTGTCTTTAATGTCAGAAATCCTTTCTTCTGCTTGCTCCATTCTTTTATTGAGGGATTCTACTGTAGTTTTCAGATCTATGAAGGTTGTAAATTCTTGTCTCAATGTGTCAAAATCTTTGGTGATTTTTGTCTTTGAATTCTTTGAATTCTTGAGACAACTTTAGAAATGCTCCTGGAATTACTAGTTCCAACTTTTCCTCTATTCTATTAATCTGTTTTTGCAATCCAAGTTCTGAATTCGATTTCTGACATCTCAGCCATCTGTTTATGAATGGGATCTTTAGTTGTGTCTGCCATGTCTTTCCTTGGAGGGAGTTGATCTACTCTGGTGATTCATATTACCTACTTTTTCCGCTGATTCTGTCCCATGATTATTTTACACCATTTGACTAGATGAGCAGATAAAGAGAAGTTTTGTTGGGGGCTCCAAGTGTAGTGATTAACTAGCCTTTTGCCTCAAAGTTGGGACTTGTGTCTATACCTTTCCCCCTACGCTTTGCCAAGGACCCGTATAGTGTTATGGCCTGAGAAACTGGGGACCTTCTTGGTGTTGTGGGGCTAAGTGGCTCTGTCTTCTTTTCAGCTGGTCTCTGTCCTACGCTAGTGAATCAGTTACTCTTGGTTGAAGTCTCAGGTGTGGAGAAATAGCAGCAATTAAGTCACCCCGCCTTACATAGGCAACAATTGCAAATGTGAAATCAAACCTTCCCACAACCACACACCCAGGGTACCACCTGGATAGTCTGCACGCGATGCCCTAGTTGAAGTGGTCTAAATCAATTGTCTCAGTCAGCACCTGTCTCAAGTGGGAGAGTTTAAAATCTCTCTGGCAAGTAGATCGCAGGTGTCTGTTGATGACTCAAATATGACCTACTCTGGTGCTCTGTGAGGTCAGAAGGACCCACCCAGCAAATAGAATAGTTGGGGAAAGTTGATGCCTTCTTCCCCACCTTTCACCTCTGTCACACCCCGTCACTGATAACCACGCAGGTCTGTGACCCACTTGCCTTCAATGAACAGATTCTCCAGGGGTTTGTTTCTGCCTGAAACACAGGGAGATCTATGTCTCCTCAGCCAGGCTGCTGCTCTCTGCCACTATCAGGCAGAGCGGAGGTGTGGCCTGACAACCTCAAGTGCTTAATGGAGGATGGGGCAGTTCACTCAGTTCCAGTCCCGCTCCTGATTGATGTTCCTGACAGAACAGAACAACTTCGCAGAATTTCTTTCTGTATCGGCTGTATTCCCCTGTAGAAGTGAGGCTGTTTGAGTTCAGAGAACCTATGACTCAGGCCCTGTCTGTGTCGCTGCCGGGTCTCGGCTGCATGGTAGCTGTCAGTTCCAGCCTCTGCCTCACCTCATTTGTCTCTGCTAATGATCCCCCGAGGGCCGGTTGCTTCTTAGGCTCAGTAAAGCCGTACTGTAGCTCAGCCCCTCCCTGGAATTCTCCCAGCTCTATGCTTGCATATTCTGGCTCTTGCCCTCCGCCCAGGCCGGTACGGCCTCAGGCAAACCCTTTACTTTCAGGCCTGCGTTTCTGACACAGATCTGTTACGCCAGTGGCTGCCACCAGAGAAGTTGCCCGGGCTCTTCTGGTTGCCCAGAGAGACAGCAAGTGAGACTCCGGAATATCCATGAGTGAGCCCTGTCATTGCTGCTGCCACTGTTGTTTTCTGCCTCGGGGCACCGCCGCTCCTGTATGGTTCTCTCTCAGTTGCCCATTGTCTCCTCACTCCCATGCTGGACAATCAGCACTGTCCAGCAGCAGTCCATGCTCTGTCCACTCCCCTCATGAAAATACCCTGGAATCTGGACTCCTGTGAGACAGGCTTTTAGACCTCAGAGTGAGAGTGGAGGGGAGTGCTGGGAGCTCAGAATTGCAGGTAGAGAATATACACAGTTTTATACAGTTTTAGACCTGGCAGGAGAGCACCATGGCACCCTAGTAGGGAAGTAGGTCCAGTTTTTAGAAGGTCTCTCCCGTGGGATATAATAGGAGGAGTTTTGAACTCTGCTCACTTGTTTGTATTTAGTACTGCGAGCTGTTCTCAAGGGGGAGGGGACGCCTGTCCACTTCATGTTGGGTTTTGTACCTTGTGTTTATATCCTGGAGGTCGCAGCTCACCTCAGCAGGGTTGATTTGCGTTCTTCAACCTTCTCTCTTGGCACAGCTCTAATCCACCAGGTCACTTGCTAAACTTCTGTCCTTTAACTCTCCTCCTGCATGGGAGCCTCTGTGGAAAGCTCGCTTCAGTCAGCCATCTTCCCTCCCTCGTGGCCTGTGTTTTTGTATCCAGTCAGCCGACCTGTGCTTCTTTATAGGGCAATTTAAGCCATTCACATGAATTGAGAATATTGATAAGCCAGATAGTATTTTGGATATTGAGTTTTTCGAAAATCCAGTGGACATTTTTAATCTTTTCACCAATGTGCTATTTGGAATTTTATCAAAAGTTTCTTGGTGAGTTTACTGTTGTTTTGGAGGATGAGTCCGAGAATATCCTGGAAAGCTGGTAGCTGGTTTAGTTACGGCAGATTTCTTCAACATGTGAATGTCATTAAGGTATTTAAGTTCTCAGGCATAGTTGAAACTCAGTTTAGCTGGATACAGGATCCTGGGTTGAAAGTTACTTTGTTTGAGAGATTAAACGTTGATGACCACCCTCTTCTAGCTTGAAAGGTTTCAGCAGCAAGATCTGTAGTCATTCTAATCTTCTTCCTTTTGTAGGGTATGGTTTTCTTACATCTTACAGCTTGCAGAATTTTCTCCTTCATATTAACTTTGGCTTCGTTAATTATAATGTGTCTATGAGAATTTTTATTTGGGTTGAGTCATGCTGGTATTCTGAAACTGTCTGCTATCTGAATTTCAGAATCTCTTGGCATGTCTGGAAAATTCTCTTTTATTATTTCGCGAAGTAAAGCATCTGTATCCTTCACAGCAACCCATCACCTTCAGGTATTCCTATAAGGGTAATATTAGATCTCTTCAAATTATCACAGAGCTCTCTGAGAGGGTGATCTGTTTTTGTTCTCCAGTTTTTTTCCTCTTTGAGTGTTTGGAAGTGTTCAAAAAGCTTCGTCTTCAGTGTCAGAGATCCTTTCTTCTGCCTGCTCCATTCTGTTACTGAGCGATTCTCAGATCTTTGAGGGCTGCAAATTCTTGCCTCAGTGTGTCAAAATTTTTGATGATTTTGTCCTTGAATTCATTGAATTCTTGAGACATCTTTTGAATTATTGCTTGAAATTCTTCTGTTGATCCTATTTGCTATCCAAATTCTGAACTCGATTTCTGACATCTCAGCCATTTGTGTATGATTGGGATCTTGTGCTATGTCTGCCTTATCGTTCCTTGGGGAAGTTGATATCCTCTGATTATTCATGTTGCCAGAGTTTTTCCACTGATTCCGCCTCATGATTGTGTTTCACTGTTGACTAGATGAGTTTAAGGTGAAATTGGATGGGGAGTTCCTGGAGTTGTGGTTAACCAGCCCTTTGTCAAGGATCTGGGACTGATGAATGCAGCTTTTCCCCCTGTAGCTTTGCAAAAGACCCATACATTATTATAGTCTGAGGCTGAGGAAATCTGCTTGGTGTGATGGGGTTAGGTGGCTATGTCTTGTATTCAGCTGTTTCTTGTATGATCCTAGTGGATCAGTGACTCTGGTCAAGTCTTAGCTGAAGTTTGCTTTCTTGTAGTCGCAGCTTGCCTCAGCAGAGGTGACCTGTAGTTATCACTCTTCTCTCTTGGCTGGGCTCCCAGTCTTCAGCTTAATTTGGTACTTTTTAGATATTATCTTTCCCTCTCGACAGGAGCTTCTGTCGGAGGCCATCTTGCCCCTCCCCTCCTGTCTCCTGATTTACAGAGCTTTACTGTGAGCTAAAGGAATCATTTAGCCAAGCTGTTATTCGGCCATTTTGTCCCTCCCCTCCTGTCTCCCGATTTAGAGAGCTTTACTGTGAGCTAAAGGAATCATTTAGCCAAGCTGTTATTCGGCCATCTTGTCCCTCCCCTCCTGTCTCCTGATTTAGAGAGCTTTCCTGTGAGCTATAGGAATCATTTAGCCAAGCTGTTATTACCTTTTGGGGGGTTAGGTGGTACAAAGTCATTTTTCTATTCTGTATTTGTGATTTTGCTATTTATATCTATTTATAATTCCTTGTTATCTCATTTCCCTTATATATCATTTACTAGACTAGATACATCTATTTCTTAAAAAAAAAAAAAAATTCTCAGTTAACTTTGACAGTCCATCAACCTGAACAGACAGTGTTGAACCTGGTCTAAGTGAAAAAATAAATAAAAATTAAGAGGTGATTTAGAGAAATGAAAAATTGGTTATATTGACAATAACTACTTACTCTATAATCAGATGATAGTATTGCTTCAACATTTGGGTAGTTGTTTTTATGATCATTCATACAGAGGCTATTATTGCTTTTTTTATGTGGACACAGCCCATGTCCAAATTTGTTCCTATGTATTATACAATGTCTGACATGACAAGTTGTGATGCAGTTTTTCTTACTGTTGTGTGAAAATAGAGCTACTCTCTGTCTTAAATTTTACATAAATTGAATATTATTGTTACCTAATATTGAAATTTTTTTATTATCTGACTTTGGCAGATTTGAAATTATTTGTCATTTTCAAACTTATATAAAATTTCTAACTTTATTTTTTTGTTTTTCCTTCTGAGGATATACAAACGAGTTATAAAAAGTTGAGTTATTTATCCTTTTAGTATTTAATTTTACTAATTTCTCACATGTGATCTCACATGTACTAGACATAAATATTTATTCAATATATACAGACATCTCTAAAATGATAGTCTTAGTATTGTAGTTCAGTATTTAGTATGGTAGGTAGCATTATTACTAATATCTATTTTTTAACAAGATCAGAATTTTAATTCTAAGTGGTGTTTGAAATACTTAAGATAAACATTTCTAAGCAGCTTTGAAGAGACCTAGTCATTGCATAATAAATGGCTTGCATAATTCCTATCAGACAAAAATGATTTTTCTCTTCTGAGTGTAACACAAGAAATTTGCTACAAGATTTTAAGTTCTGCTGAAAAATTTATCTAGGCTTTGGCAGTCTTTGATTCTTGAGACCTAAAAATGGCTTTAAATTTTTAAATTAATACTACTATGGAATCTTTTTAGGCATAGTTTCATCTGAGTGAATATGAGTTAAAGTGAGATAACATATGCTTTGAAGGTCCCTCAAACCTGAAGTTAGAAAATGAAACAATTTAATAGGCTTATCAGGAAGTAATATTCTTTATGAAAAGACACAGCTTATAAGTTGTATGACATATCTCCTGTCCAGTACTTTAAGATAATTCTGGAAACAGATGAATTTCTTGTCAACATCCAGGCAAACTCTTCCACATAGACTTTGGATATATCTTGGGTCGGGATCCGAAGCCTCTTCCTCCTCCAATGAAGCTGAATAAAGAAATGGTTGAAGGAATGGGCGGCACACAGAGTGAGCAGTACCAAGAGTTCCGTAAGCAGTGTTACACGGCTTTCCTCCACCTTCGACGGTAAGTTGATTTGCTTAATATAGTGAATTTTGGTAAATTTTATTTTATAGTGCAAAAGAAGGAGTTGTTCAATGTATGCATTCTTTAATAATAATCTATTTCAAAATGACATATGCAAAAATATTTTCTAATATGGATTTGATCTATTTTGATAGGCAGTCTGATATCAAAGGAAAAAACACAAATGTTTTGCTTTCTCAGTAACAATCTTACTGCTAGATTTCACCAAGTAGGAACCTGGCATTACACAAGATTAGGAAGACATAGAGGCTTTCAAGACGGTAGGGTGACATCATTTTAATAAGGTGTGCTTTGATAGTACTAGGATAGAGAAAAGGTTAGGGAACTTAGTGCCAATTCAGATCTAGCTGAAACAAGACAAACAGCCCTGGAGAATTCCATCCTGGGTTTTCATCCCATCCTGGTTTTTCATCCTCTGTAGCTGACTCTCATTTCTTTATCAAAGAATAAAGGACTTAATTACTTAGAAGGATATTAGTTCAGTAATTTGTTGTTGTTTTGTTTTAGAGACAGAGTCTCACTTTGTCACCCTCCGTAGAGTGCTGTGGCGTCACACAGCTCACAGCAACCTCCAACTCCTGGGCTTAGGCAATTCTTCTGCCTCAGTCTCCCAAGTACCTGGGACTACAGGTGCCCACCACATTGCCTGGCTATTTTTTGTTGCAGTTTGGCTGGTCGTCATCCACAGGCACTGTATTAAAGGGCTGCAGCATTAGGAAGGTTGAGAACCACTGCTTTAGTGCCTTTATCAACCTCAGTTTGGGGTACATTTCAAGAATACAAGTATGTAGAAGTTTGTTCAATGATTGCAGTAAATGTTACACATGATTTTTGTGGTTTTTTTTTTTTTTTTTAATACATCACCAGTCATTCTTGCTGCAAACAATGTTTTTTCCTCTATTTCTTCTTTTTTTCTTCAGTGCCACTAAATTTCTGCTTCCTTCATACTGAGTTCCTTACAACTGAATATTATATATCTTCAGGAAAAAAAGGTCATGTTTGTTAAATTCAGTACAGGTCTCTGACAATTAGTCAAAAACAACAGGGTGATTTGACTCTGATACTATTTTTAACCTTACTATGCAAAATGAATTTTCTTAGTCCAGCAGATAATTCCAGCCCAGGAGACATATTTATTTGCTCTTCCACATGAAAATTTAACCATCAGATAGTGAGTTGCCTGTACATGTGGACACTGTCTTCCTTGTAACCTCAGTTACTATTCCTTTGGTGCTTGGAACATAGACTAGTAAGTGGATGACAGCTTTCACTGTCTGTGTGAGAATTCTCAAATTTTCTGCTTCATGTCTGGGGTAGAACCGTCTTCCTACGTGATGTTAGTGCTTTTGGTCCCAGGAAAATGGCTTTCTGGTGTTAATCAGGTTTCGTCTTTTCTAAAGACTAGGCCCTCATGGTAAACTTAACTTTTCTATCTATCACAAACTCTACTGCATACATCTTAAAAATGGTCACATTATTTTTCCATGGGTTGCAGAATGGTTTAGTTTTACCCCCCAGAAATGCCAAAAGAATAATGAGAAGATCAATGCTCTTTCAGTTTTCTTGGTGATCAAAAGGACTTTCAGAGAAATTAGATAAAGTTCCATTTTCATATCTTGGATTTTTAATTTAAAATAGTCAAACCCTATAGAAAACTAGATAGAACCAGATGGAAATCTCAGTGAGGTAGCAGACAAGATGGTTAGGAATGTTAGCTATAGAAATATCATAGGTGCTCTATCTTATTGAAAGCAGAAAGAAAACAATGTGCTTTACAAACTGTTAATAGATTAGTAGCAATTCAGTAGAATGAGAAAACAGGCAGGCTATTAATGGAGAGCCAGAGTTAACTTTCTCTCACCACAAAGAACAATCACAAAGACATTAATCTATATGATCATATGCTGAGTTTTAATGAAAATTGTTTTCTTTTTATTTTAAAAAATTTCCCTGTATTTCACTTACGATAGTTGGACTCTGATATTTTAACCAAAATTTATTTTTTAATTTTGTATTTTAGAGTATGATTCAGTTGGTTAAAAAAAAAAGATAATTGTCTTTAAGGCAAGAAAATTAACCTGACAATTGAAAACTTGTTTGGAGCTATTACTATTTTATTATTATTAGGGCTTTGTAGATATGACCAAACTATTCTTTTATTAAAAGTTTGTTTTTGCTTAATTTCTTCAACAAGAAACCCCTGAATGATACTATACCATGTAAACAGAGTAGTCCTTTATGGTTACAGTTGTACAGATGTGAAGATTTTCATGTTACAAAGTATGTTGTCATTTCCTATTAAGCAGTAGATATCACACCAGTAATTAATTGGTAAATTTATTTTTGAACTCTCTTGGCAATTGTACTGAAACATTTTAATATTAAGTGTTTAAGGAAAAACATAACTTTCTCCTTACTGATGTTTATGCCGAACACCATACTAAACACTGATAATAAAATGGCCTCCATTTTTTTGATAAAAACCTCCAATACAGAAATTAAGAATTCATTTTAATATATCAAGCAAGGTTCTTTTATACTGTCTGAGAGAATGTTTGCCTAGTTACCACACATCAGTGAATTTGTTGGTTGCACATGTCATTGACTACATTGCTTCCCCTCTTTGAAGTAGTATACTTACTAAGTAAATATTCTTACAGGATTCAACTGGGTATTCGTTGCATGCAAACTAGATGGAATGTAGAAGAAAGAGGCCTCTGAAATACCATAAGAACTTACCTCATGTAGTTAAATGCATTTCTATTTGCAGTATTGAAGTTTTTTACTGAAAAATTATACCATATTTGTATGTAGCTTAATGGTTGGCTAAATGTGAGTGAAGAGAAAGAGTATACTTTCCCTGAACTCTGTATTCAACTGCTGCTTTTTGAAAACCCAAATTATATAACATCCTTTCTCACAGTCTTAGCTTGGACTCAATTTTGCACACTTTCCCACCTTATTATTATTTTAACCTTAACCTCACATTATCTTTTAATATGGTTATGAAGATGTCTTTATGTCTTTACAAAACACCTTTACATTTGTGTTTCTGAGTAAGATATTAAATGACTACCCTTTAATAAATACTTTCTATTTAGTTTCACTTGTTCTGTCTTAAATAGAAAATGCTGATTAATGATAACAGGTGGAGAAGGTTGATATGGTTAAGATGGTAACAGATTATCCACAAAGTATATTGGCATTTAAGCTCTTTATAAAATATTTCATTTTATATTCATTTAATATTTTTCCTTTTGCTATAACAATAGAAACATGGATGGTTAATTTAAACCAGGAGATAATCCAGAAAGCATTAATACTTCCCTTTTAAAAAAGAAATGCTGCATTCTGCTTCCATAAATGTTTTACCATAGATCCTAGTTGTCCATTAGGGCAGTGGTCGTCATCCATTTTGGCACCAGGGGCCAGTTTCATGGAAGACAATTTTTCTGCAGATGAGGTTGGGGGTGAATATAGACAGGAGGCAGAACTCAGGCAGTGATGCCAGCGATGGGGACTGGCTGTAAAAACAAATGAAACCACTCAGCTTGCTTGCCATTCATCTTCCCTGTGCAGCCTGATTCCTAACAAGTCACTTTCTAGAACCTTTTTGGCACTAGGAACTGGTTTTATGGAAGACAGTTTTTTCATGGACCAGGGAAGGGGGTGGTGGGATAGGAGGGGAGCTCGGCCAGTGATTGTCATGCCTAACAAGCCACACACCTGTAGCCATGGCCAGGGGTTTAGGGACAGTTCTGGGCTCCCTCATATTTAATTAGTCTGGAATTAGACCAAGGCATTGACAGATTTTTTTTTTTTTTTTTATTGTTAAATCATAGCTGTGTACCTTAGTGCAATAAAGGGGTACAATGTACTGGTTTCATATACAATCTGAAATATTCTCATCAAACTGTTCAACGTAGACTTCATGGCATTTTCTTAGGGCATTGACAGATCTAAGAAACTTCCCAGGTGAATCTAATGGGCAGTCAGGTCTGAGAACTTTTAGTGTGTTCTTGTCAGAATTGAGTTTTATATCCTCCCTGTTACCCTGTAGTAGATTCCTAAAGATTCCATGGAAAATGAGAAGAAGGTATGTACCTACATAATCAACAAAGTATGCAAAGTGAATAATGTAGGGTTATTTGAAAGAGCATCTTTTTTTGCATAGCATAGTGCATAATAGCTGGCCATACACTGTTGACACATGTTCCTTATAGCCCTCTCAAGTGAATTATTTTTATTTCCATAAAGAAGGGTTGGTGCCCTTCTTGCTCCCTGCTGCCACCCGAACCATTTCTTTACCTCTCTCCTTAAAGAAGAAAAGCACAGGCACACACAACTCTACTGAAGAGTGCGCAATCACATGTACTACCCACT
Organism: Nycticebus coucang; assembly: GCF_027406575.1. Lineage (NCBI taxonomy): Eukaryota > Metazoa > Chordata > Mammalia > Primates > Lorisidae > Nycticebus > Nycticebus coucang. Next base: position 36,742,485 of record NC_069798.1, read on the forward strand.
GGTAACCATTATCTACCTACTTCCCCATCACACTCACTGAAAACTTTTGTTGTCACCTTCCTGTCTGCTCCTGTGGCTTCACCATCTACATGGAAGGTCCAACCATGTATTTGGCCTTACAGGGCCTTGTTCTTCGCATTCAGAGCTAGCTTTTCTGCTCTCTTTAATCAATAATAGCAAAATTTATCCCTTCAGAATTTCAATCCCCAGCTTTCTGTCTCTTGTCAACACTTCGTATTCCTACAGCTCATTTTTAGATGTGTCTTCCTTCCAACAGGTCTTTCACCTCATTGATAGTTCCTTCTACCTTATATAATCAGACTCATATTCTCACTTTGATTCCTTTTTTCCACTGAATTTTATGGCTCCAAACTGTATTCATTCTTACTGCCCTTATCTCTCAACTCTCTCTTAAGCATTTTTATCAAGTCCTACAGCCTCACTTGTTGAAGCCCCAACTCTGATTGCAACTATCTTGCCTTCCTGCTTCAATTGTACAGGGCAACAGCTGTATGTTACTAAAGGCAATCCACACCACTGGTTTTAAATCAGTGGTTCTCAACAGGCCTATATTGTACTTTCTTTTCTCTCTTCCCGCCAGGACACATTTTGCAATGACAGGAAACGTTTTTGATGGTCACAGCTGGGTGAGTGCTGCTGGCACCTGTAAATCCAACAATTACAGTGATTCTCACCACTGGTTTTAAATCAGTGGTTCTCAGTTCAGGCCTGTGTGGCACTTCCTTTTCTCTCTTTCCGCAGGACATTTAGCAGTGACAGGAAACATTTTTGATGGTCACATCTGGGTGAGTGCTGCTGGCACCTAGTGGAGAGACCAGGGATGTTGCTGAATGTCCTACTCCTCCTGTGCTTCCCCACTGTCCTCGCCTCTTTTTCTTTATCAACTTTCTCCAGCAAAGCTTTCCTTTCTACTCTGCTATCGAAACTAATTTTATCAGGATAAACAGTTAGCTATACCAAATCCAGTGGCTACTTGTGCTTCCAGTAGCTTTTGACATAGTTAACCACCCCCTTCTCTCTGAAGACTTTTCTTAGATTTGATGTAACCCACTTCCAAGCTTTCTTTTTTTCCCCCACTGGCCACTGCTGCTGCTTTGCTGATTTCTTCCCTTTTCTTATTTCTACATAATGAACTGTCTAGAGGTTTCATTATCATTATCAAATGTTTAGTTTTGGATCTTTCCACTTTCTCCTTAGCCATTTTCTTCCAGTCTTATGACATTACATACAAGCCAAATGCTGATGGCTGCAAGCTAATACCACCAGCCCTGATACCTCCTCTGAGATGCATCACACAGCTCTACTAAGAATTTAGTAGGTACCTCAGACTCTACATGTCCAAAATGGAATTCTTGATTACCTGCCTAAAATCCTGTTTCTCCTCCATTCAGCCTTTCCTATTTTGGTGAGTAACACTTGTGTCCATTGTTACTTAGGCTATTCAGTTCCTCTGCCCTCCCCCTCACACACTTCATGGAAACTATCAGCACATACTATATACTTCATCTCCAAAATATAGACCAATAGTCTTCATGTTATTTCTTTTCAACCTGGAAGTCTCTGATATGCTTTCCCCACCTCTATTCTTACTCACCACAGATGGACAGAGTGAGCTTTTATGCCTGCAAGGTGTATCATTCTGCTCTTTAAACTCACTTGCTTCTTCCTGCATTTAGAATAAACTTACACCTCCTTACAATGGCTCTTTCTATTCCTATCCTTCATCTCTGACCCATTTCCTTTTTTTTTTCTTTTTAAATCCTTTAATCAATCAACTAGACATAAAATTACCATGTTTTTCAGTTTATTATGTGAGTTTTCACTTTCCTTCATGATCAAACTTCATGAACGTAGAGACCTTGTTTGTTCAATATACTGCCGTATTCTTAGTGCCCAGAGCAGTGTATTTATGCAGTGAGTACTCAAGTAGATGTTTGTAGGCCAAATGACTGAAATTACTCTATGAGTAGAAATGAAATAATATCTAAGTATACTTTTGTCAATTTCCACAAGGAAATCAGTAGCTTTTTTTGTTTTTTTCCCTAAGAGTATAAGTGAGTTAAGGGCCTGATTTGATTGTAAGACTATATCAAGGTAGAAATTTTCATTATAGGGCGGCGCCTGTGGCTCAAGGAGTAGGGCGCCGGTCCCATATGCCAGAGGTGGCGGGTTCAAACCCAGCCCTGGCCAAAAACCAAAAAAAAAAAAAAAGGAAATTTTCATTATAGTTCTTCTGCTTTTTATGGGTAAAATAAAATTCACAAATGATGATAAAATAGGTCCCCTCAGACCTCTACCAAATATTAAATAGTTTTTAAATAACAGTTTTTTGTTTTTTGTTTTGTAGATAGGTAGATGGCTAGAATTCCTTTACTCATATCCATCCTCAAAGGATAACCTGAATTAATTTTTTTTATTAGTTCATAGTTTCATTAGTTCATAGTTCTAAGAAGGAACTATCTAGAGAATAACTACCTAAGCTGGAAAGTGTTCTGGAACAAGAGGTGGAATGTACCCAGTGTAGACTTATTTAAACCTTTTCACACAAGACTCCACCTTTAAGAATAGTAAACACATTCATTTTCCTTGATTTGGGGAAGAGGAAGAGTTTAGGGTTGAAGATAAACTGCTAGTTCTTATTAGGGACCAGCACACTCCAAAAATGATATTATTTTGATATCTTGCCTGTTTTTAATGTAGTAGAGTACTAGCTATTTTCTTCTTCATTTAGAATTACTTTTACCCAGGTCAGTCACGGTAGTTATTGAAGTCAGGATTGGGATATCAAGAAGATACTCATGGAATGACATTATTTCCCCTTCATTTATTTAGCCATGACACACTAAGGTAGTCTTAAGGCAGTAGATTGTTAAAATACTCATTAAATATAAAGTAGATTCCCCTCAAACCTCTACCAAAAAAGAGTAAATATACTTTCATCCAAAAGATAAAAAGAATGTTGGGATTAGGTGACTGCTTCAAAAGTCTGTACTATGAGACCTAGAAGTGGAGTTATGAAGAACCCTAGAATAAGATATTTTTTCAAGGTTTGCTTTTCATTGAGACAGCTGATGAATAATCTCACATTCTGTTTCCCAGTCTAGTTTTCTAGAAACGTCTTAACATAAACAAGAAATGCAAAATTCTAATTCATTGCTCCTTTTTTCTTTCCTACACCTCTTTAGGTATTCTAATTTGATCTTGAATTTGTTTTCCTTGATGGTTGATGCCAACATTCCAGATATTGCTCTTGAACCAGATAAAACTGTAAAAAAGGTAATTTCCATACATCCTCAGATATCATAGTCTACTTTTCATATATAAAAGGTATTAAATTTTTAATAGTCTATTTCCTCACATCCCAGCGCCTAAACTCCTAAGTAATAAAAATTAAGACAGAGATTTTGTGTAGTTTTCTCACATTTCAAATCTGGAGGTGTCCTGAAAGATTCCTTACATATTCCAAATAGGATTCTTGATTCCTGGCACTCCCAGGCAAAGCATACTAAGGATATAGCGCCATACAGAAGGGAGAGCTACTCTTCATTCTTGCCATCCATACCCTTTGTTACAGGGGTTTCTAACTGTGTCAGAGAGACTTGCTTTTTAACTGATCCTGCAAAGAGAAGAGCAAAGGAAAGTCATCTTGTAGGCGAACAATTATTCACAGCTTTCTTATCTTGCTTTCTAGCAACAGAAGGGAGGAAGGGCAGTGAATTTGAAAGTTTTATCTGAATTAATTTTTGATTTTCTTATTCATTGGTGGGTTATACAGAAAGTACTTTATCTACCCGAAGGTAATATAAGATGATCTTAAATATCACTATGATTATTAATATTGAACTTCAAAGAAAGAAAGTTTAGTTTTGTAACTTGTAAAAGTATAAAATCACTGAAAGGCAGAAGCAGCCTCAGAGATGTGGTTGCTCTGGTGATTAAAAATAATAATTAGCGTCAAAAAGCTCTAAGTTTTACTATAGCTGACTCTGAAGGTTATCAGATACCTCTGTGAATTCAACATGAATGAGACTAGTCTTTTCTAATTTCACATATCTTTGACAAGCAGTTAAGAGAGATTTTAATGTAAATTTTGTATTATTTAACTATTTAAGAAAATTATACTCTTATCAGGAATCCATTTATTCTTTACTGAGCCAGCTGTTTCAATAAAAATTTCTTTTTCCCATCTCCCTTAGTAATAGACTTACTTATCACACTAGTTTTTGGAACATCTTTTTGTCACTATTTTTTATTGGTTGATGAATTTTTTCTTAGTTATAATCTGGCTGTACCAGATTTTCAAAGCTGTTACTTTGTTTGTTTGCCTTTACTGTAGTCAGGGTCTGTTTTGCTCTTTATTTTAAATCCATTTATCTCATACCTGTCATATATTCACTTTTCCGTACCTTTATTCACATTCAAAATCCATTGTCTGGCCCGGGGCCTGTAGCTCAGTGGCTAGGGCACCAGCCACATACACCAGAGCTGATGGGTTCGAATCCAGCCCGGGCCTGCCAAACAACAATGACAACTCCAGCCAAAGAAAGCTGGGCATTGTGGCGGCGCCTGTGGCCCCAGCTACTTGGGAGGCTAAGACAAGAGAATTGCTTAAGCCCAAGAGTTTGAGGTTGCTGTGAGCTGTGATGCCACGGCACTCTACCCAGGGCAACATAGTGAGAGCTATCTCAAGATAAAAGAAATAAAAAGCCATTGTCACTTGTGAAAGTTCTAGCAGTATTTGTCAAACTGAGTCCGATAATTTCTTCTGTCAGGTAAGCTATGTTGTTCTTGTTCTTATTAATAAATCTTTTGTTCCATCTCTTTCTGTTTTAAGAAATCATAATTGTCTCTGTTATCAGCAATCTTTATAACACTGTCTTTTAAAACATGAAACAATTGGGTGGCGCCTGTGGCTCAAGGGGTAGGGCGCCGGTCCCATATGCCGGAGGTGGCGGGTTCAAACCCAGCCCCTGCCCAAAAAAAAAAAAAAAAACATGAAACAATTTATTTTATGGAAAAAAACAAAAAAACCAAAAGCATGTTTATTAGTCAGCTTTTTTTCAGACTAGTCCTCTAGTTGTTTTCTGTAATTTCAACTAAGTGGGCCCTTAAAAAAAAGCATTCATCGGCACTCTACCCAGGGCAATAGCTTGAGGCTCTTTCTCAAAAAAAAAAAAAAAAAAATGGCATTTATCATATTTTTCCTTCAAAGCCTATTTTATAGAAGGCTTCTTTGCCTTCTGGTATTCCATCAAGAATGTGAAGTAAGCAATTGCTACATAAATTTTACACTGAAGTCATAAATATCGGAAAGTTAACATGGAATAGGCTAAAATTTGTGTTTCATATTGGTTAATTTTTTTTTCAAATTTTTTTATACTTTGATGAAAAATGATTCTGACACTAATTGGAAAATTTTTGTGATGGCCTCATGACTGAGAGCCAAATAGAGAAACAGAGTAGTGCTTTTGAGTCTTCAAAGAAATACAGATTATTCAAGTTATATGAGTAATCATAACAAAGTGCAGTGATAGTTCTACTGTCTTGATAATAGCAAAGTGTTATGCTGTATAACTAAAGCATAGTAATTAGACTAATCATCGGCATTAAACAAGGGGATAAATATTATAATATAAATGTAAATATTTATATGAAATACCATAGAACTTCTATAAGTTTAGGTTATAGAGACTGTAACAAACTGGTCAACATAAGGAACGAGGCCTACTGTACTGATATGTACATGTAGTGCATGTCCAGTCCATGATAATTTAGGTCCACTTAAGGAGGTGGTCAGTGTAGGGAGGTGGTCAACTATGATGGTTCTACTATATTTAAATTATATAAAAACACAGATGCTCATGTAACAAACATCCATTACTCAATGCCCACACTTAACAAATGTTAATGTTTTACCCTATTAACTTTAGATCTTCTCATGTTAATGAATGAAAATGCAGTAATTAGTGTTGAACTGTACTCACTTGTACTCCTCTAATCAAAGGTAATTATTTCTCCTACAGTGTTGTATATATTTCCTGTGAATATTTTTTGTACTTCATTCGTATAACTTTTTTTAGCTATTCATCAAGTACTGTCCCAGTGTTTGTGTTGTAGAAATACACACAACCAACTTCCCTGTGCTCATGGGGCTTGCTTTGTAGTAAGGGAATTAGATAAGAAAGAAGATAAAATAAGTAAAATATACAGCTTATTAGATTTTAGTCAGTGTTATGGAGAAAAAAGTAGAAATTAGCTAACAGTGGTGTTGGAAATTTTAGATCTAATAGCCAAGAAATGCCTCACTAAGAATGTGTGAGTCAGCTCTTTTTGAAAAATTAAAAGGAGATATTTTATAGATATGTGAAATGGAAATTAGACCTCTTGGGCAGCTTCTCTAGAATGCACACTACTAAGTAGAGGAAATTTAAGACATTTGAGATTAAAAACATGTGTATTCCCTATTAAATCAAAAACTTTGCTAAGAAAAGAAAAATTAAAAGTGTATTTTATTTTGCTTCATTTTGTTTCACCTGCCTAAGGCTAGGGTCTGTACTAAATACCTTCTAAAGTTTTTACCAGTTCTAGAAGTTTTTCATCATGGGCACATACAGCAAGTGATGGTTTAATTGGTTGCTGCCCAGCTTCCAGTTGACTTCAAGCTTAATGTAAACTAACTGGTAGATGGCTAATATAAAAACACATAACAGTTATAATCTACAACTTGACATACAATGTCAGTATTAGCCCCACCATATTCTGTGTCATTTCTGTACTTAACTAGTGTTTTATTCCTTAAGATGAATATAGACACGTGACAGATACGGACATGTAAATGCTAGAAGAAAAATGGAAGGAATGTCTAATGCAGTGTTGAAAGGTTTGGAAGGAAAAAAAAAAGATACCAGAGAAACTTAATCAAAAGTAAGATAAGATATAAAAGAACCAATACAAAGAAAGGGGTAAACTTACATGTGTAACTTCTGAAGAGCAAAACTAAATTGAAGAAATACGCTTTAGACAGACATGTTGTTCTAGATGATTTGAGCAACTAAGAATGGTGTTGGGAAAATAGGCTCCTCCAAATGTAGTTAATTACTCACTGTTGACATGTTTTAATAACTGGCCAAATGAATGTCTTTCAGAGAAGCTATTTCATTTCCCATCAATGGTTGGTGGTTGAAAGTGGTTCCAGTATAGTGCAGGATTGCAAGGGGATCTTTAAGACTGAGGGTGGTAATTCTATTTATAAGATGGAGAAAGAGACAATATGAATATTAAGTTGTTTCCCCTGATCTTCTGATATATACCCAACATAGTAAGCATCAGAATACCCCATTTCAAAGACAGAGACACTGATCCAAATAACAATTCTAAAATATTACGGTAAAAATAAAAGCACTGGGAAATAACCAAAAGCAGACATAAGCACAAAGGATGTTGAAAGATGTGAACAGCAGAGGATGTGATTCTCAAGTTTGTAACTTTTCCTTGAAGGTACTTTCCAGATACTTTTGGGTATAAACATATTGATAATGTGTAAAAGATTAGAGTTTTGAGCTGGTGCAATAGCAGGAAATTAGTAAAGAAATTCTGGAAAGGAGAAAGTCACAGAGAAAGTGAGCCCTCATCTTTCCCAGCTAAATAAAAAATTTTTCCAAGAACCCACAGTCCCAAAAAAGAGGGAAGCAGCAGCATGAAGCTTAAAGAAAAGAGCAGAGTTTTCAACTATGGTCCATCACAGGGAAGACACATTTTGGATTTGATTTTAGCCAAGTTAAGCCTGATAGAATGAATCTTCACAGGAACACAAAAGAATTTAGAGCCTCTATAATATATCGTTCAGAATATCCATTATCTAATTTTAAAAGTTACTAGATATGTGAAGAAACAGAAAAATGTGACACAATGTCGATTAAAAAAAGAAAAACATTCGGTGGAAATATACCCAGGGGTGGTGTAGATCCTGCAACCACCAGGAAAGAACTTTAAAACAACTGTTACAAATGTTCATGGTCTTAAGGGAAAGTAAATGCATAATAAACTGAACAGATGGGAACACCAAAAGAGAAAAACTAGGAAGAAGAAAGAACAAAATGAAAATTCCAGTAGCTAAAATGAAATATTAGCTGGATAAACTTAATAGCAGATTGGATATGGCATTAGAAAGATTCACTAATTTTAAAGATAAATCAATAGGAATTACAAGATCCAAAGAATAAAGACAATGTGGCTTGAAGAAAATGTAGCAAAGTGGGATTAAATTAATATTCTCCTTTACCTTCACAGTCTGCGCAAGAACAGGAAGTATGTCAATCACTGGCAAAAGAAACTAAATCTTGTTACAATATCTCCTGTCCTATGGAGTTTTCCTATATCCTTGCAAAGTACTAGTTAAAGGGGTCTATAATTTTAAAGATTTTTTTCTTCTCCCCTTGTTGACTGATACCTGGGCTAGAATGCAGTAGCATAATTATAGCTCACTGCAGCCTCCAGTGCCTGGGCTCAAGAGATCCTCCTGCTTCAACCTCCTGAGCAGCTGTAGGCTAATTTTTTTTTTTTTTTTTTTTTTTTTGTGGAGGTAGGGTCTCACCGTGTTGCTCAGGCTGGTCTTGAACTCCTTGCCTCAAGTAATCCTTCCACTTCGGCACACCTAGGATTACAGGTGTGAGCCACTATACCTAGCTGAGAATTTATTTTTTAGTTTATATTAAAGTTTTAACGTGTCCCTACTTTTCTTCATTAAGACTAACAGACTCTTATCCTGTAGGTTCAGGATAAATTCCGTCTAGACCTGTCAGATGAAGAGGCCGTGCATTACATGCAGAGTCTGATTGATGAAAGCGTCCACGCTCTGTTCGCTGCAGTGGTAGAACAGATTCACAAGTTTGCTCAGGTAAGTTCTCTGAGGACAGTACATCTTTCTCACCTTCTCCATGTATCTACTACCCCAGAGTCCACTGAGCCACATTTTCCTCCTGCCAAATTGGTATCGTTTCTGTTTTTTTGGTTAGCCTGTTTGACATCTTGTTAGCCAGTGGAAGTAAATCATGTTTTATGCATTATTAACTCTAAGGCATCTAGTAAAGACTAAATTTGCAGTTAACATAGGTATTATTGTATTTTGTGGACAGTGGTGATTATAAATTCTTGAGAATGATTTAGGATCTAGCACAGACCTTGACAAATGAGACTCAGATACTTTTTGGGTTTTGGTAGACAGAGAAGTGCTAACATAGTAGTCTAGGAGCTAAGAAAAGCACTTATCTCCATACACTGAAAGGGCTATACATACACTTGTTGTTAACAGTATCTACAAATATGTAAGGCAGCGGTTCTCAACCTGTAGGTCGTGACCCTTTGGGGATCAAATGACTCTTTCACAGGGGTCACCTAAGATCATCCTGCATATCAGATATTTACATTACGATTCATAACAGTAGCAAAATTACAGTTACGAAGTAGCAATGAAAATAATTTATGGTTGGGGGTCACCACAACATCAGGAACTATATTAAAGAAAGGGTTGTGGCATTAGGAAGGTTGAGAACCACTGAGGGAAAACCTTTTCATGCTAGTCTGTGATGGTCAACCGTAGATTTAAAACCTGTTTTATTTATGAATGACATAATGAAGGTGATTGTGAAAATGGTTAGCAAACAAAAATCATAAGTTGATTTCTTCTCGCACATGCTAGCATTCTGTCGTTGTGAACTCCTTCCTGACTTTACACATTCACAATGATCTAAGTGTCTGTTTTAACTTCTCTCTCAGCCAGTATGCAGATGTCACCACGTCTTATTGGCGTCTTTGATCCGTTTTATCCAGTCTTTGTGTTCTTCTTTATAAACTTTATAATACTTTGGATAATTAAAGCTCTTCATTCTTCTTCTTCCTTTTTTTTTTTTTTTTGAGACAGTCTCACTATGTCACCTTCAGTAGCGTGCTATGGCATCACAGCTTGCTATGGCATCACAGCTCACAGCAACCTCAAACTCTTGGGCTTAAACAATTGTCTTGCCTCAGCCTCCCATGTAGCTGGGACTACAGGCGCCCACCATAACGCCCAGCTATATTTTTGTTGTAGTTGTCATTGTTGTTTTAGCAGGCCCAGGCTGGGTTTGAACCAGCCAGCTCCGGTGTATGGGGTAGGCGCCATAACCACTGCCCTTCAGGGGCTGAGTCCATTATTCTTTTTCATGTTTAAATCGTTTTCAAGCATTCTAAATATTACAATCAGCAATATTTTTTATAAAATAATGTTTTACCTTGCTGGCTTTTTATAAATTTAAATGTGTACAGGGTTTCACCATTACCTAACAGTGAAGTCTGATCTCGGGCAACTCCAGGCCTTTCAGAAGGTTGTAGTCTCTGCTACTGTCCAAGCTGTTCCCTAATACTCTTTTTCCCTGAATATTTTTTTTTCTTTTTTGTCTTAATGACTGTTTTGCTGCTACCATTTCTTTAGCCCAGAATATCCATCTTCTTAATAATGCATGTTCTGTAGACTTCCGTACGCCAAAATGCAACCTATCCTCCAAGAGTTGTTCTTTTGTTGTTCTTTTTTTTTTTTTTTTTTTTCTGAGAGAGAGTCTCACTCATTCACCCTGGTAGAGTGCTGTGGTGTCACAGCTTATAGCAGCCTCAAACTCTTGGGTTTAAGAGATCCTCTTATCTCAACCTCCTTAGTAACTGGGACTACAAGCATCTGCCACAAGGCCTGGTTAGTTTTTCTATTTTTAGTAGAGACAGAGTCTCATTTTACTCAGGCTGAACTTGAACTCCTGACCTCAAGCAGTCCACCCATCTTGGCCTCCCAGAGTGCTAAGATTACAGGCAGCATATGCTGCTTCTGGGCACTCCAAAAACTATTCTTAATGCTACATAGATTCGTCTTTCTCTGAATTCCCACGATACTTTATACATTTATTATGAATTACGCTTATGATTTGGACTCTATTATAGATAATCTGGATAGCCTTGTAACTCATAAAATGTAAACTTCCTAAAGACTAGGCTTTTTACTCACCTAGTAACTATACAATGCCTTGTATACTTAGAAAAAAATCTAATGAATATAAAGGAATTACAACTTCTAAATTTTAGCATATACTCTTTTTCTGGCATAACAAAAAGTTTCTTTTCCCTGAACATCGACCTTAATCATATTTTTATTACAAGGGCCACTTCAGGGTCTGCTTCATGGGCCATTAATTCTAACCAATCATTTCTCAAAAGCAAATGGTGACTCAAATAGTAGATCAGTGACTTGTCAGAGTTAACCAGCTAGTCAGTCTGGTTCTACACATAGCATAGGAAAGTATTTATAGCTATATGGGGGAAAAAAGTCCAAACAGGACTTTACTTTACTTACTTAACATTATGTGACTAATGAAGAGCAGAACCAAGAATAGAACCCAAGTCTTTTGACTCCTATATCCAGTAGTTTTGAAACCAGTATCTTGCTTATCACTATATTATGTTATGTATCTGTGAATCTTTTCTGGCCACAGCCCACACAATCCTGTTATCATCTGTCTCTCTCTCTATATATACACCTTATTTTTCCTTTTTAAGCTCAACTAGTTACAATGTGCTTGAGGTCAGAAACTCTTAATCTCTCTGTCTTTGCATTTCTATAATAGGGGATTTACCTATTATAGTTGGTCTTTTTTTTTTTTTTTTAATCTTGCTCCATTCCTATCTGTAAGTGTATGAATTTTTGGCCTTCATGGATTTTCCTCATCCTTATTCTATACTTGCAGATTCTGTTTTTCTCCCTTCTTTCCTCAGCAATTACAATATGTAATGGAGCTAAAAAAAAAAACCCAGACTTGGAATTCGTGCTTCTGCCCTCACACCTTATTTCAGATATTTATAGCTATATAAGCAACCCCAAAATCATTAGCTTAAAAAACAATAATGATTTATTATTTCTTAAGATTTGTAAATCAGGACTGTGGCCAGAGCCCAGCTACAATTGTTTCCTGTAATGTTAGTTGGGTTCACTCATTCATCTGTATTCAGCTGGTGGTTGGATTTTTGTAGAAGGTCCAACAAAGCTTCCCTCACAGTTCTGTCAGTTTAGTTCTCCTTTGCATGGACTGTCTCTCTTTTCTCAGTTTATTTCTCCTTTGCATGGACTGTCTTTCTTTTCTCACCCTTTAGGACTGCAGCCTGAGCTGGTGCTAGGCAGCATGGTCACTGATTTCCTGAGAGTATGTGAAAGCAGAAGCAGCAGCCATCCTAAAATAAGTCCCGAGGACAGCCCAAATTCATAGGGAGAAGAAATAGATTCTACCTCTTGATGGAAGGAAAGGGTTACATATGCATGAAGAAAAGAATTAAGTGTGGCATGCTTTAAGGTTTAGCTGGCACTCAACCTAATATGCTGCTGCTTAAATTTGGAGCCTTCAAGTTCTCTAAAATGAACAAGTGGCATACTTTATTTAAGTAGTCTCATTTTGAAATTCTATTGTTAATTTGCATGAGATGCCCATTTTGCTAGTGGATCTAGCAGTAGGACTGTTTTTCTTAAAACAGTGTATGTATTAAAGATGGAAGAGAGAAAGAGCCTGAAGGGGAGGGAATCTACAGCCTTCTAATTTCAAGATGGTTCTTTTTTAAGCATCAAAGGAGGCAAGAAAAACTTCATCTTTCTCTGCTACGCCCCTTTCAATAAAAGGATTTGTTCTATAAAATTTGGACTCAGTCAAAAGGCTGCATTTAAGGTCATGTCACGCCCATCCTGAGGCGTGGACCTTGGTTTACCAAAGTCTCTGGGCCTCATCTATCTTTAGTGCATCTATAAAATGACTGATATTGAAGTAAAACTAACATCCTTTTTTGACATAGATCTAATCTCTGAGATGCAGAAAGCTTAATTGCTTATCATGAAGTTAATATTGACTCACAAGGTTTAGTAGATGAAATTTGCCTCCCCCCAGATTTGCCTCCCTCCTTCGTAGGGATGGTTAAATTGTGAAAGTTGTGGAGAACTCTTTTGAGTTATTGGTGTATACCTTCTGTTCATAGAGAAAATATGAATACGGAAGGGATGAAATGAATTGATAATAGAGATGGGCATACTCTCAATTTAGACATTGAAGAGATCATTTTATAAACATTAACAGACGATTATAATTCTTGGAAAGAAATATTGTCTGTTTCTTAGGTTCCTATTTTCTAGTTCTTCATTGAAATAGTAGGTAAGATATAGAAATCCTGGATAGCTAATTAATATTATTTTCGCTTTTGTTGTTACAAGCTCTTTTGGACTAGGATAGTTTCATGATAACAAGATAGTGTAGAAAGGCAAGGTTATAGAACATATAATAAGAGATGAGAACAAATATCTGAATGATTCCAGTAATGTAAAGATTATTATCATCTTAGACTGGTAAAAGTGGAAGTTTAATGCAGCATTAGAATATCTGTGTGTCGGGCGGCGCCTGTGGCTCAGTCGGTGAGGCGCCGGCCCCATATACCGAGGGTGGCGGGTTCAAACCCGGCCCCGGCCAAACTGCAACCAAAAAATAGCCAGGCGTTGTGGCGGGCGCCTGTAGTCCCAGCTACTCAGGAGGCTGGGGCAAGAGAATCGCTTAAGCCCAGGAGTTGGAGGTTGCTGTGAGCTGTGTGATGCCATGGCACTCTACCGAGGGCCATAAAGTGAGACTCTGTCTCTACAAAAAAAAAAAAAAAAAAGAATATCTGTGTAGATAACGTTTTTAGATCATATCTCCCCTCTCCATTTTATAATAAGCACAGTGACTGAAACAATAAAAGCATCGTTATTTATTTGGCATTTTATTCATATAGTGCTTCCCCATCTTTTAATACATAATCCTTACTCTAAGCATACACGTGTGTTTTGGTATTTTGTGTTATCCCTATTTTATAGATGAAAAATATTAACCATACAAAAAGTTATTTCTTAGCTTATCAAATTCAGGTTCTCTTTCCTAGAATCCCAAATTCCATATGCTAAAAGACAAACTTGAAAATTTTCATGCTGTTCTTTGGGTCTGCTAAAATATGTCATCTGTACTCTTACTATCCTCCATTTGAAAAAATTATTAAAATAAGAGTTAACTAAGGATATTTAATTTTATTGGAACTTGCTCAGGTATTGAATTTTATCTGGGATACTTAAAAAGTCTTAGCTTCATATAAGTCTTTTCAAATTACAAAATTATAGAAGCATAGCTCTTGTCTCTGGGGAAGCTAATTTTCCTTTTAAACTCACATTTCTGTGTATATTGTTCAGGTATTGATACTAATAAATCACACAGGCACTCAGATGCTAATGACTAACATCCATTTTTTTGTCACTCATAGCATTTATTATAATGACACAATATTGCTAATTGATTTAAGGTAATTTTAGTGCATTTGCATTAATTATTATGGGTTGTAGGACCAAGTTTTTTAAAGAAAATGAGAGTTAGATACACACTAACAAAAACTATAGTTATTTCAGCAGAAAAGAAATTAAATTCCAAAAGGAGACTAAGAATTGCTAGATACAACTATTATGTCAAGATGCTAACAAGGCTTGTTTTCTTTCATCATGAAATTCCTAAGGAAGGGTAGAGAGTTAACACTGCGCTATTTGTTGCCTAGCACCCATTAGTGGTGCAAATTTTCCTCTGAAAAACACATTTCTTTAGATCATTGTCTTTGAAATTGCATCATTGTAATTCTTCTCTCTGCTGAAATGATCTTTAAAGGACTTTCTAGCCTTGTCTACACAGGCAAGGTAAAGGTTCACATAGTTTGGGTTATATAGGCCTTTCAGGGGTAGTCTGTCTCACTGCAGTCCTTTTCCTGTTTGCCCCTCTGTTTATTTATTGATAGTAAAAGTCTAGAGAAAAGGATGTGATTTCCATTAGTCTTAATACACATTAAATCTCATTAATTGAATTTTGGCAGATTAACTAGAACTAGAAATACCTTTTTTGCAGACTTTTAAAAAGTAAGACTAGATTGGGTTCAGGACCTTTACCTAAGATCCAGTTCCAGGTACTAGGAACAAATCATGCCGTCCATCTTTTTAGCAAGAATCCTTACTTAGTACCTGTGATGTTCAAGCAGGTAATCATAGGTCAAAAGGGCACATGAATCTGTAGTGACATATTCTTAAAGACCATGTGCCTTTAACCTAGGGCTTTTCTTGGGTAATTTGATTTGTTCATCTTCCTGTTCTGCCTTATGTACTGACTTTAGCACCTGAGCCCAGAATAGGGTGATTCACTGTCACTACTGTACTCTCTCATCTTCGTGACAAGACAATATTCTAGGTCAGTGAATGACTCCCTTGGTGTTCAGAATTGGGGAACTAAAGCCATGTGAGCGCATTTCTCCATTTATTTATTTATTTTGTTTGTTTGTTTGTTTGTTGGGTTTTATTTTATGTTTTTCTTTTCCTAGGTAATGAACACACATTGTGTCCAGACTGTGCATAACCTTAGTTGTATTAGGTTGATGTGCTTAATCACATAAACCTTTGACAGTCAAGAAGTCAGTACCCGTGCTAGTATTAACACTTCTATTTGATATCGGTTATATGAAAGTCAATATTTTATGGGTCAGTGCAATTTTGTTTTTGTTTTTAAGCCTTTGTAACAGTAGTAAATGTATTAATAACAATGGTAGATGTTTAGATGTACTTACGGACCCTACTCCATATAGTCTTAAGTATACCATAATGTATGTCTGTTGAACTTTATTTGATGTTTGAACTTTTATGTTGCCTTAACAAAGCTAGCTCTGTTTAAGGGCCATACATCAGGTAATAACCATTGTGGGAAAGGAAAATTACTAGACACTAGATTTTTTTTCTTTACTTTTTTCTTTATTAATTTTATTTAAAGTCTTCATAACCATACCAGTAGTAGTATTTTGAGTACTACTTGTAAGAGAACAGATAAGTAAAAAATAAATTATACCTTAAATTTATAATGAGAATATACCCTCTCCTAATAAACACATAATTGGCCTTAATAGTCAAAATGTTGATAAACCCCCCCAGTTCACAAGTTAATTATTTTCTGCTGCAAATATTAAGTTGACCTTTAGCCTTTAGCTGCACCACAGATATGTAAATATGTAGATACAATAGAACTAAACTGTTGTAGATTTAATGCATTACTAGTACTCATATGTTAAATCTAAGTACAGATCTATGTGTGTCTTTTTATAATGTTATTCATACTACCCTGATTTTTTTCTTTTAGTGACCATTTTTGCCTCCTCCTCTATATGTTTTTAAACACATATATATGTATATAAATATATATACATATATTCAAATTATATGTATATAATTTGTCTTTACAAATTGAACATCTTTTCCTTTTCATGATCCCTCTTTCAAGTTAGACTGGAAAACATGGAATGTTTTGTAGTTTTAAGTCTCGTTTACTTACGTGCCTTACTTTTCCATACAGTTTTCTCATATGGTTGAAAACTACATAGCCTTGAATACTCATACAGGGGTGTCCAACTTGCAGCTTGAGGGTGCATGCTAATTTTGTGAGCCCTTTATTTGATTATCTGTGGTGTTGGATAGCATGAAAAGTATGTACGTAGTTTTGGGGTGTTTTTGCAAATCAGCTTTCTTTAGTGTTTGTGTATTTAGCGTGTGGCCCAGGCACCTCTTATTCAAGCAGTGTATAGCAGAGAAATAAAAAGGTAGGATACCCCTGCATAGATAGGTACAGAGCCAAAAAGGTAATGTTGCTCAGTTTGACTAATTCAGGCAGTCTCCCTTTATATTTTGTGGCCCTTATTTTGCCACTTTGAACAGCGTTGACTATTTGTATAATAACTAAAATTTGTTTGGAACATTAGGTTTCATCCTATTTTATAAATGCAAAATGATGTTTAAAAATAAGAGAATAGTGCGTTATTTCTGGATTTCTCTCATATGGGCTTCATTTTACCCTTAAGAATGAAGAATAGCAGTGTAAAATACTTCATTGAACAAAACAAAAAATGGAATTATGTGATCAAATAGAAATAATTCTTCTCTAAAACCATTTTTTTTTGTAATTTAGTAAATAATTTTCTAAAGAGCTAGGCGATTCTTCTATGAGTAGCTTAAATAATATAACACCATAATTTGTAAGTAGTCCAAAATTATTTCCTACCACTTTTTGTGTCCCAGATTTAGTTCTAATTTGTTTAGATTGTTCTGGGAGGAATGACAACAACAATGGCAATGAAACAACAATGATAACAGACTATTGAACATTTAAATGTACTAGGAATTAAGGAAAGTGCTTTCTTGGCATCACCTCGTTTAATTCTCACACTTGTGAAGTATGGTTTTGTTTTATAGATGAAAAAACTAAGGCTGATCTGTGACAAAGCTCAGATTCAAACCCAACTCCTGGTTTGTAAAAATAGACACTAGTTACTAAATAACTTCTATGTATGCTTCTAAGCTTCAGTTTATTAGGCATGAATAGTTTTTGTTGTGAATAGTGAGTTCTTAAAAATTTACTTGTAAATTTAGAAAATGATTCTTTAAGGGTTTTGGGGGTTTATTTTTGCAGTTTCGGCCGGGGCTGGGCTTGAACCCGCCACCCCGGGTCTATGAGGCCGGCGCCCTATTCCTTGAGCCACAGGTGCCGTGCGATTCTTTAAGTTTTATTTCCTTAATCTTTTAACCATTAAAGGAAAAATAAAATCAGCTGGGCAAATAGCCACGAGTGTATGATATATAAAAAGAGTCACTGCGAACAGTTAACCCAAGATAAACAGGATAAATATGGGATAACATTTATTTTGCACATCGGCCAAAACTAGCCTTGAATTTCATTTACCCACCTGTGCTGTCTGGTTGAACTGCAGTTATAATTGCTACACAGCTACCCATTAAAACCTGTGATACTTTAAAAAGCAAATATTATAATACAGTCACTTGCTGTATGACAAATGTTTTCAGGTCTTAAGATTAATTATTGTAATAGCAGCCAGTCAACAAAATGCCCTGTAATTTTCAGCTATAATGCCCTGCAGTTTAATTCTCAATCATACACATTTAATTTCCTATCTTCTCTAAAGAAGGATATTAGATATTTGAATATCATCGTTGGTAAGGTTTACTTGTGTTTGTCTTATTTACTTATTTATTTTTTGGCTGGGGTTGGGTTTGAACCTGCCACCTCCGGTATATGGGGCCGGCGCCTTACTCATTTGAGCCACGGGAGCCGCCCTGTGTTTGTTTTATTAACTGCTTGTAGAAAGATAGTTTTATACTAACTGTTGATTTTTTTCTCCTATCAAACTTTTTAACAAAAACTCCTCATATGTACAAGGAGTTAAATATTTTAGTACTGGCTCTGCTATACAGTAGACACAGACATTGTGAGGTATACATGTAATGGATCATTACAAAAGTATTGAGATACACAAAAATCAAGAAGCATAAAATATGGACAAACAAATGAATCCCACCCAGCAACACCGATAAGCTGAGCAAGTTGAAACTTGCACAGATGAATCAGAAAGGACACTGTTGACTATGTTTTTTGGAAGTGAAATAATGGACCAAAGCTTTCTTAGTTTACAGGCTGTCTCAAAGCTTTCTTAGTTTACAGGCATATGTAGAAGATAATTAAAGGTTCTATTCCAGACTACTGCAATAAAGCGGGTCATAGGACTTTTACTTGAATAATTGGAGGTCATTGTAGGTTTCTTAATTGGCCTGATTTCAACAATATTGTGTCTTAGGGCATAGGGAGGCCCAAGGAGAGGAAGAGAGATGGGGAAATGGCTGGTCAGGGAAGCTGTCAGAACACACACTGCATCGATTAAATTTGCCATCTTCTGTGAACGAGGTTTGTGGCACGTCTAAACAATTGGAATAGTAACATCAAAATCACTGATCACAGATAATCGTGACAGATACGATAATAATAAAAAGGTTTGAAATACTGCAATACTTACCAAGTATGACACACAAAGTGAGCACCTGCTATTGGAAAAATGGTGCCAATAGACTCACTCAAGGCAGGGTTGCTACACACCTTCAGTTTATAAAAAAGTGCAGTATCTGCAAAATACAGTGAAGTGAAACATGATAAAACAAGGTTTGCCTGTAACTAAAGACCATCTGTTCAGTAGCAGCATTTTTTTTTCACACATACAAACATACATAAATACACACAAGTTTTTAATTGCTTCCCATTTAATTCTAGGCTATTTAGACATCCTAGTATATCAGTATGGACCCTTCACAATGTGGTTTTTACCTGCATTTTCAACCTTCATCATCTTCCAACAGCCTTCAAAAAAGAACCTACTTTGTAGATCTGATGATAATTCCTCACAGCCAGTATCCCTCTCCCCCATACAAGTAATATCCCTGTGCTCCTTGCCTGGGATGAGTTCCCTACCCATTTGCCAAAATTGTAAGTGTGTGCATGTATGTGTGTTATGACTCTGTGTATACTAATTTAGTCCTCATACAGTTTAAGTATCTTTGAGACCTCCAACAGAACTGGAACCACTTTCTAGCACGTACTAGGCACCAAGTAAATGGATGATGTTTTATATGAATGCCAATGTCCATTTCCTCAAGAAGTTTATTTTTATTTTCTCTGATATTACCTTTAATAAAAATACCTGAATTGCTTCTTAAAGTGTAAAGTATTTTTACACTATTTTTATTAGGATTGAAAATAAATCTTGCCGTATTCTTTCTAGAATTGTTGATTTAAATCACATCAGATTAGAAGCAGTCAGCATGCTGGCAGTTTTCACGTTTCTTCATGTACACATATATCTACACATACTCAGACATACTTGTCAACAAAATTTATTTCCTTCACTTTTTCTCTGAGAGTCATAATGAGGTGAAGTTCATAGAAAGTTAGTTTTGTTACCCATGAACAGCGTTCATAATTCCTTGAAGATAATATAAGCATGAATCTTATTAAACAAAAAGGGCACATGAGGTATGGATGACTCAATGTATATTCACCCAAAGGAAGAAATCTTTGTTTCTTTTATTTCTACTGTCTGTGTCAGTATTCAACACTGTTGACTGTGTTGATCCCAAAATAGCTCTTCAGTGGGCCTCTCTTGTTCTTTTAGGACTACTTCCTTTGATTTGATTTCCAGACCATTTCTGGAATGACGTGGGTACACTCTGTGGAATAAGCTACAGGGTTTTTTTTGTTTTTTTAATTAAATCATAGCTGTGTACATTAATGCGATCATGGGGCACCATACACTGGTTTATAGACCATTTGACATATTTGCATCACACTGGTTAACATAGCCTTCCTGGCATTTTCTTAGTTATTGTGTTAAGACATTTATATTCTACATTTACTAAGTTTCACGTGTACCCTTGAAAGATGCACCGTAAGTGTAATCCCACCAATCACCCTCCCTCCGCCCATCCTCCCCTCCCTCCTCTCCCTCTCCCCCTTCCCCATATTCTTAGGTTATAACTGGGTTATAGCTTTCATATGAAAGCCATAAATTAGTTTTATAGTAGGACTGAGTACATTGGATACTTTTTCTTCCATTCTTGAGATACTTTACTAAGAAGAATATGTTCCAGCTCCATCCATGTAAACATGAAAGAGGTAAAGTCTCCATCTTTCTTTAAGGCTGCATAGTATTCCATGGTGTACATATACCACAATTTATTAATCCATTTGTGGATCGATGGGCACTTGGGCTTTTTCCATGAAGCTGTAGGTTTTCACAGCCTCTCTAAAAAATGTGGAATTAAGCATGCTACTTATAATATTAATCTTCTAATAACTATGGAATTCAGTAGAAATTTTGCCTTTCACGTGCTGATGTTTTTTTTGCTTACCACATAATAATTGTGTTATGCTTGAGTCAGCAAACACCCTGTCCCCTAAATATTTTCTCATATAAACTGATTTTTAAGGCATATTGTAGTTAATTGCAGCCCCCTGATGGCATCTAGCACAGTAATTCCTTCACTTTTTAATAGAAATAATAGAAGTCTTTTAAAACTGTAGACTCTATTGTTTATCTTTCCTTGTGAACAGTGAAGTAAATTGTTTTCTGTTTATTTGTTTTTACTTTTTGTAGTACTGGAGAAAATGAAATTGAGATTATTCCATCAAGATCTTTGGCTCAATAACAAAACTACTTTAGAAGCAACCTGTGTATTATGAAGACTTCAGAGTACCCAGCAGGGAAGGGAAAAGTTAACCTTCAAGATAACATTATTTTCTGAATGTTACATGGTCCCTGAATTCCATTTCTTTAGATGTCATTGCTTAAATATTATCTTAAAGGGTTTGTTTTGAGATACTTTATATATTTATTTTCAAATGTATTCATTGTTAATAAGGTAAGAAGTAAGAAGTTTATTCCAGGATTATGTACATATCATGGGAATTTTAAAGGAATTATATGTTGAAATAGTACAGCATTTCAGGCTTTGAGTTTAAAATGTCATTTTTTCCCACTTTACCTCAGTACAGCAGTTACATGAATTTGGATTAATTATCTCAGTTTGGATGAGTTTTTTGTTTGTTTTCTTCTCCCTCCTTCTTTCTCTTACAAGTCCCTGCCCCACTTTTGTTTGTTATTTGTTTTTGCCTAGTTTACACATTTAAAGTTTTACTTAAATTTTTTACGTGGTCTGGCTCATTCTTTTACAATTCAGGAATTGTTCCTATTTTGAAAAAAAAAAAAACATTTTCTCCTATATTGTTTTAATGAAGACTATGGTTTACAGTTATCCTAGGTTGTTAGTAAGTAGAATATGAAAATGTAGCTATCTGATATGAACAAAATTTCTCAAAAGGAATTTGGAGGACAGAGACTTTATTCTAGTGAACAGTTTGCAAACCAGGTAGACATAGCCTTTGGTGTAAAATTAAGGTGTCTTCCAGGGAATAAAGGGAGGTTTTGGCTTTTATAGAGAAAATCCCCACCCAAGGTTCCCAATAAAGTTCATGTATGCAAATGGAAATGTCAAAATTATTAGTTCTGACTGGTTGACACAGCTGAGTTTTGATTGGTTGAGGAGGCCACACATATTGGTTAGTTCAGGTTATGAGAAGTCTCAAAGTTAGGCAAACATACAAGTGGTGATTGTAGTTAGCAAATGGCCATTTGGCTCTATTTTTAACTGAGGCCCAGTCAGCCACTTGGGGAATTGGCTGTTTGAGGTTCACACTGGCTAACTGGCCAAAAGGTAATATGCCCACAGATGTTAGTATTGAACATAAAATATTTATACATATTCGTGTAAGATGATATAAATTCTTCTTAACAGTAAATTATTTTTTGATGCAAACTTGGTTTTCAAAAACACGTTTGAAATAGCTCACTTAGATCTATTAATGTAGATTTTTCTTAATTACATTCTTTCTGATCAAAGGGAACTATTTTTTTGCCTTTAAGACTAGAAGTCCTACTAGTCTATCTAGTTTTTTTTGCCTATGGAACTTTGGGAGAAAGGAACATAATGCGATGAGGTGAGCAACACAATATAATATTTGCAGGTTAGGCTCGGTGCCCGTAGCTCAGTGATTAGGGCGCTAGCCAAATACACCAGGGCTGGCGGGTTCCATACTGGCCCGGGTCTGCTAAACAACAACAACTACAACAACAAAAAAAGCCCAGCATTGTGGCGGACACCTGTAGTCCCAGCTACTTGGGAGCCTGAGATAAGAGAATCCCTTAAATCCAGGAGTTTGAGGTTGCTGTTGCCCTGTGATGCCTCTACTCAGGGCAACATATATAGTAAGACTCTGTCTGAAAGAATCAGAGTATTTTCTTTTTTTTTTTTTTCAGGTTAATATACAGTCATGTAATTTTGTCTCAGAAGAAAAGATCTCATTCTTTTGGTGCTAAATTTTTAAATATCAAGTGACAGATAAGAAAGGTTAAATTGTGGCACAGTTTCAGATAATGCCATTAATTATAATGTTTATTTGTCACTAAATTTCTGTCTCTGAGCCTGCCTCTGTAGAGTGGGGTTACCAGCTGCAAAGCAAGCATATAATTAAGAGAAATCCTAGTGGCATGTGGAATATGATTTGTATAAAACATAACCAGATTAGAAAAGCAGTAAAGATGAAAAGACCTTTGTAAATCATATTAAGAGAGTTTGTGCCTAAAATAATTGGCAGACTCCATCCTCTGGCTTATTTTTCCTTTCTTTCACTTATTTATGTCATTTTTTTATTCCTCAGAAGTTTTTAACCCTTCTTCATGCTCCTTCTTCTAGTGCTTTTTCAATAGATACTGTCTCCATTTTTTTTTTTTTTTTCTAAAAAATGTTATTGAAAGTGATCTCTCCCCTTCTTAAGCTCCTGGAATTACTTACAACTTTTTAATTGACATGTAGCAAAGTTCAGTATTTTTGTTATACTTGCATCTCCTATTTTAGGGATTGGCATCTTTTTTCAGTAAAGGGCCAAGAAAGTAAGTATTTTTATGTTTAGGACACATATGGTCTTGGTGGCAGCATATCATCCCTGCTTAGTTGTATGTAAGTGGAGCCATAGGAAATACATAAACAACTGGGCATGGTCGGAGTTGACTCTTTGGCCATAATCTTTGTTTTAATTAATTGTAAAGCCATTACATCTTACTCATCTTTATAATCTTCACACAGCTTTGCATAGATAGTAGTATATTTATAGAGAGCTAAATAAATAATGTTTGCATTAATATGAAATTTTATAAGGGCAAATGCTGACAAATAGGAGGGCCGATCATGAGTAACCTTGTATCCAGTGCAGCCTTAAGAATTGTCAGAGGGGTAAAGCTTCCAGGAAGAACGATGCGAAGTACTGAGTGAGGAAAAGAGCATTCATCTCTCAGAAGAATGGACAGTGGTTGTGGTTTTGCAGAAAGTATTTTGGCCATGACTGGTAAGCCTATATCAGAAGGAAAACTGACTTACCATTTTCTATTGCGCAAAGAAATTTCCCCAAATTCCATTGTCTTACTGTCAGAATACTGTCTTAATTTGCCATGCAAATTCTTTGGTCAGTTCTATAGTGTTTCAAGTACAATGTTTGCTTTGAGTTTAGTATTTGTTAGGACACATTTTAATTCAGAAGTGTACCACAGTCATTAAGTATTTACAATGTGATTTCCAAGTGGAAGGGAGAGAATGTGGATAATTTCCATTAAGAATGGGGCCATGGAAAAGAAGTAGTGTGGTTAACATTCCCAAATAACATAAAGGGGAAACACAACCTGGATTTTGCTAGGGTTAATAAAAATCATTCTCCACATTCTAGAGTTAGATATTCCCCAACTCATTTGCATTATAGAGTTTTCAGTTGGGTATATATTGTTATTATAGGAGGCAATATTATTTAAGGATTTAGTATTACATGTCAGAAATATACTAATTGCTTCATGAAGTAGAATCACCTGTTCATTTTCCAGTTGAAGTAACTGAAGTTTAAGATAATGGAATCATCTACCCAAGAATAAGCTACTAGTGAGAAGAGAGTTTGGATTTTAAGGTGAGTTAGATGCCAGTGATCAAAGCCTTGACCATCAAATTTTAGCCTTTATATTTCACTGAGATAATGGTGGTAAAAGTACTGACATCTGCTGTGTACATGTGTGGTATGTGGTCCATTTGAATTGTATGCCCAAAATACAATGCTTATTCCTTTCCTAATTTTTTGTCATGTTTTATTTTTCCATTTCTTTTAGCAGGATTACCAAAGGCACAGTTAATAGTCAGTAAACATGTTTAAGAAACTATATTGTGTCAGCTTGCCACATATTCATACTTGACTGAGGATGGGGAAAAAAATCATTCAGTAAAAACATACAGGTAAAACAAATCTTATCATGCAGTTTTGTTTTTTTTTTTTTTTGTGGTTATTGGCCGGGGCTAGGTTTGAACCCGCCACCTCCGGCATATGGGACCGGCGCCCTACTCCTTGAGCCACAGGCGCCACCCCTTATCATGCAGTTTTTAACCTACAATCATGATGCACCTTCTGTATATCCTCACACATAGATCTAATATTGTGATTAAAAAAAACATCAGGAGCATTTTATAGGTAATAATTGGATACTTATTAGCACTTGTTTTAGATAGAGCCCACAGCTTCAAATTTTAGAGTGAGCATCCTGAGAATAAACCTTTATGCCAAATAGAAAAAAAATTTTTTTAAACAAATTACAAAAACAACGTGGAATTCCAATTATACGTATAGAAAATATACTAACTTGCCAAAAGAAAAATAATTTGATATTTTAGTACTTCACTATAAAGAATGCATATCATCTGAATGGAATCAGGGAAGAGAAAAAGAACGTCAGGTAAAAAAATGAAGGAAATCTGAATAAAGCATGTAGTAGTTAAAAAAAAAAAAATGAGTAGAGTAGCTGCAGGAGACAGTGAGCATCCTACCTGGATGGCCACGTGGAGAAGCTAAGCTGGGACTCTTGCATCTGATATAGAGGAAAGGGCTGCACTAAAAGGAACTAAGTTCTGCCCCAAGACCAAGGGAGAGGCTGGATGTGTCAGAACCTTCTGGGAACTTTGTTAAGCTTGCACATCCCAGTCCCCACTTGTGAGCAGCTAAATGAATATGTGGGTGGGACTTGTGAGTCTCCACAGGGAATTTTGATGCCACTAAACTAGATGTTCTTTTAAGTTTTATTTTAGTCCAGAGAATCCATGGGCCAATGGCAGGGAACAGGGCAATGGGGGTTGGGAGTTGGTGAGGGACTGTGGGAGGAAGCATCCGGACAGAAGATACACTTCAGGTTCTCAGTTATCCTGATCATCTATCCCAGCCAGATTCTTGCTGTATTCTAACTGTATTTTCTTTTTCTTGTCTATAGTGGAAAGAAAAAAATTAAACTGGCTATATAGGCTAAAAAAATAAATTATGGATAATCAGTGGTTTATGTTAAGAGTGGTTACTACATAAATGCTGGTGAGTGTTCATTTTGCACAGTGCTATGGGCTGGTACATTGCATTTCAAATCTATTTGATCTACCTGGAGGGTAGATAACACATATTCCAAAATTTAATGCTTATTTTCAGTTGTTGCTGGTAACATTTGAAGCAGTATGTACAATATGCTTCAAAAATTTCATATACTTAATATGGAATATGCAAAACTTTTTAGGAAAACATTTTAGGAAAAATTGATTTTTTTTTTTTTAAGGAACAACTATGTTTTGGTGGTGGTATTTTATCAGCAAATGTTAATACAGATATCACACATTAATATGTACCAGGCTTACTGTAGAACACTAGGAATGTTAGAACAAGAAGATGAGTCTAATCGATCCACTATATGGTGTAACTTTGGGTTGAACTAATTAAAGAATTTGAATTAAAGAACTTAAAGAATGTTTTAATCGGGTGGTGCCTGTGGCTCAGTTGGTAAGGCGCCAGCCCCATATACTGAGGGTGGTGGGTTCAAACCCAGCCCCGGCCGAACTGCAACCAAAAAATAGCTGGGCGTTGTGGCGGGCGCCTGTAGTCCCAGCTACTCGGGAGGCTGAGGCAAGAGAATCGCTTAAGCCCAGGAGTTGGAGGTTGCTGTGAGCTATGTGAGGCCACGGCACTCTACCAAGGGCCATAAAAAGTGAGACTCTGTCTCTACAAAAAAAAAAGAATGTTTTAATCACAGAAATTTTCCATTGGTCTGCTTTAAGAACTAACTCATAAGGTGTCCGATTTTTCCCTGTATTGCCAGTCTAAACTCTGGAGTCTAAACAGGGGAAATAGATATGTCAATTCGAAATAAGTAGAGTAATCCATATCTGAATGAACCATAGTATCTGTATCTTTAGTGTTTGTATTGGATCATCAGCACCACTATCTACCTTGTAACCATCCGAACTAATCACCTTGTACCCTTAAATTTCCGTCAGTCATCCTGAGAAACTCAGACCTCCTTAGATGTCCCTCATGCCCAGGTCCTCATCCTCATACAGCTTTGTGCAACCTCTTCTCCTCAAACTTTAGAACATGGGCCAGCATCAACAGAGTTCGTGAGTGCCACAGTTTACCTTTTGTAGTGTAAGACTTGGTACTAAAACATGTTTTTCCCTTGTTCTCTCTTTTGAAAAGAAAACAAAACCAAGCAAATTAGTTTTCGGAATTCAGTAAAAAGTCTTATTGTATATCCCACGGCCCGTGTACCTTCAGCCCCTTTACACGGTGCTAAATGATGACTCATATTCATAATCATGGGCCTTTGTTAGCTTCCAGCCATCAAAGAAAGCCAGTGATGTTTAGTTAACTGTATCTAATAATTGAATGATTAGTATGACTACCTCAGTAGCAGTGTTTCATAAACAAGTAAATGAATGGTTAAATTTCAGTTTACATTAATTTGAACTTCCTTCACCAAATTTAATTTTTTTTTTTTTTTTTTTTTTTTTGTAGAGACAGAGTCTCACTGTACCGCCCTCGGGTAGAGTGCCGTGGCGTCACACGGCTCACAGCAACCTCTAACTCCTGGGCTTACGCGATTCTCTTGCCTCAGCCTCCCCAGCAGCTGGGACTACAGGCGCCCGCCACAACGCCCGGCTATTTTTTGGTTGCAGTTTGGCCGGGGCTGGGTTTGAACCCGCCACCCTCGGCATATGGGGCCGGCGCCCTACTCACTGAGCCACAGGCGCCGCCCAATTTAATTTTAATCAAACATTCCCTTTTAAATCTAATAAAAAGATATGACTTTGGTATTTTATTAAAAGTTTAACACCAATTTAGCATACAGCGTGCAGTTTCACTCCTAGATATCTGTCCAAGAAATATGAAAACATATTCACAATAAGACATGTGCACAAATTTCCAAGCATGAGTCATAATAGCTGGAAAAGTGGAACAACTCAAAGTGCACCAATTGGTGAACGGCTAAAAATAATAGCTGTATTCTCAGGATGGGATATCTGCTCAGCAAAAAAGGGCACAGACACCTAATAATTGCGCCGATTTTTTTTTAAATTTTTTTTAATTGAGAGAGAGTCTCACTTTGTTGCCCTGAGTAAGAGTACTGTGGTGTCATAGCTGACAGCAGCCTCCAACTCTTGAACTCAAGCAGATCTCTTTCCTCAGCCACCCTGGTAGCTGTGACTACAGGCGCCTGCCACAATGCCCAGCTTTTTGTTGTTGTTTAGCAGGCCCAGGTGGGTTCGAACCCACCAGCCTTAGAGCATGTGGTCGACACCCCAACCACTGAGCTATGGGCACCCAGTCAATTGCGCCGATTTAGATGAACTTAAGGGATACCGTACTAACACAAAAGGCTCCATTTCCAAAAAGGTAAATATTTCAAGGCAAAAAGCAGGTCAGAGGTTGCCAGGGGCTGAGACTGGGAATAGAAATTGACCCGAAAGGTGCGTTAAGGGAACTTTCTGAGGAGATAGAAAGGTCCTATAACTGAATTTTGGTGATGGCTGGGACAGGTATACATTTACTAAAAGTCATGAAATTGCACTTACAGTGGATGTGTTTCATGGGCATTTAAATCATGTGTAGGCAAAGCTCGTTTTGAGGAAACAGACCCACCGCTCTAACAGGCAAAGAAACACTGGCTTTCCACCCAGCAGGAGGAGGCAGACGCGCGGCGAGCAGGGACGCTCCGCCTACCCAGAACGCCTCGCCACCTCTCGCTTTTCTTTACTCTTCTTGAATCTCCACTGACCCACCAGATGCCGTCTGCGGTTCCGTGACGGACGCAGAGCCTAGGTGGTCGTGTCCTCTGGCCGGCTTTTCCGAGCCGGGCCCTTGCACCACTGCGCGGACTCTGGGTGTGCCCCGGACTGGGCCTACCGGCTGCGGGGCGCGAGCTGGCTCTGGGGAGGACGACCCGGCGCGGGCTGCCGCTGGCTAAGCCACGGAGGAGCCTGAGGCCGGGAGCCCCTTAGGCACCGAGTTCGGGAACGGCTGGTCTGGCTCAGTGCACGTAGCAAGTCCAGTTTGCTAAGAGACCCCGCTCTTGAAAGAAAGTGTGGTGCCTTATTTAACCCTTTACATGATATGAGACGTCAGATCACCAACTTACAAAACTTTGTGATTTCAAAATTGGGCATGAGGCAGAAATCAAACAGGCAAAGCTTAACGAAAGTAAAGGCCAAAGAAAAAAATCTCAAAGACGTAACTGAGGCAAAACCTGAAGAATTCAAGGGAACTTCTATTTTGCTCGCAGTTTTAAAGAATGTTCTATTGGTTCTGTGACTGAAAAACATGATGAACTTATTCTAAAATATATGAAAAGATGTTGAACTAAAGTTCTCAGATCCTAACAAGTCCCTAAAGTTGCACAGTGCAGTTTCACTTGGAACCCAGTATTTTCAAAACGAAATGCTGAAAAAGACATACAAAGTCCTCACCAGAATTTAAGTGAAATCCTTACATTTCACAAGGATTTTAAATTCACAGCTACATAGGATGTCAGCTAGATTTGAAACAGAATTACTGTGAAAACCATTAAATGCAGTGAGGATGGAAAAATTAAAAGTGACTTAAGTAGTTGGGATGATTCATTCATTCATTTTTTTTAGTCCACACATAGTTCCTGACCAAGGATACCTGGATGAAAAATGGAAAACAAAACAAAACAAAACAATCAGCTCATTTGCTCCCTTTTGAACTACTTTGCCCTTGCAGGCTTAATTATATCCAGAAAGGAGGACACTTGTGTGCTGGTTTATCTGCGGTCAGTTGAGGAGATCCTCTGTCTTTTTTTGATGCATGTGTAACCTAGAAGTTGAATGTAAATTGGCTTAGTTGGGAAAAAAATAATTTAAAATGCTGGGAAAAGTTCTATGATACTGGCATTCTTAAATGTTGGTATGTTGGGCGGCGCCTGTGGCTCAGTGGTAAGGCACCGGCCCCATATACCGAGGGTGACGGGTTCAAACCCGGCCCCGGCCAAACTGCAAATCAAAAAATAGCCGGGCTTTGTGGCGGGTGCCTGTAGTCCCAGCTGCTCAGGAGGCTGAGGCAAGAGAATGGCTTAAGCCCAGGAGTTGGAGGTTGCTGTGAGCTGTGTGAGGCCACCGCACTCTACCGAGGGCCATAAAGTGAGACTCTGTCTCTACAAAAAAAAAAAAAAAAAAAATGTTGGTATGTTAACAGCATTTAATTTGTAGGCAAATACAGGTGATTTCTATGTACTTTAAGATAATCTTAATTCATATGGACATGTCAAAAGATTGTTTTCTTAATAAGCTGGGGAGTTACGAAAATACAACTGAGATCAAAACAAAACAAGAAAACTATCCTTGTTTAGAACTTTAAAATAAGTGAGATAATGCATGGTGATGCAATTGTCAAGTCAGTATTTTACCTTACAGAAGTTTTTCATTTTTCTCAAGAGGAATCCGATAATATGACAACATACTTGATGAGGATGGGAAGAAATTTTTTTTTATTATTAAAGAGTATGAAGAATATCTGACTGGCCAGCCACAGTGGCTCATGCACTTAGGGAAGAAGAGGCCGGTGGGTTGCTTGACCTCAGGAATTCCAGACCAAGCTGACCTAGAGCAAAACTCCATCTTTAGTAAAAATAGAAAAACTAGCTTGGCATGGTGGTAGGTACCTGTAGACCCAGTTACTTGAAAGGCTGGATCAGGAGTATCACTTGAACCCAAAAGTTTGAGATTGCAGTGAGCTAAGATGATGCCACAGGACTCTTGTCACCCTGTGTAAAGTGAGACTCTGTCTCAAAAAAAAGAAAAAAAGAATATCTGGCTAGAAATACATGTACTGCAAGTTGTAATGTATAAATGTTAGTGGTAATAATTTATAGGCAATAGCTATTTAGAATCTTTTGTCTATTATCTTGGTGGAGTTAGTTTTAGGACATGCCAAGATAGTTTTTAAGTACTAATTAATTCTTAGATGTTATAGTAGTATTGTCTGCAAGATGTGGTGAATGACTTAAGTTCCGTAAAACAAATGAATTTGTTCCTATGTGCTTTGTTTGTGTGAAGTCTTTTGATAAGTACCACTTCAACTACAACAACAAAATTTATTTGAACTATTAAATATGATATATATTTACAAACATATTTAGTTTGGGCTCAGTTGAAGGTATTTTTCTCCTAGAACTAGAGGTATTTTGTTTTTTCTGCTAAAGCAATGCAGTGACTTATGAAATTGCTACGTAGTTTTTTTTTTTTTTTTTTTTTTTTTTTGTGGTTTTTGGCCAGGGCTAGGTTTGAACCCGCCACCTCCGGCATATGGGACCAGCACCCTACTCCTTGAGCCACAGGCGCCACCAAATTGCTACGTAGTTTGCTTTTTAATTTGCTAAATCAATTATTAGTCCACACTTAAGAATTTCCATTAAAGTGTCAATTAATTGTTAATAACGTTGCTTTATTAGGTTTTTCTTTTTTTTTTTTTTTTGAGAAGGAAAGAGGTTTATTTATTACTTTGCCAGCAAAGGAGGAAAATGGCAGACAATGGTCTCAAAATCCAAACTCCTGCTTCTAAGAAGAAGCAAAAAGCTGTTAAAGGTTCTGATCCCGTAACCCCATAGTGAGCCAAGACAATCTCCTGGCCTCAGCAACAGCCTGGTGATCTCCACCCAGATTAATCCCATCTTCAGCTAAAAGGACCTGGTGACCTCCGCCCAGATGATTTCCTTGAGCTATGGCTTCTGTGCTACAAAATACAAGAGGCATTCCTTGCCCCTCCTGAATTCTGGCCTGATGTAGGGATGCAGGTTTGGGTTCCAAAAAAGTTGGAGAGACAGAAAATATTTTTTGCCATTTTTTTTCAGGCCATTTCCTCTGCAACAAAACATTGTGTTAAAAATCCATAGTGGTGGTTGCAATCCAAAAAAAAAGGTAAATAAAAGTACACACTGGTGGTTTGGAAAGGTACTTCTTGAATATGACTCACTAAGCAAACCAGCAGGGCCCTAGGGGTCTCTTAGGATGATCACATGGGGCTGTACCGCCAGTTAGGGGCAGTGTTATCTGGTCTCTAGAACCTCAACTTTAAAAGTTAGACAAGTATCTTCAAACGTTAAAACGAAAGAATTTTAACTCTGGTGAGGCCTTGGCTATTATTTTGAAGGGAGATTTCTGCAGTAGAAAGAGAACCAATCGTGCAGCGGCCTACTTCTCATCACCCTTGGCAGCAAAAAGGCATGAATCTGCCAAAGCCATTCATGTTCTGAACTCCTAACTCCCAGTCCAGGACTCTTGGCGACAGAACAGCGTTTCAGGGCACAGAGCAGTGTAAGTCCTTGGTGTCTGCAATGAGCTGACGTCCAGTGGACAGACCGACGGACGCTGTGGATGTCTGTGTATGGGGACTGGGTAAGTTGGTCACTCACCATGTTCCTCCAGGGGGTGGGCTTCTGCAAAAACTTACTCCAGAATACCTCCATAGGCCACATCCTCCGAGGGGGCAGCACCGGCTCCCGAGGGCTCAGCTCCTGGTCCTTCAGCCATCGCCTTCTCAGCTCTCGCAGCTGCTGCATCGCAGTTTCTCATCTGGCGCGTACCCTGACATGTCGCGTATACCAAGGCAAAAGGACACGGCGCACCGTCAAATTCGGGTATGCGCGTTCCCGTTCTTCAAAGCGACCTATCAGGTTTTTTGATATGACAGCAACCTATAAATAATTATTGTGGGGTATTTACTAATATTAATATAATGTTCTTAAATGTTTGCATAATTTTATATAAGATGACAAAGGATGTGT
This sequence comes from Nycticebus coucang, assembly GCF_027406575.1. NCBI lineage: Eukaryota > Metazoa > Chordata > Mammalia > Primates > Lorisidae > Nycticebus > Nycticebus coucang. Next base: position 36,775,188 of record NC_069798.1, read on the forward strand.
TCTTTATTATATTTCATTGAATGTTCATTTTGTATTTAATACAGTTCAGCAAAATTTGTGCATGTTCTTTTATTGCTCTGAAATGTCAAAAATAAAACAAGAGGAAGATATATCTCTGTAAGAGAAGATGCATTATAGTAGTTAAATAGACAACTTTTAGCTTGTCAGACTAGGGTAATAATAGCATATATAATTAAAATTAGAGAAATTTCCTACATTGCTATTCTTCTGCAAACATTTTTCTTGAGTAGATAAAACAATTTGCTTCCTTTTATGGTCTTTTCTCCAGTAGAATCCCAAATAATAGTGAAAGGATTAAAAAATAAGAAAATAGAATAAGCAAACAGAACAAATAGCCAAACAGTTTAATAAGATAAAATGTGTTTATTGATTTCAGAAAGGGTTTAATATGAAATAAGAGAAATTTAACATAATCTATCTCTATTACCTTTTTTATTTATTTATTTATTTATTTATTTTTAATTTGGCCAGGGCTGGGCTTGAACCCGCCACCTCCGGCATATGGGACCGGTGCCCTACCCGCTGAGCCACAGGCACCGCCCTATCTCTATTACCTTTTAAAAATTGTATTTTCTGACAGGAAGTTGCTGCCATGACAATTATTTAAAAATTACATTGTTTTCAAAAGCTGATTAGACAGTGAATTAGTAATAAATATTTTACTAATTATGTTATTAATAATAAATAATAATAAATATTTTAATAATAATGAATAAGTATTCAGCCATAAAAGGAGATGGAGACTTTATGTCATTTATGTTTACCTGGATAGAGTTGAAAGACATCCTTCTATGTAAAGTATCTCAAGAATGGGGAAAAAACTATCCAACGTATTCAATATTATTCTGAAACCCAATATAAAAACACACTCTCTTATGAATGTTAAAACACAAATATAGTCTAACAAGGGGGATGGAGGGGAAGGGAGAAAGTGTTTGGTGGGAGGAGGGAGGACATTTGATAGGATCTCTACTAATGTGTACAATACAAGGTTGTATATATTTTTATATTGAGACAGTCTCAATATTGCTATATTCTCAGGATGGGATATCTGCTCAGCAAAAAAGGGCACAAACACCTAATAATTGTGCCGATTTATTTTATTTATTTATTTTTTTAAATTGTCACTTTGTCACCCTTGGTAGAATGCTGTGGCGTCATAGCTCACAGCAACCTCAAAGTCCTGTACTCAAGTAATTCTCTTGCCTCAGCCTCCCTAGTAGCTGGCACTATAGGAGCCCGCCACAGTGCCTGGCTATATTTTTTTTGTTGTGGTTGTCATATAGTAGGCCTGGGACAGCCTGGGAGCATGTGGCTGGTGCCCTCACCACTGAGCAACGTGCACCCAGCCAAGGATATATTTCTAAACAAGTAAGAGTAAACTGTGAATGTCTTACCACAAAAAAATAAGTAAGTGAGGTGATGGTCGTGTTAATCAGTTTGATTTAAGCGTTCCATTTGTATGTCAAATCATCACATTGTACCCAATAAATGTATATAGTTATGATTTAATAAAAAGATTTTAAAAATAATGAACAAATAATGTACTAATAACAATTTGTGTTAAGTAAAAGGATGGGAAACTATTAAAGCTAGCAAACTTGGATTCAGAATGGGCAGAGGTTTGCATAGTGGCCTGATGGCCAAGAATATTTGAATCCTACCTTATTTCCAGGAACGGTCCACCAAGGAGATAGTAGCATAATGGAAATGAAACTATCAGTGGTACACTGTGTTGACGGAAAAGAAGCCATACTCAGTACAATAATTGTTTTTTAATTTTTTTTTTTATCAGTACAATAATTTAAGAAAGTTTTTATTCTGAGCAAAGTTTGAGGACCATGACCTGGAATCACACCCAAGAAGCCTTCAACAAGTGGAATCACAGGGTTGCAAGTTTGGTTTTATACATTTAGAGAGACAGGAATTACAGGTGAGGTCATAAATCAGTATGTGGAAAACATACATTGTTTTGGCAAAAAAAAAAAACGGTACAGGTAATAGGTGGTTTTTAAAAATTCTTTAGCTGACAATTGGCTGAAAGAGGCTTTGTCTAAAAGACCAGGAGTCTATGAAAGAGAATGCTTCAGGGTGGCGCCTGTGGCTCAGTCGGTAAGGCGCTGGCCCCATATACCGAGGGTGACGGGTTCAAACCCGGCCCGGCCAAACTGCAACCAAAAAATAGCCGAGCGCTGTGGCAGGCGCCTGTAGTCCCAGCTACTCGGGAGGCTGAGGCAAGAGAATCGCTTAAGCCCAGGAGTTGGAGGTTGCTGTGAGCTGTGTGAGGCCACGGCACTCTACCGAGGGCCATAAAGTGAGACTCTGTCTCTACAAAAAAAAAAAAAAGAAAGAGAATGCTTCAGATAAAGGGTCTGTTAATTAGAAACAAAGTACTAGACAGACTCAGTGTTTTGTTATGTATATTGAGGACCTACAGAGACAGAGCCAAGGAGAGGATGCCAGCTTCCCTAAGTCAAATCAAAAATCCTCTCCCTCCTTAAAGACTCATGCCTCCCTGATATACATCAGTATGGTATAGTGGTGTGTATAGATGGCCTGACCCAGAGTACCTGGGTTTCTAAATCCAGATTTGCTTATATCTTACCTTTGTGATATTGAGGAAGTGGTTTATCTTTTCTATACCTCGATTTCCTCATCTAAAAAAATGGTATAATAGGGCAGTGCCCGTGGCTCAAAGGAGTAGGGCGCCAGCCCCATATGCCGGAGGTGGCGAGTTCAAACTCAGCCCTGGCTAAAAACTGCAAAAAAAAAAAGTATAATAATGAAATTGTTACATAGTTTAACAAATAATTCCATTTAAAGGACTCATAACAGTGCCTGGCTTATAGAGAATTATATAAATTTTTTGATTATTAATTTTTTGAAAACAGGTAAAAAGGTGTTTACTCGAGTAATCATCTATTGTACCCTTATTTTGTGCTTAGCACTGGAGAGACAGTAGTGAAAACAGCAGACATGTTTCCTACCTGCATGGATCTGATAAGCTAGTAAGACAACAGGTAGATACAAAAGGAAGACCTAGTATAGCTATAGCCATCAAAGAAAAATGTTCTGAGCAGGTAATACATATACTTAAGCCAAGAATAGATAATCAAAGGAAGCATGCCTGGAAGATTAGGGGGTCAAGGCAGAAGAAGGAACATTTTGGTTAGAGGGAGCATCAAGTGCAACAAGCTTGAGCCATGAAAGGACTTGCTTTTATACAAGAACCTGAGAGAAAGCTGGCATATTTGGAATCTGGTGGTGGAGATGAAACGTCAAAATACAAGCTAGGAGAGATGGGTGGGATCAAATCATACTTCGGTTCATAAGCCATGGGAAAGATTTGAAATTTTATTTTAAGTACAAAGGGAGTCCGTGAGCAAAAATCATCTACTTTTAAGTTTTTAAATTATTACTTTGTTTCTTGTATAGGAATGTACCTTTGAGGAAAAATGAGGAAGACCAATTAGCAATATAGGAGTCAATTATGGTGGTTTGGTTTAGGGTTATAAAAGTGGATATGGGAGGCCCGGGTCAGTAATCCTAGGACTCTGGAAGGCCAAGATGGGTGGCTTGCTTGAGATCACAAGTTTGAGACCAGCCTGAGCAAGAGCAAGACCCTGTCTCTACAAAAAATAGAAAAAGTAGCCGAGCATTGTACCTAGTGCCTGTAGTCCCAACTACACAGGGGGCTGAGGCAAGAGGATTGCTCAAGCACAAGAGTTTGAAGGTGCTGTGAGCAATGATCCAGGGTGACAGAGTAAGACTTTGTCTCAAAAAAAAAAAAAAAAAGTGGATAGGGGAGAAGTAGATTAATTTGAAATATGCTTTAAAGGAGAACTGGATAGGACTTGCTGATAGAGTGACTGTGGAAATGAAGAAGAGGGAGGAATGAAGATTGACATCCAGGTTTCTGGCATGAGCCATGAAGTGAATTGTAGGGGCACTCACAGTGATTACGAAGACAGGAGAAGTGGAATGTTTTGAGAGGAGTTGTAGTGACGAATTTTCAGTATAGTTTAGACTCTTTGGGTTAGCTATGAGGCATTCAGCTGGGGCTGCCAATTAAAAGACATAGCTTCAATAAGAGTCCTAGCTTCAGAAAATGAATTTCAGAGATAAAATTTTTGGAGTTGTCTTTTAGCAGATTGCATTTTTATGGAGAACATAAATTGATCGAGTGTAAGTGATCAAACATACCCAAAACAATATTTTAAAAAACCCTCAAATTTAGAGAACTCAAACTCTCTGGTAAACTTAACTACAAAGCTACAGTAATCACGACAGTGTGGTACTGGCATAGAATGGACACACAGATAAGTAGAATGAATTTGTGAATCTGGAAATACACCATTAATTTGTAGTTGATTAACTTCTGACAGGAAGGCTAAAATAATTCAATGAGGGAAAGAAAATAATCTTTTCAACCAGTGGTGCTGGGACAACTGGATAGTCATGCAAAAGAATGACATTGTAACAATGCCTTTAAAAAAACTTAAAATGGATTTAAAAATTAACCCAAAATGAATCATAGAAGTTAATGGAAGAACTGAACCTACTTAAAATGCTTAGATATCTCATCCACAAAAAAGGTCATGAGCTGAGGAGTGGTCCTCTGGAATGGAGACCACTGCCTTTGTCACCTTGATCTTGACTTTGAGAAAAGTATAAAACACAGTGACAATTTGAAACAAATTATCTGGATGGAGAGAAGGAACAATGAATAGGGTGGAGGAACTGCCAAGGATTCATTAGGACAACAGATATCAATTGCCATGTCTCCAGGAACTTGAAAAATTAGCTGGGCGGCTGGCAAGGAACCATTTCTTTTTCAATATGACTGATGGAAGGGATCAAAAAGCAGGATTTAGCAGAGGTTTGTGAATCTAAATAAGCTGCTTAATGTTGCTGAAAAGAAAAAAAAAATCTAGATAGATGTTTTGAGCTTGCTTCTTAGGAGGTTGGAATAGAGAAAAAAGACAAATTAGTAGTGACAACTTTCTGTGGAATGAATCTGAACAAGGTAACAGTCATGAGAAGAATTGAAATTCTCTGAAAGTTTTTTAAAAAGGGAAAACCAAAAGCTTAAATATTGGATCTACCTTTACATAAAGAGCCTTTGTAATTGGTAAATATGTAAACCTTATAAAAATCTATGAATTATTGATCAAAGGAAAAGTCTCATAGAGAGTTTATTTGGGGGTTGCTAAACACGAATGAGCAAGAACACAAGATAGGATTTGATATTCAAAAACTCTAAGTGAAAGGTCTATGATATCGTAATATTAATTGGGAAAGTATTGTAATATTTCTTAGCAGTACATAATAGAGTCAGGATGAAGCTTCACTAATGTTAGTGAGTTAACAAAACTGGCATTAATGAAACTCTTTGATGGGGACCCAGATCCCGCCCCCCTTTCCTCCAGCATCTACTTGCATCCCCTTCATTTCCCATAACACAGTCTTAAGTCCAGGTCCTGGCATTTTTTTGCATGGTTAGGAGCCAGTGTACGCCCCACTCATGTACCCTCTTCAGTTGCTTCATCAAGGAATGCCTTTGGTCAGGTCCCATTTGGAGCAATCTGGCAAGGGAAGTTCTTGGCTGGCTTCCTAGAGTTACTCTGGCTCCTGAATTTTACTCCATGCCAAAGAGCCCCACACTGCTGACAAGAAAGCCTTGCTCAAGTGTATGTTGCCACATTATTTAAAAAGGCAGAATGCTCAAAAAGCTCCTACTAAGCTAAAATCTTAATAGGAGCTTTCTGAGCATTCCATGGTTGGTGACATATTCTCACTTTTCCAGGCTGCCCCACAGTTGGACACGCTCCTGCTGGGAACAATGAAAGCAAGGAGACTCAGTGCAAGCCCAGAAGACCAAGAGTGGCCACTGAAGCAGCTCTGTCACCCCCTGAATGTAACTCTGGGCCTTCTTTTTTGGGGCTTCAATTTCTTCATCTTTGAAATTAGGGTATAGGGTGAGGGGCCAACAGTTTTCCTTCTTGTCTGATAAAGGTCATTGAATCAATAAAAACAGACTCTCTCAACTTTTTATTTTCTTAAATGAGTAAAGGTTCTGTACTTGTTTTAATACCAGAAACAAAACCTATTCTTATATTAGTAAGTGCAGGGGTCCCACCTCAGGGACGGGGTCCTTAACACCTGTGAAACTGGTAGCAATTGACTAAGGAAATAATAAAGTTAAAAGCAGTGAAAGATAAAAAGATAAGACGGAACAAAATTTTCAAAGGTGGGTCCGCTGGGTCCCAACCAGGGGACAACCACTAGTTTATAGAGGTCCAGCGAGTAGCCCTGAGTGTTTGTTCCACTCAGCTTTTATTGAAGGCTATTTTCTCATTTAGCCGAGAGAGTAAGCTGAGGAAGGGAACAAAAATGTTAGCAGTTTCTTTAAGTAAGCTTGTTAGTTCTTATTCTATCTATAATCATTAACTTTAAGGGTCTGGGCAGCCTTGAGAAATCTGAAATCTGAACCTTGGGTGGCGGCAGCCTTCTGTCTGTGGTCACACACAGATTCCTTGGGGGAGATTAATTCCCTTTATTTTTGAGGGTTCCTCTGAAGAATCAGTGGAAAAGAGGAATTTCTCTCCATGGTTAGGTTATAGGCCTCTTGTCCATGTCTCATGGCTCCAGCTGTTCCCTTGATCTCTGCCCTAGCCGTACTACAAATCCCTACAATGGGTATTTGTTGTGACTATTGATTGGGTAAGTGACAACCTGTTCCTTCCCAGGCCTTGCAAGCAGCTTCTTCTATAGCCATTGTTCTTCAAAGTGCTTACAGACCCAGCAGGGGTGTTTGCAAGCTCTATCTCTTATAGGCCAGACTTCTAGTAAAAGCAGAAACTGCTCAGACAAGTAATTTAACTGTTAGTTTAAAAGTAAGCTAGCTAAACTCTTTATTCTGCCTTGCTTAGATTATTTCTGTTTTTCCTTTTTTCTAGGGTTGTTTTCTCTTGCCAAGAATGGGGTCTTCGGTCTCCATTCTCCCTGCAAGTAAGAGTACAACAAAGAGTTCAACCAAAGGAATAGAATTAGCAGGAGATATATCTTTAGATTTATTGCAGGGAATTGCTTACCCTGTGGTGGGGTCTGGTGAGCCACATCCAAAATCTGTAGGGCAGGGCATCAAGAAGGGTAGGCTGGAACTCTTAGGCACAATTTCATACCCACAGGAAGAATTTTCTGGGAAATTCAGTTCTGCTCTTAAAGCTTTTCAAGTGATTGAATAAGGACTATCTAGTTGTCTAGGATAAATTCTTTTACTTAAAGACCACTGATTATGAATGCTATTTGCATCTACAAAAACTCTCATAGCAACACCTAGAAAGTGCTTGATGGAATAACCAAGAACCAGAACCTAGACATGCATCCATAAGGCTGATGTCACTGCACTCATAATAACAGCTCCCATTTGACATTTATTTCTGAGAGCAGAATTTCCCTGCTAGAGAGCACAGCTCCCTTCAATGAGCTGTGGAATGACCTTCCATGCCATGCAAAGATTGTCCAGCACTGGCTTGAACTGAGGCAATCACAGGAGAATGGGTAAAAACAGAACATCTGTTCTACAGGCTCCCAGCATACCCACCCCTCCCTTGACAGATTAGCATTTCAGAGTAGGACACAAAAGCTCCATTTAGGGTCCTCCCCTTCTCCTCACTAAAGAGAGTTCCCAGTAAAAGAGAACAGGTGCTCTGCAATGCTATTAATCCAGAGTTGAGAGAAGAGGAGCCAGATGAAAAGGAACTAGCAAAAGAACCCTAGAAATATACACATACCCCCCCCCCAAATAGTTCAACACTCCCATGGGATCACATTGGAGCTATAATGGCAGACTCCACCCACAAGGACATTTCCAAAATGACAGAAATGGAATTCACAATATGGATGGCAAGCCACTGTGAAGAGAGTTGAAGAGAACGTTGAAAAGCAACAAAAGGATCCAAAAAAAATTTCAGAAGTCAATGAAAAAGTCATTAAAAAGCTAGATGATGAAGAAGGGATATAATAGAACTTAAAAAAAAAAAGAACCACTTAGAGAATTTCGAACATAACTGAAAGCTTCAACAACAGACTAATGCAAGGCAATGAAAGAATCTCCAAGCCTAAAGGCAGCACTCTTAAGATAACTCAGTCATTCAAAGAGGCAAAGAAGAATATATAAAGGCCTAAACAATCACTGAGGGAGATATGGGACTATGTGAAGTGAGACACATTTGAATTATAGGTACCCCTGAGGGAGAAGAAGAGCTAAAAGCACAGAAAGTCTATTTGAGGAAGTTGTTGAGGAAAACATACCTGGTATCACCAGAGATTCAAGCATATAGATACAAAATGGTCATCAAACATCAGGAAAAGTTATAGCAAATGGGACATCTCTAAGAAACATTGTAATATGGCCAAAGTCCAAATGAAGGAGAAAATTCTACAAGCAGTAAAATGAAAGCAACAAATAACCTTAAAAGAAACTTTATAATGTAGAAGGAATTGGGGCTCCATTTTTTTTTTTTTTTTTGTAGCGACAGAGTCTCACCTTATCACCCTCGGTAGAGTGCCATGGCGTCACACAGCTCACAGCAACCTCCAAATCCTTGGGCTTAGGCGATTCTCTTGACTCAGCCTCCCAAGTAGCTGGGACTACAGGTGCCTGCCACAACGCCCGGCTATTTTTTGGTTGCAGTTTGGCCGGGGCTGGGTTTGAACCTGCCACCCTCGGCATATGGGGCCGGTGCCCTACCTGCTGAGCCACAGGCGCCGCCCGGGGCTCCATTTTTAATCTTCTTAAACAGAACAACTTTGAGCCTAAAATTTTGTCCTGCGAAAACTACATTTCACAAGTCATGGAGAAATTAAATCTTTTCAAGACCAGAAAACACTCAGGGAATTTTGTATGTTCATTCCTACCCTGCAATACATACTCAAAAATACATACATACTGTGTTATATATGAATCAGCACAACAAACACCCACTAGTGTAAAATAACCCCACAAAACAAACCTAAAACTCGCTACTCTTATAAAACCATAGCACAAGAGGGGGGAAAAAAACAAAATGGTGTCACCCAGCATGATGAACAGATAAGCTTCCCACATATCAATTCTGTCACTCAACATTAATGGTCTGAATGCTCCTTTCAAAAGACATTGGCTGGCTGAATGCATATAAAAACACAACCTAAGTATCTGCTGTCTACAGGAAACACATATTAACCACAAGGACAGACACGCAGACTCAGTGAAAAAATAGAAAAAATATCCACAGAAATGTAAATCAAAAGACAGCAGGTGTAGTCATTCTCTTATCGGATAAAATTGACTTTAAGCCAGAATATAATGGTTAAGGGAGTAGTTCAACGAGAACACATAATAATCCTAAGTATATATGCATCAAACACAGCAGCTTCCAGATGCATAAAGCAAATTTTTCTAGAGCTAAGCAAAGAATAAATAGCACCATTGTGATTATCATGAACCTCAACACCCCACTGTCAGAGCTGGACAAATCATCAAAGCAGAAAAATAAAAAATGAAGAACAATAGACTTAAACTAGATTCTAAATCAAATGGACCTAACAGATATGTAGAGAACATTCCACCCCAAAACTACTCAGTATACATTTCTTTTTTTTTTTAGCAGCTCAAGGGACATTTTCTGAGATTGAGAATCATATCTTAGGACATAAAACAGGTCTCAGCAAAGTAAAATAAATAAATAAAAAATCATGCCATGTATCTTGTCAGATCACAGTGGAATAAAACTAAAAATCACAAGAGAAACATTCAAACCTACATAAAATCGTAGAAATTAACCTGCTGCTGAGTAATTATCAGGTCAAGAATGAAATTGAGATGGAAATCAAAAGATTCTTCAGACTGAATGATAAAGGGGACCCAAGCTATCAAAATCTCGAGGACTCAGCAAAAGCAGTCCCCAATGGAAAATTCATAGCCTTCAAGGCCTACATCAAAAAGACAGAAATGGCTAGATGTGGTCGCTCATGCCTTTAATCTTAGCATTCTGGGAGGCCAAAGTGGTCAGGTGTTCAAGACCAAGCTAAGTAATAGTGGAACTCCAGCATCTCTACTAAAAATAGAAAAATTAGCTAGATTTTGTGGCAGGTGTCTGTAGTCCCAGGTTGAGGTTGCTGTGAGATAGACTGATACCATGGAACTCCAGCCTGGACAATAGAGTGAGACTTTATCTCATAAAAAAATAAAATAAAAAAAAAAGAAAGAAAGAAAAGGGCATGGTGCAGTAGCTTATACATATAATCTTAGTATTGTTGGAGTCCAAAACATGAGTCCTTGAGCTCAGGAGTTTGAGATCAACCTGAGCAAGAGTAAGACTCTGTCTCTACTCAAACATAGCTGGACATGATGGCATGCACCTGTAATCCTAGCTACTCAGAAGGCTGAGGGAGGAGGATCACTTGAACCCAGGAATTTGAGCTTACACTGAGTTAAGATGACACCACTGGACTCTAGCTGGGGTGACATAGAGAGACTCTGTCTCAAAATAAAAGGACAGAAAGATCACAAATTAAGAAACTAATGTCACATCTCAAGGAACTGGAAAAGGAAGAGCAAACTAAACTCTGGCTTCATCTTAATCAGCTTTGAAGACTGTGGACTGATGTCTCTGTTTTCCCACCCCTTCTCCTATCAGTTTTCTTGGCATTGCTCTTGCCTGGTTTTCCTCCTACATCTGCAGCGGCTCCTTCTGAGTCTCCTCTCAGCCTCCTCAGCTCCTCCTCTACCTGGCCTTTACTTCCTTCTCTGTACTCCATCTTTGTATAACTTCATTCTGTCTTCTGCTGTGGAACACCATAATATGCTGGTAACTTCCCAAATAAAATCTTTAGCTCAGGGGCGGCACCTGTGGCTCAAGGAGTAGGGTGCTGGTCCCATATGCCAGAGGTGGCGAGTTCAAACCCAGCCCTGGCAAAAAAAAAAAAAAAAATCTTTAGCTCAAAATGCCCCTTTGACTACAAACTCAACAACCAATGGCTTATGTTCATCACCTCATGCCAGAAATCATCGTCCTAGATTTGATTCCTCCCTATCTCTCCTGTATTTCATCCGAACCAACCCACGGTCCTGCTTCTTGTGCCACAAAAATGTATCTGACATCCACCCCTCTGCTGTTCCCACACAAGAATTGCTGCCATTCTATAAAAACCATCTCACTTCTTGTCAGAACAACTGCAATTGCCTTTTAACTAGTCACCCTTCTTTTCTTATTGCCTTTCTTCAATCAAGTATCCAGGGAGCACTTTTAGTGGTTTTAAAAATATGTAAATGAGATGACATCACTGTACTTAAAATTATCCTCCTTGTCCTGTATATATGAAGTACAGAGGTCCTTGCTATGTCCCGTCAGGTCTCTTGTGTCCTGGCCCATCTCAAAGCTGTTTCCTCTCTCTCTTCTTTCCTCCCTTGCTTCCCTCCCTCCCTTTCTTTCTTTCTTTTTTTTTTTTTTTTGCCTCCCTTCCTTTCTTTCTTCCTCCTTCCTTCCTATCTTTCTCCCTCTCTTGACTCAAACTCTGGGCTCAAGTCTCTTCCTGCTAGTCTCCTGAGTAGTTTGGACTACCGGTGGGTACCACCATACCTAGCCTTGGTACCATTTCTGGATGCTGTTTCCTCTGCCTGAAATGCCCTTCCCTGGCTTTCTGGATAGCTTCATTCTCATCCTTGAAGCCTTATGTTCAATGTCACCCTCTCAGAGATTTTCATAACAAATCTTTTAAGTCTATTTTTTATCCTCTATCTCAGCACTCCCTTATCTTTCTTATCTCATAGCACTTGTCAGTATAGTACTTATATTTGTATCTGTTTAGTTTTACTGGTTTATTGTCTGTGTGGTTGTGCCTTCTCTCATTCAATTATCTTGCAGTGCTTCAGTAGAAAATTAGAAATTCAATTCTGAAAATAGGGGATAAACACAAATTAATAATTAAGAAATACATATGAAATGGTATCAGCATGAATTCTAGGAATAACAGCTTTTCAGTGAACGCTGAGTTGATTTAATCCCTTCTCTAAGCAATGATTACATTCTGTAACCTCTTTATCTACAGTTATTGCAGAAAAATGGAATCCATTTTTCATGTTTTTCTTAGTCCTAAAAATTAAGTTGGTCTGAATATTTGATAGAGACTTCCAGTTGGTTTGGTGTCTGGTCTCCTGCTTTGCTTTCTCTGTAAACCACAAGAGGGAAAAACATGGAAATGGAACTAGAGAGGAGTTTTAATCTCAGCTCTGTTTCTTTTCTGCTGTGTGGTTTGGAGCCTGTCAACTCACTCCTTAAGTGAGGGGCATTGAACAAGGAGCACTCACGGGGTATAATCATAAAAGCAACCTCATTTGACTCCCTTCATCCTTTTGTACTTGCTCTGTGTGGGAATTCCTTTGTTGTCCTTGGATGAAAGTTTGGCAAATCTTTTGGGTTCTCATGTTTAGGTAATAAAATTTCCTACAGTCTCTTTAAATCACAGTACATGGTTTTAGTTTAACACTTAGTCTCAGGTAACAGGCAAAGCTTTCAATTTTACTCAGAGTTATAGCTGTTTCCCTTTCCCCAGCTGGGTCTGATGAAGGCAAAAACTAGCCAATGAAGAGGATGGTAGGAGGGATAATTATCCATCTCCTCATTACACCTCTTCCACCCATTCTTGCTAAGGTGTCTTTTGATCTTTCAAAGGTAGGGAGTTGGGAAAGGAGGAGAGGGAAGGGGTCTGGGAAGTTATTACTTGAATGGTACTACTTTGAGACAGCTTTGTGATGTTTGGGTCCAGTAGGAGTTTTAGGTTGTCTCTTTCTCTCATGGGTGTTTGAGTGGGCTTTTCAGAGTCCCCCATTAGGAACTACCCCACCAATGGCCTCCTCCAGCTGGCCTTGGCCTCATGTCTTCTCATTGGCCATTTACTCTCTGTGCCAGAACCCAATGCCCATTCGTGCAGTTTTCTTACATGGGATTTAATATGGTTCCAGGACAGCTCTCTCCTGTGTGATCCATATCTCGTCCATGAGGAATTTGTCTGTATTCTTTGTCGCAATGAGTGACAGTACTTTACTATCTCTCCAAAGCCATACACCAACCTTCTCTCTCATCCTCTGTGTCTCCTGGAGTTGATTGAGACATGAATTCACTAAGCACTCTCCTTACTGCATGGAACCTATAGAGTTGTCACCCGCAGCCTCTTATCGTATTCTAGAAAATAAATTTTAATATGTATATTTAAGGCGTGAAACATAACGTAGTCTCTTCTTTTTAACACTTAGTTACACAGCTAAAACACAGGAGAAGCTGAATCAGAGGAGAAGCTGAGTGAGAAACTATAGCCGGGCTCAGAATCTTTTCTTCCTTTCAATCTTGAAAATTACCTCTTTAAACTATGTGTGTCTTCTTTTGCCTTTTCCTTAGACTATGCAGGCCATAGTCTTCGTAAGACTATGCAGGCCACCCTAGAGACCCTCTAGACATATAAAATGAGGATAATAGTTCCCACCTCATAGGGTTGTGTGAAGGTTAATTGAGTTAATGTGTGTAAAGCACTTACGACAGAGTTGGTACATAGTAATTGCCATGTAAGTACCAGCTATTATTGTAATTACAATGCCATGCGGATGAAGGTCCTCTGGTTCATCTTACAGTTATACTAGTTCAATGGGCTTTAATTTTTTCGGTAGATAGGTGGCTGTGGAGGTGGGAGAAGCAAAGAGAATTAGTCTTGGTACTAAGATTGGGATACTTAAGTATTTTAGGTTTAGTATTTTAGTATTTTAGATCTGAAAATTAAGTTTGTAAATTTGTGCTTACATTGGCAGCACTGTACAAAACAACTTGGTAAGATTTCATAACCTTGGTGTATCAGAGTCTCACAGCTGTGTTTGTGTCAATGTGTGGCAGTGTCTTGCTGAGTGGCATTCATTATTGTTGTGAGGTTTTGTGTGCTGTCACGAAAATGGAACATGATTTGAGCAACAAAACATTGAATTTCTTGTTAAACTTGGCAAAAGTGGAAAATCAAGGACATGTTATTCCACGTTTATAGGGATAATTCCATGAAGAAAACAGCTGTGAATAAATAGGTTAAATGTTTTTTTTTTTTCTGAGGGGGAGAAAGGATTACTGATGAAGAGATGTCAGGGCAGCCAATAATGAGAACTGATAAAAACTGCAAAAATTTGTCAAATTGTGCCTCAAAATCATCTGCTGGCTGTGAGAAGCATAGCAGACCAAATAAATGGATAGAGAAACAGATGGGAAAATCTTAACTGAAAACAACCTGAACTTCGCTCTAATTCATGGCTCTTGCATTAGAACGGTGTATCAGTTCACATGGCACTGTCTGTGAGGGAGTGTTAGCCAGTAAACAAAAATTGTATTGGAACACCCTCCTAATCACCCTGATGACTTTTTTCTTTACTCGAACATAAGGGAAACATTGAAAGAAAGACATTTTGATGACATTCAAGACATCAAGGGTAATAAGATGACAGCTCTGATGACCATTCCAAAGAAGGAGTTCCAAAATTTCTTTGAAGGGTGGACTAGATGCTGAGGTTAGTGCATAGCCTCCCAGGGGAAGTACTTAGAAGGTCACTATAGTGATATTCAGCAATGACACATGTAGCACTTTTTCTAGGATGAGTTTTTCAACTTAATTGATAGGATTTGTATTAGCTTGATAAGAAGTAACTAATTAAAAACAGTATTATTGAAATTACTTTGAGTTATGCTTCATGAAAAGGAAATGTTGATCAGACAGTGAAATAATAAGATTATGCATTTGACTGGATTGGAAGAAACAACTGATGGCACAGACTACCTTGTAAACTATATGCAATAATCAATCCTTTATGCAGTGAACTAAGTAAATTTTAAAAATCCCTATTTATGCCTCAATGTCTAAATGATTTGGCTAAGATTTCAAAAGGAAACTTGAGCTGAATAGAATTTAAGATGCCAAATCATTAGTCCGTGAGTAATCAATATCTACCTGTCAGCAGTTGGGTTATTGTCCATTTTAGGTATTAAGTTGCTATTGTTCTGTTTTCTGTGTTCTCAGGCTATGAAAGGTGCAAAGTACATATATCTTTTTTGTCCCCCACTACCAGATAATGCCTGGTAGTGAGTGCTCCATAAATGTGCATTGAATATTGAACATTCCTTGGCCTGTAACATCAGTCCTATATTATCCAGATTTTATAAAATGAGCACATTCTTTACAATAAAATAAAAAAGATCCCTCAAACATGAGCCAGTGAGCCCTGCTTGAGTCAGTGTTCACCTGCTTCAATTGTTCTTTCTACATATCGGCATGTCTGGACTCCTATCAGCTTTTGCTGGTCCCCTTGTCTGCCAGTTTCAGGAGCTTTGCTGACAGCCTTTCCATGTTTTCAGATCCTGCTGGCTGTGTCTCCTCTCTCCCAAGAACTGCATCTAAAACATGGTAGGTTCTTCACGTTTTAATTCAGCCACATTGATTCCATTGACATCTTGTCAGACACTCTGGAGCCTGAGGCCTCATCAGACACAGAGGTCAGATCAGAGATGGGCCCTCTGGTCCTTTGACCCTGATTATTCTTTCTTTTTATACTAATTTTCTCTTGATATTATAGAATGATGTGGAGGAGAAGAGCCTGGAAGAGCCTGGGAAAGTGGGAAGGAAGAGAACAAGGAGGAGGCCAGAACTCACAAACAACAAAGACAAAAGAAGTCTAAATTGAAATCTCTCCCTCTGTAGCCACCTTCCTGCTTCCCTTCAAAAAGTTGATGCTGCTCCATGTGTTATCTCCTGAGGAATCCCAGTTCAGGGATGGCCTGTACTAAGTGAGAGCTGCCTACTCAGTCTCTAATCAGCCCTTCCTAGGGCTGTCTCTGGGCAGTCAGGCTTCCTTCCCCAGGTGGGACTGTCCTCTGCCTTCAGGCACTTCACACTCTAATTATTTATTAAGGGGACAAAAAAGAATTGTTGATGAAACCCAGGGTTAGAGAGCAGAAAGTATTCATGGGCCACTGCTGCAGGGGTGCCCTCTTACTCGGCAAATGTTAGACCAGGTTTGTCTTTGTTGTTTTTATTTTGTTTGGATGTTTTATTACTTTTGTTATTTAACACAACTAAAGATATTATGTGCCCTAAGGGCATTTCCAGAGCATTGCCAACAATCCTGATAAATCAGTTCAATTGGTTTTCAAAATTTAAGTCTTTGGCATTGCAGTTTCCTATAATATTTGAGCCTGGTTTGTACATGAAGGTGAGTCGGAAATGGGGAATCTATGAATAATATATAGTATATGCAATTTGTATCCATCTGCAGAGCTAATAAAATGGGGGTGGGGGGGAATATGTGTGTGTGTGGCGGGGGGGGGGGAAGTAATCTCTGTATTTGCATCCTGTATTTGCAATTTAGAATTTTAAGTGAAAGTTGGTAGCTTTATCTGACCTGTCAGCATTATAGATGATACTGTATATTTATAAAGATATTTGCATATCTTTTATCAGATAAATGGTTTTAGTTGATTTGGTATTCCCAGCTTTTATTTGGAAAATAAATTATTATTTTAAATGAAGATGAAAAGCACAGAGGATTTGACTCACTGCCAGTCTTAGAGTTCCTCTTGTAGTTGCAATGTGTGACCGGTTGGGATTCTTGCTGGATGTAGTCAAATTAATGAAACAGGAGACTTTGTACTTCTCTTTTTTTACCATTTACCTACGGGCCTATCTGTATTCAAATCCACAAAGGTTTATTTTAGTCTCTACTGTTCACTAATTATCATTTAAGATGCAAACTACTGGCTGGGCATGGTGGCTCAGGCCTATAATCCTAGCACTCTTGGGAGGCGGAGCTGGGTAGATTGCTTGAGCTCAGGAGTTCAAGACCAGCCTGAGCAAAAGTGAGATACCCCCATCTCAACCAAAATAAAAACTAGCTCAGCATCATGGCAGGGGCCCTACTACTCAGGAGGGTTAGGGAGGAGCATCACTTGAACCCAGGAGTTTGTGATGTCAGGGCACACTGTACCTAGGTGACAGAGCGAGACTCTGTCTCCAAAAAAAAAAAGAAAAAAAAAAAAAAGGATGCAATCTACCTTTTATGGTTTTAAATGGACATTATAGAAGACTAAAAGATCAAGAAGAAGAACAAAAGCAAACTCTAGCCCTGGTGACAAGGTGCTATTTTTCATTGATCCATAATAGTTGTACATATTTTGGGGGTACATGTTATATTTTCATATATGCATACAATGTGTAATGATCAGATCAGAATAATTGGGAAATCCATCATCTCAAACATCTATCTGTTCCTTATATTGGAAACACTTCAATTCTTCTAGCTATTTTGATCCACAAAATACACAATGTTTACTACAGTCATGAACAGCAGATTTATTACTTCTCTATTACTGTATACGAGGGTGCCAAAAACATATTTTAAGAAAGGAAAAAACTGTATTAAAATTGTAATACTCAGTATATACTGATAACAAAACGATGGATTCAAGTCACATTTAAGCACCTCTTGTAATTGCAGAAGTCAAATGTGACTTGAGTATTATAATTTTAATACGGATTTTTCCTTTCTCAGAATGTGTATACATATATTTTGGCACCTCTGTATTTATGTTCATTAACCAACCTCTCTTCATCCCTCCTCCCCTACCGTCCCAGCCTCTGTTAACCACCAATCAACTTTCTACCTCCAGGAGATCCATTTTTTGAGCTCCCACATATGAGTCAGAACATGACGTATTTTTCATTCTATCTCTTATTTCATTTAAGATAATGACCTCCAGTTACATGTTGCTACAAATGACAGAGTTTTCTTCCTTTTGAAGGCTGAGTAATATTCCATGATATATATATATATATACCATTTTCTTTACCCATTCACATGTCGATGGACATTTAGGTTGATTCCATGTCTTAGCTATTGTATTATAAATAGTGCTATAATAAACATGGGGGTGGAGATATCTGTTAGATATATTGATTTCTTTTGTATATATATATCTAGTAGTAGAATTAATGGTAGTTCTATTTTTAATTTTTTTGAGGAACCTCCATTCTGTTTCCCATAGAGGCTGTCCTAATTTACATTCCCAATGTAAAAAGAAAATCAAAATCTCAGGGCTACCTTCCTCAACTCTTATGCAGAAGAGAAGGTAAAATGCATCAGGCACCTATGAAGAACTGGCCCCACCGATCATTCATTTGGGAAATTCCTTGCTGACCTTTCATAAACAAGGACATGGAAATTGTACCTACTTGTGTGTCTAGCACCTAAAACTGAAACCTATTTCATTCCATGGGAATAATGAATTATAAGTTTATCTTTACGGGTAACAGAACTGGAAACACACAGAATCAGACATTCTTCCACCTACCCAGGGACAAAGACATAATTGATGCTACTTTCACTCCTTTTTTCTTTTCTAACTTTCCTCTACTATATGTAAAATGTAGATTTCTTGGGCCTCACAAGAATGTAACAATTTTGCCTCATCAGCTCCCCCCTCCTCTTGACTTTTCCTTTCCCAGTATATGCCTTTAAATGCTATAGGTTCCAGTTTCCCTTTTAGAGAAAACAGCCACAACTTACCTGTGGGACACAACTACCAGAGAAATTCCTCCTAACAACAAATTCAAATATTGTGGCCTGATTGTACACTCACATTAACCTGAAATAAAAACAAACAAAACCAAATAGCTAAGTGATTCAGTCAAGCCTTGGGTTTTCCAAATAGGTTTTTATGTGGAGGTAAAATCTTATTTCATTGAGTTTTCTCACGTGGCTGCCTAATATACTTATTTGGAGAGTTCATCTAGGGAACTAGAAAACAAACTTGAAGCAATAACGTCAAGAACTGTGAAGGGTTTTATCCCAATGCAAGGTAACAAACTGTTCTACCCCAATTTTATGGGCACTGGCAGAAGACATGAGTTTCCCAACTCAGAGACAAAGGACATTATTGCTCATTGCACAGTAAGCAGCATTAGTTTCATGTTTGGGAGACCACCTATATTAATGTAAGGCCATACGGTAAGAACTACAGTAAAAGTCTGATTTCCACAGAAATATATATATAGCTAAGAGTTAGCCAGCCATTCATTCTTTCAGAGTTTGCCTTTCAGTACCTGCTTAGTGCTTAAGAGTCATGTATTCTTGACTAGTGTAAGATTTGTTACGTCCCCAATCACTTTTATAGATAACATTATTCTTGTAAAACCTTAGAATGGTCCTTGAGATATCTTCTAGACTCTGCATTTGTGGGGGACCAACTGATGCCAACCATACCAGTGGCCATGCCTTGGAACTGACTCAATAGGTCAACTCTCTGCACCTCTGCACCTCTTTTCAGCAAAAAAGACAATTTCTTCTTACCAACTCAACGAGTTCATCCCTCGCCAATCAGCAGACGCAATTCCTAAGCCCTTTATTTTACAAACTACCTTTAAAAGTCTTAGACCCAAAATTTTTAGGGAGATGGATTTGAGAAAATCCCTCCCATCTCCTCATGTGGTGCCTTGTGGGATTAAACCCTCTGCTGCAACCTCTGCTGTCTCAGTATATTGACTTCCTCCTGGCCAGAGGGCAAGGAACCCACTTGCACAATAATATTCGTGTCAGTTTCTCTTGGCTCTAAAGTTCAGAGTTAACATGGAATAGATGCTGCATACATGTTGCTTTATATCAGAGCTGAGAAACTTAGGAAATTTCAATATTGAGATTGCAAGGAAACATGCCCTACCTTTGTTGCAGAGGGAGTCATTATTTTATTATACTGAGCAGTGAACAAACCTACCCCTGGACCTTGAGGGAGAAGTCATCTGAGGCTTTTGGCTATACAAATATACTTAAGAAGATAGTCAAGAACAAAGGGAGTCAGTGCCTCTCCTTTTAGGATTTGCAGAAACTGTTGTCTAAAGACCCATAGAGAGCTAGTCTCACTGTAAATGACATACACATACTTTGTTAATGTAATAACATCCACTAAAAGCCTATTGTGAACTAAAATAACATCTTAGGGCTTCCCCCGTCCTGTGACTGACTGACTAAACCCCCTCTTGGCCGAGGGGAAATCCCTACAACAGTTGCTTAGCCATGACGAAAGAGATCAGACAGGCCTCATCATGCCACCTCACTTTCTTAGAGATGCCCTGAGTAACAGGGCACCTCACTTTCTTAGAGATGCCCTGAGTTAAGCCTTTAACAGGCTTAAGGCTATTCAAGACCTACCTTCAGGTCTTCAATATACATAATAAACCACTTGAATCTGTTCAGTCCTTTGTCTCTAATTAACAGACCCTTTTGTCTTAAGCATTCTTTTCACTGACTCCTGGTCTTGTAGACAAAACCTAAGTCTTTCAGGCAATTGTCATCTAAAGAATACTTAAACCCACCTAAAACCTGAAAGCCTCCATGCTTCTAGATGGTTCACCTTTTTGGGTCAAACCAAAGTAGGTTTTCCACATACTGATTTATGACCGCACCTATAATTCCTGTTTCCCTAAAATGCATAAAACCAAACTGTAACCCACCACTGTGAGTTCACTTGCTCAAGAGCTTCTTTGGCATGGCTCTGGCTCATGGTACTCAAATTTGGCTCAGAATAAACTTATTTAAATTATTGTACAGAGTATGGCTTCTTTTCCATCAACATTACTGTATATAAAGCACTGTTTGTTTTACAATGGCTCAGTGACAAAAGTCAGTAAATTGCCTAGAATTGAGAATTCTTTCATAATATCTTCTAGAATTTCTCTCTGAAAATATTAAGAAACTTTTCTGGATTGCGTTTACTTTTCTTTATTGGCAAACTGGCCATGATAGGGTTATAAAGATTAGAAGGTGCTTTACATGTGGAATGAGAAACAAACTTCTGTAGGCCAAGATTAAGATTCAAAAGCATAGACTTTATTTTGTCTTAGAAAGAGGGTGTAAGAGAGGGAAGAAAGTGCGGTATCAGAGAGACAAGAACTAGGAGATGGCCAGGCATCCCAAAAGAAAGAAAAGGGAGAATGCCTGCAGCTGAGGTCAAGCAGTTGCTGAATTTAAGGGGGGACCAAAAAAGGTGACTGCAGGCGAATTCACAAAGTATTGTTAATGCAAATGCTGTGTCCAGTTTTTCCTCCACCAAGGTTGAAGGCAGACATTTTTCCAGGTTTGTCCAATCCTGAGGCCTGTTGTTCACATTTTATTACTCATCAGGATACTCAGTGGAATCACTTGAGGCTATGGGAGCAAATTCTACAAGGCAGAGGAGCTGGTGAAATACAAAGAGAAAAATTTTCATTTTCTTTTGGTCTACTGAGCTCCTCAATAGTTTGTGAAAACAAAAATCCATGGCTAGCAAGAGAAAGAGAGCCGGCAGAGAGGAGAGAAAGAGATAGACTGATTTAGTCTTTACTGAAAAACTATGAGTTAATATATATATATATATATATTTTACTTTTTTGCTATAAAAATCATCCTTACAGGCCAGAACTTTTATTTTTAAAGATTACTCCCTCCCCAGTTAATGAAAATATTTGTCACTGAGCCCTTGTGCCAGTCACAGCTGATGCTTCTCATGCATTAAATTGTTTATCTCTATTTTTCAAATGAAGAAACTTTGGCCAAAGTATTAAGGCAGCTTCACCAGAACCACATGAGTGATTAGTGGCAGTGATTGCACTGAAAGATCTTTGGATTCTTTTCCATCCCAATGGAAAAAAGAAAAAAAAAAAAAAAAGAAGAAGAAAACTTCAAGGTAGTTTTTCCTTCTGAAATACAATAGATGAACAGAAGACCAATGAGTAAAAATAGAACGAGAAACAGAAACAAGAACGGAAAAAAATCTCTTCACGTTTTATAGTCACCATTTAAGCTGCTATATATACAAGGAATGCTTGGGGAAAGCTGTAAGATAATTAATAGTGCAGGGGAGGGACATTTGTATTTCAATTGTCTACATTAAGAAATGCTTTGCATATCCGTCCATGGCTTCCAGTCATGGTCTTGAATATGAATGAGAGAGGACAAAACAAAGAAGGCCCAGAGGCAAGAGAAAAGCAGTTAGAGGACCTTAGACAGGGCAGTCAGTGGCTGAGAATCCCAGGCACTACCTTGGTGCCAGGCCAAGTAGAAGTCCAAGTCCTGTTTTACTCTGGTTTCTCATTGAGAATCCAGTACTCTTCCTGTCTCTTCCTGATGTATCAGAACTGTGTCCATAATTTTCTTTTCTTTTCTTTTTTCTTTTTTCTTATTGTTGGGGCTTGAGGGTACAATAAGCCAGGTTACACTGATTGCATTTGTTAGGTAAAGTCCCTCTTGCAATCATGTCCTGCCCCCAGAAGGTGTGGCACACACCAAGGCCCCACCTCCTCCCTCCTTCCCTCTCTCTGTTTTTCCTCCCCCACCATGACCTTAATTGTCATTAATTGGCCTCATATCAAAATTGAGTACATAGGATTTATGCTTCTCCATTCTTGTGATGCTTTACTAAGAATAATGTCTTCCACTTCCATCCAGTTTAATACGAAGGATGTAAAGTCTCCATTTTTTTAAATATCATAATTGGCTTTTGTGGGCCACGTGCAATAAAGATTATTGGACTCTAACCAGTCACTTAATAAACTTGCAGATGTACTAATTAGGCTTATATGTGCCACAGTCATAGAAGGAGAAAAAAACCAAAGTTTTCAGCCAAACTTATCTACATAAGGCCTGGAGAATTCCGTTAGAGCAAAAATTAACTTTCTTCTTTTAAGTGCAGCTATGAACTAATAATAAAGACCCTGTGGCTTTTCATGACTTCATATTTTTCACACCATCAGATAACTTGGCACTATTATTCCCAACTTTATGCACGAGGCAGCAGATGCACGGTTAAATGACTTTCCACGGGCCAATTGTCGATCAAGCTGAAACAAGAAACAAAGTCCATTCACTAGATGGCGCTGCCCACTAAGCTAGAGGCTTGGGGCTGCGCAGCCAACAGTCCGCAGGGCTTGTTTCTCTGTACAGATGCCTGAAACATGTCCTCCTCCCCCTTAAATAACTGAAAGAAGAAAGCTACGTTATATATTCTAGGATTTTCCATAACTTCTCTCTGTTCAACTGTAATTTAGCGTGGCCAGCATCATAGAGTAGACCTGAATGTGGTATTTCTGGAATAAGAAATATTTTATAGAAGACAGGTATTTTGGAGGCAGCAGTTATAAAGCAAATTTCTGAAGACTGGAATTTTTTTTAAACTTTGTGGTCACTTTTAAAAAGTGATCTTGTGTAATTAATTAAAAAAGTGATTTTTAGAAATCACTTTATATGATTAGATAGATATGAGCATCAAGAAAAGAAATCATAAATCCCAGATAGGGATTTCTGTGGGCCTACAGAAACAAGAAACAAGGATAAACACGTAGAATAATACTGTTGAAATAAAATCATAGCATTTGGATATGGTCTTGAAAACAAGAGTAACTCCTCAGAATGATCACAAGGAGAAATAGTCTTGAGACGTCATTTTGATTTGCAGCTATGCAAGGAAAAAATGTAACATGCAAAATTCCAGCTTTGCTGTGTTCAGTTAATATGCTCTTTTCATTCCAAATATTCTTTTTAAAAAACCTGTTAACAGAATCAAGTGGAAATGTTGAACAGGCCCATATCAAGTTCAGAAATTGACGAGTTTCCAAGTATCGGTCCATTTCCTTCAGATTTTCATATTTCTGAGAGCAAAGTTTCTTGTAATATTCATTAAGGATTTTTTGGATTTCTGAGGAGTCTGTTGTTTTTGTCTTTGTCATTTCTGATTGATGAGATTAGAGATTTTACTCTTTTTTTCCTGATTAGGTTGGCCAATGGTTTATCTATTTTGTTGACCTTTTCAAAAAACCAGCTTTTTGATTTATTGATCTGTTGTATTGTTCTTTTGTTTTCAATTTCATTTAGTTCTGCTCTGATTTTGGTTATTTCTTTTCTTCTACTGGGTTTGGGGTTGGAGTGTTCTTCCTTTTCCAGTTGCTTGAGATGTCCCATTAAGTTGCTAACTTCCTCTCCTTCCGTTCTCCTGAGGAAGGCTTGCAGCGCTATAAATTTCCCTCTTAGAACTGCTTTTGCGGTGTCCCAGAGGTTCTGATAGTTCATGTCTTCATTGTCGTTTTGTTCCAAAAATTTGGCAATTTCCTTCTTGATCGCATCTCTGACCCAGCTATCGTT
Source organism: Nycticebus coucang (assembly GCF_027406575.1). Lineage (NCBI taxonomy): Eukaryota > Metazoa > Chordata > Mammalia > Primates > Lorisidae > Nycticebus > Nycticebus coucang. The sequence continues at coordinate 36,799,438 of NC_069798.1, forward strand.
CAGCATGAGGTTATTTAACTTCCATGTTTTTGTATGAGTATGTAGATTCCTGTTGTTACTCAGCTCAAGGTTTATTCCATGGCGGTCCGAGAAGATGCATGGAATAACTTCTATTCCTTTAAATTTACTGACGTTAGATTTGTGACCTAAGATGTGATCGATTTTGGAGTAAGTTCCGTGGGCTGATGAGAAGTATGTGTATTCAGTTTTGTTAGGATGAAATGTTCTGTAGATGTCTGCTAGATCTAAATGCTGGATGGTTAGTTTTAAATCTAAAATTTCTTTACTCAGCTTTTTGTTGGAGGATCGAACCCTCACTGCCAAAGGAGTGTTAAAATCTCCGACTTTTATGGAGATGGAGGAAATCAAGTTGCTCATGTCTGTTAGAGTTTCTCTTCTGAATTGAGGTGCATTCCGATTGGGTGCATAGATATTAATAATTGAAATGTCATCATATTGAGTGTTACCCTTAAGAAATATGAAGTGACCATTCTTGTCCTTCCTTACTTTTGTTGGTTTAAAGCCTATTGTGTCTGCAAATAAAATTGCAACACCTGCTTTTTTCTGATTACCATTTGCCTGAAATATGGATGACCATCCTTTCACCCTGAGTCTGTATTTGTCTTTTTTTTTTTTTTGTAGAGACAGAGTCTCACTGTACCGCCCTCGGGTAGAGTGCCGTGGCATCACATGACTCACAGCAACCTCTAACTCTTGGGCTTACATGATTCTCTTGCCTCAGCCTCCCGAGCAGCTGGGACTACAGGCGCCCGCCACAATGCCCGGCTATTTTTTTTGTTGTTGCAGTTTGGCTGGGGCTGGGTTTGAACTCGCCACCCTCAGCATATGGGGCCGGCACCCTACTCACTGAGCCACAGGCGCCGCCCTCTGTATTTGTCTTTTAAGTTAAGATGTGACTCTTGTAAGCAACAGGTATCTGGTCTGAGTTTTTGTATCCAGTTTGCTAACCTATGTCTCTTTAGAGGACAGTTTAAGCCATTCACATTAATGGAGATTATTCATAAGTTTGGTGAAATTTTGGGTATCGGGTTTTTCAAAAGTCCAGTGGACAATTTTAATTTTTTCACCATTGTAGAAGTTGTAGTTTGATCAGGAGTTTCTGAGTGAGTTTACGATTGTAGTAGAGGATTGGTTTGGTCATTACGGAGGATAGGTCTGAGAATATCCTGAAGAGCTGGTTTGGTTGTGGCAAATTTCTGCAACATATGAATGTTGTTAAAGTATTTAATTTCTCCATCGTAGATGAAACTCAGTTTAGCTGGGTACTAGTTCCGGGGTTGAAAGTTATTTTGCTTTAGGAGATTAAAAGTCGATGACCACCTTCTTCTGTCTTGAAAAGTTTCAGCAGAGCGATCTGCAGTCATTCTAATGGTCTTACCTTTGTAGGTAATGGCTTTCTTTCACCTGATAACCTTGAGAATTTTCTCCTTCATGTTGACTTTAGTGAAGCTAATTATGATATGTCTGGGGGATGACTTATTGGGGTTGAATCGTGCTGGAGTTCTGAAACTGTCTGCTATCTGAATTTCAGAATCTCTAGGCATGTCTGGAAAATTCTGTTTCATAATTTCATGCAGAAGGGCCTCTGTGCCCATTGATGCCACTTCATCATTTTCCGGAACTCCTATTATTTGTATATTTGCCTTCTTCGAATTATCCCAGAGCTCTCTAAGAGAAAGATCCATTTTTGCTCTCCATTTCTCTTCCTCTTTGAGAGTTTGGGAGCGTTCAAAGGCTTTATCTTCGATGTCAGAAATCCTTTCTTCTGCTTGGTCCATTCTGTTGCTGAGGGATTCTACTGTATTTTTCATATCTTTAAGGGCTGCAAATTCTTGCTTCAGTGTGTCTAAGTCTTTGGTGGTTTTGTCTTTAAATTCGTTAAATTCTTGAGACAACTTCTGAATTTCTCCTCGGATTCCTAATTCCATTTTATCAATCTTGTATGCAATCCAAATTCTGAATTCGATTTCTGACATGTCTGCCAGTTGTTTATGAATGGGATCTTCAATTACAGCTGCCATTTCTTTCCTTGGGGGGGTTGATCTATTCTGGTTATTCATGTTACCGGAGATTTTCCGCTGTTTGCACACCATAGTTGTTTTACTCCCTTTGATTTTTCCCCTAGGGTTTTGTTGAGGGTCCGTTCAGTGTTGCAGCCTGAGAGACTGGGGCCCTGTCTGGTGTGGTGGGGCTCAGTGGTTCTGACTTATTGTCAGCTGGCTTCTGTTTGACCTCAGTGAAGCACTTACTCTGGGTTGAAGTCTCAGTTCTCTGAATCGGCCCTACCCTGGATGTTTCCGGGGTCTGTGAGTCACCTCAGGCAAATCCTATACTCAGGGGTGGCCTCCTCTGGTTGCTCAGGGAGGCAGGGGGTATGGCTTCAGCCACCTCAGGGAACTGCCGCTCTGATGTGGGTCTCCCCCAGCGTCACTCCTGTGTCCCAGAGTCAGGACCGACCAGCGGCAATTTGGGCACTGTCCACGCCCCAACAAATCCCTCAAGAATCTGGACTCCCAGGGGACAGGCCTCCAGATCCTAGAATGAGGGTGGGGTTGGGTGCTGGGAGCTCAGAGGCACTGGCAGCAAGCTCACTCAATTCCTCCCTATCTTTGGCTCCACCGCACTGCCGCAGCCCAAGCCTCCAGGCTTCAGAGTGAGGGCAGGCTGGGGGAGCAGCTGGAGCCCAGAACCACCAGGCAGCAAACAGACTCAGCTCCACCCAGTTCCTTGCCCAGCCACTCGGCATGTGCTCAGGTCTCCAGACCACAGAGCGAGGGCAGGGGGAGCTCCAGGAGCTCAGAGCCAGTAGGGGCTCCAAGCTGCAGGGAGCCCGGTCGACAGTGAGCAAATTCAGTTCCTCCCAGTCTCTCGCCTGGTTGTACTGTTGCAGCACAAACCTTCAGGCTTCAGAGTGGGGGCGGGGTGGAGGGAGCGGCTGGAGCCCAGAACTGCCGGGCAGCGAAAAACAGGCTCAGCTCCACCCGGCTCCCTGCCCGGTCACATGGCAGGTGCTCAGGTCTCCGGACTACAGAGCGAGGGTGGGGGGAGCGCCAGGAACTCAGAGCAGCAGGGAGCTCAGAGCAGCTGGTAGCGAGTTCGACTCAGTTATATGCCTGGTTGTATTGTTGCCCAAGGAGGGGAAGCACCGCCCTGGTGAGGGTCTCCCTTCACTGACTGTCCTCACCTCTCTCCCGTGCCCCAGAATCAGCACTGACCAGCCGCAGCTCGGGACTGTCCTCTCCCCTTTAGGAGTCACCCAAGAATCCAAACTCCTGGGGGACAGGCTTTCAGACCTCAGAGAGAGTGGAGGGAAGTGCTGGGTGCTCAGAGTTGCTGGCAAAGGATATTTACAGATTTATACAGTTTTATGCCTGGCAGGAGAACGCCTAGGCATCCTAGTAAGGGAGGTAGGTCCAGTTTGTAGTAGGTCTCTCCTGTGAAGTGTAGTGGGATGGCCTTTGATTTCTGCCCTTTTGTTTGGGGGGCCCTTAAGCTGATCAGGTGGGGGAGGGGGGACTCCCGTCTGCTTGGTGATGGGTTTTGAACCTTTTGTTTCCTTCCTTGTGGTTGCAGCTCTCCTCAGCGGGGTTGATGTGTGTTCTTCAACTTTCTCGCTTGGTATTTCTCGAATCCATCAGGTTACTTGCTAAATTTTCGTCCCCTAACTCTCCTTCAGGACAGGAGCCTCTGTGGAAAGCTGGCTTCAGTCCGCCATCTTCCCATCATCCCACATCAAGCAAATTATACATCATGACCAAGTCGGTTTTATCCCAGGGTCTCAAGGCTGGTTCAATATACGTAAATCTATAAATGTAATCCAGCACATAAACAAATTAAAAAACAAAGACCATATGATTCTCTCAATTGATGCAGAAAAAGCTTTTGATAATATCCAGCATCCCTTCATGATCAGAACACTTAAGAAAATCAGTATAGAAGGGAGATTTCTTAAACTGATAGAGGCCATCTACAGCAAACCCACAGCCAGTATCATATTGAATGGAGTTAAATTGGAATTGTTTCCACTCAGATCAGGAACCAGATAAGGTTGCCCATTGTTTCCATTGCTTTTTAACATTGTAATGGAAGTTTTAGCCACCGCAATTAGGGAAGAAAAGGCGATCAAGGGTATCCATATAGGGTCAGAAGAGATCAAACTTTCGCTCTTTGCAGATGATATGATTGTATATCTGGAAAACACTAGGGACTCTACTACAAAACTCTTAGAAGTGATTAAGGAATACAGCAGCATCTCAGGTTACAAAATCAACATTCATAAATCGGTAGCTTTTATATATACCAACAATAGTCAAGTTGAAAAAACAGTTAAGGACTCTATCCCATTCACAGTAGTGCCAAAGAAGATGAAATATTTGGGAATTTATCTAACAAAGAACGTGAAAGATCTCTATAAAGAGAACTATGAAACTCTAAGAAAAGAAATAGCTGAAAATATTAACAAATGGAAAAACATACCATGCTCATGGCTGGGAAGAATCAACACTGTTAAAATGTCCATACTACCCAAAGCAATATATAATTTTTTTTTGGTTTTTTTGTACAGACAGAATCTCACTGTACCGCCCTCGGGTAGAGTGCCATGGTGTCACATGGCTCACAGCAACCTCTAACTGTTTGGCTTACGCGATTCTCTTGCCTCAGCCTCCCAAGCAGCTGGGACTACAGGCGCCCGCCACAACGCCCGGCTATTTTTTGTTGTTGTTGTTGTTGCAGTTTGGCCAGGGCTGGGTTTGAACCCGCCACTCTCGGCATATGGGGCCAGCTCCCTACTCACTGAGCCACAGACGCCGCCCAGCAATATATAATTTCAATGCAATCCCTATTAAAGCTCCACTGTCATACTTTAAAGATCTTGAAAAAACAGTACTTTGTTTTATATGGAATCAGAAAAAACCTCGAATACCCAAGACATTACTCAGAAATAAAAACAAAGTAGGAGAAATTACGCTGCCAGACATCAGACTTTACTACAAATCAACAGTGATTAAAACAGCGTGGTGGGCTGTTTGGAATTCTATTTTTTTCTTTTTTTTTTATTAAATCATAGCTGTGTACATTAATGTAATCATGGGGTATAAAGTGTTGTTTTTATATACCATTTGAAATATTTTTTTAATTTATTTATTTTTATTGTTAAATCATAGCTGTGTACATTTGTGCAATCAAGGGGTACAATGTGCGGGTTTCATATACAATCTGAAATATTCTCATCAAACTGTTCAACATAGTCTTCATGGCATTTTCTTAGTTACTGTATGTAGGCATTTGTATTCTGCATCTCATCAAACTGTTCAACATAGCCTTCATGGCATTTTCTTAGTTACTGTATGTAGGCATTTGTATTCTGCATTTAGTAAGCTTTGCCTGTACCCATTCTAAAATGCACTGTAAATGTGGCTCCACCCATAACCCTCCCTCCACCGAAACCTCCCCCCTCCCTTCCCGTTCCTTGGCCCCTTCCTCATAGTCTTGTGCTATAGTTGGGTTATAGCCTTCATGTGAAAGCTATAATTTAGCTTCATAGTAGAGCTGAGTACATTGGATACTTTTTCTTCCATTCCTGAGATACTTTGCTAAGAAGAATATGTTCCAGCTCCATCCATGTAAACATGAAAGAGGTAAAGTCTCCATCTTTCTTTAAGGCTGCATAATATTCCACGGTATACATGTACCACAATTTGCTAGTCCATTCGTGGGTTGATGGGCACTTGGGCTTCTTCCATGACTTAGCAATTATGAATTGGGCTGCAATAAACATTCTGGTACAGATGTCTTTGTTATATTGTGACTTTTGGTCTTCTGGGTATATACCTAGTAAAGGAACTATAGGATCGAATGGCAGGTCTATTTTTAGGTCTCTAAGTATTCTCCAAACATCTTTCCAGAAGGAACATATTAGTGTGCATTCCCACCAGCAGTGTAGAAGTGTGCTCTTTTCTCCACATCCATGCCAACATCTCTAGTTTTGGGATTTTGTTATGTGGGCTACTCTTACTGGGGGTAGGTGATATCTCAAAGTAGTTTTGATTTGCATTTCTCTGATGATTAAAGATGAAGAGCTTTTTTTTCATGTGTTTGTATATTGTGCGTCTATCTTCTTTAGAGAAGTTTCTCTTCAAGTCCCTTGCCCACCCTGAGATGGTGTTACGTGTTATTTTCTTGCTAATATGTTTGAGGTCTCTGTGGATTCTAGTTATTGGTCCTTTATTAGAGGTATAACCTGCAAATATTTTCTCCCATTCTGAGGGCTGTCTGCTTGCTTTACTTACTATGTTCTTGGCTGTGCAGAAGCTTTTTAGTTTGATCAGGTCCCAGTAGTATATTTTTGATACTGCTTTAATTGCCTGGGGAGTCCTCCTCATAAAATATTCACCCAGGCCGATGCCTTCAAGAGTTTTCCCTACACTTTCTTCAAGTATTTTTATAGTTTCATCTCTTAAGTTTAAATCTTTTATCCAGTGAGAGTCTATCTTAGTTAATGGTGAAAGGTTTGGGTCTAGATTCAATCTTCTACAGGTTGCCAGCCAGTTTACCCAGCACCATTTGTCAAATAGGGAATCTTTTTCCCACTGAATGTTTTTAATTGGCTTGTCGAAGATCAAATAATGGTAAGTAGCTGGATTCACCTCTTGGTTCTCTATTCTGTTCCAGACATCTACTTCTCTGCTTTTGTGCCAGTACCATGCTGTTTTGATCACTATGGATTTATAGTACAGTTTCAGGTCTGGTAGTGTGATTCCTCCTGCTTTGTTTTTATTTCTGAGTAATGTCTTTGCTATTCAAGGTTTTTTCTGATTCCGTATAAAACAAAGTATTATTTTTTCAAGATCTTTAAAATATGACAGTGGAGCTTTAATAGGAATTGCATTAAAATTATATATTGCTTTGGGTAGTATGGACATTTTAACAATGTTGATTCTTCCCAGCCATTTGCATGGTATTTTTTTCCATTTGTTAACATCTTAAGCTATTTATTTTCTTAAAGTTTCATAGTTCTCTTTGTAGAGATCTTTCATATCCTTTTTTAGGTATACTCCCAAATATTTCATATTCTTTGGCACTATTCTCAAAGGAATAGAGTCCTTGACTGTTTTTTTGTCTTGGCTATTGTTAGTATATATAAAGGCTACAGATTTATGGGTGTTGATTTTGTAGCCTGAGACATTGCTGTATTCCTTGATCATTTCTAAAAGTTTTGTAGTAGAATCCCTAGTGTTTTCCAGATATACGATTATATCATCTGTGAAGAGCGAAAGTTTGATCTCTTCTGACCCTATGTGGATACCCTTGATCGCCTTTTGTTCCCTAATTGCAATGGCTAAAACTTCCATTACAATGTTAAAGAGCAATGGAGGCAATGGGCAACCTTGCCTGTTTCCTGATCTAAGTGGAAATGATTTCAATTTAACTCCATTGTATACCATATTGGCTGCAGGGTTGGTATAGATGGCTTCTATTAGTTTAAGAAATGTGCCTTCTATACCAATTTTCTTTTTTTTTTGTAGAGACAGAGTCTCGGTAGAGTGCCGTGGCGTCACATGGCTCACAGCAACCTCTAACTCTTGGGCTTACGCAATTCTCTTGCCTCAGCCTCCCGAGTAGCTGGGACTACAGGCGCCCGCCACAACGCCCAGCTATTTTTTTGTTGCAGTTTGGCCGGGGCTGGGTTTGAACCTGCCACCCTCGGCATATGGGGCCAGCGCCCTACTCGCTGAGCCACAGGCACCGCCCCCATATACCAATTTTCTTAACTGTTCTGATCATGAAGGGATGGTGTATATTATCAAAAGCTCTTTCTGCATCTATTGAAAGAATCATATGGTCCTTATTTTTTAGTTTGTTTATGTGTTGAATTACATTTATAGATTTATGTATATTGAACCAGCCTTGAGACCCTGGGATAAATCCCACTTGGTTATGGTGTATAATTTTTTTGATGTGTTGTTGGATTCTGTTTGTTAGGATGTTATTGAGCATTTTAGCATCAATATTCATTAGTGATATTGGTCTGTAATTTCCTTTTCTTGTTGGGTCTTTCTGTGTTTTGGGGATCAAGGTGATGTTTGCTTTGTAGAATGTGTTGGGTAATATTCCTTCTTTTTCTATATTTTGGAAGAGGTTTAGTCATATAGGTATTAGTTCTTCTTTAGAGATTTGGTAGAATTCTGACATAAAGCCTTCTGGTCGTGGGCTTTTCTTTTTAGGGAGATTTTGTATAGTTAATGCTATTTCAGAACTTGATATAGGCCTGTTCAACATTTCCACTTTGTTCCGGCAAAGTGCTGCTTTGAATTCTAATTTGATCTTATTTGCTATCCAGATTCTGAATTCGGTATCAGAAATCTCAGCCATTTGTTTATGCATGGGATCTTGTGCTGTGTCTGCTTTGTTGTTCCTTGGGGGCATGACCTACTCTGATTATTTATATTGAGGGAGGTTTTCCATCGATTCCACCCCATTATTGTTTTTCACCATTGCCTCTGGCCTTCCTCTGAGTTGGGGAGGTGTCTCTTGAAGATTTGACCCCAGCAGGATCAGTCTATTGTTGCTGGATCTTTGTAGAGAGTGACCCCGTGTTTCTCGTCTGGGACTGTCCCAGACAGGGAGTTCTGGTCGTGGGAACAGCTCTGGGGTGTTGCACACCCAGATCCAGCAAAAGGGTGGGGATGATGCACACGGTTGGTTCTGAGAGTATCTGGCTCCCAGTGAATTTGGCACGGAGAGCCCGGGGCTTTATCAGTTTCTGGCCAGGCAGAGGGCTCCGAGCAAGGCAGGGAGGGCTCTGGAGGATGCGGGTCACGTGGCTTCCAGAGTCCCTAGCCAGACAAGTGGGGCTGGTGTAGAGGCAGGGAGGGTACAGGAGGGAGGACCCGAGTTGCGCAGCTCCTGGAGTTCCTGGCTAGGGTGGGCAGAGGCCCGGTGGGCGCAGGGCATGAGTCATGGGGCTGCGAGGTTGCCAGCTGGGTCCCTGGCCAGGGCGGGTGCTGGGCACAGGCTGTATGGTTTCTGGAGGATTCTGGATTGTTTATTTTCTTATTGTTGAGTTCCAAGAGTTCTTTATATATTTTGGATACATGTCCTTTACTCTGTGGCTTGTGTGGCTTGTCTTTTAATTCTCTTAAAAGGATTTGTTTTTTAAGACCTATTTTAAAGGTAACAAGAAATTTGATTTATTCTTTCTGTTGATGTGGCCTCTTTATATGTAAAAAGCTTCTCCATCTCAAGGCAAAATCTTCAAAATAGAGAAAGACGGTTCCCTCTTTCAGCATCACTTTCTTTATACGTAAATACAACTAAGTTGAGTTGGATTGTTTCTAAGATTGCTTGTACCTTGCATGTTCCATGAATCTAACTGATGACTACCAGATCAAGCAGATAAGAATTTTTCTGAATCTGATGTTCTCTAATTCTCTGCATATATTGATCTCAGAAATAGAGAATTCATGCTTTTTTGGATTAGATGCTACTCAATCCTATCTTGAAGTATTGATAATTCTGTGCAAAGGATTTATGATGGAATACTACACAGCAAGATTTACACACACACAGAATAATGAAATAGAAATGGTAAAGTTGGAGAAAGAAGAGTAAAGGAAAATAGAAACACTGGAGTAGTAAAGAAGACTATTTTAGGAAGAATGGTGGAAGACAGTCTTTAAGATGATATTTAACATTCCGTTTTAGAAAAAAGAAAATGAGACTCTTCAGCCCTTCACACCTGGGAATTTGGGTTGAGCAAACACTCACATGGACATATGGGATAAACAGAGACTTTGGACTTGGAAGTCCAAAATGAGAGAATGAGTGAGTCCTGCAGAGACTGTCCAGGATTTGGATTCAGTTTATTTTGGGGGCTTGTTTTCCATTTTTCCATTTGTCTGGGAATAACCCATACCCACTTTTGCATCTGATTTCTGTTTGAAGGGCTGAGACTTTAAAATTCTTCTTTCTTTTACTGATTTGAAAGTCATCTGTATTTTTCTGGTGGTTGTTCTCATATTTTTAACATAACATAACTCTAATCATGACTAAAATTAATCAATATTTTTTCTCTTCTGACACACCCTTTAAAGTACTTATCATTCTCTTTTTCTTTTTCTTTTTAAATCCTTGAACATGTTACACTTCTAAATGCATTTACAGTATTTACAGTCTCCTTTGCTCATTGATTCCTGCATTCTCTTTCTTCCTCCTGTGTTTAATTTCCTTTTTGGGAAAACATATCTTTTACATCGTTATTTCATTAGAGATTTGTAAGTTGTTAACACATCCAGTTTTTATATTTGTGAAAATGTTTTTATTTTACTCTTTGGTCTTGAATGATAATTTAGTTGTCTGCTGAAATCTGTTCTGACAATTATTTCCAAAGTTCTCTGAAGATGTGTCTTTGGTCTTCTCCCATCTATTATTGTTTATATACATATATATATATATATATTTGGGAAACAGTCATTTCTTCCTGTTGGATGTTGGAATTTCTCATTTTTTTCTCCTATATTTTGTGGGTTCAGTAGGACATGTCTAGTAGGGATTAAATTTTGTTTGTCTTACGTAGGACTCATTGTACATTTTACATCACAAAATTCACATCTGTCATTGATTTTTGCTCCAATCTTTTCTGCTTACATTGTATCTCATTTATTCTTCTTATTCTAATACCTTAAGGTATTAGAAGCTATAATCATTAATTTGAGGGTTTTGTTTTTTTCTAATATTGATGATTATGCAATAATTTTTTTCTAAGTATTGCTCTTATTATACAATAGTTGACATGTTGCTTTTTTATTTTCTTTCTTTTCTTTTTTTTTTTTTGAGACAGAGCCTCAAGCTGTTGCCCTGGGTAGAGTGCCATGGCATCACAGCTCACAGCAACCTCCAACTCCTGGGCTCAAGTGATTCTCCTGCCTCCGCCTCCCAAGTAGCTGGGACTATAAGTGCCTGCCACAATGCCCGGCTTTTTTTTGGTTGCAGCTGTCATTGTTGTTTGATTGGCCAGGGCTGGATTCGAACCTGCCAGCTCAGGTGTGTGTGGCTAGCACCTTAGCCACTTGAGCCACAGGCACTGAGCCTTCTTTCTTATTTTCATTTAGTTCCAAATACTATCTCTAATTTCTTTTTTAATCCACGGATTATTGAAAGGTGAATTATTTAGTTTGCCAAGTATTGGAAAACATATCTAGATATGTTTATCTTATATATTTCTAATTTATTTCCATTGAGGTCAAGAAAAATATTTTTGTCACTTTTTGGAAGGAATTGGTTTATAATGTACTTTGGTTTAATTTTCTTCATGACCTTCTGCTTGGGATTTGTTCAGTTTCTTGGATCTGTCAGTGTAAAGATTTTTCCTTAAGTTTGGGAAAGTTTCAGTTATTATTTAACTAATTTTGTGCCTCTTACCCCAAAGACTCCAATTATCTATTTATTGGAATGTTTGAAATTGTTCCACAGCTGATGCTCTTTTTTTTTTTTTAATTTTATTTATTTATTTATTTATTATTTTTTTTTGTAGAGACAGTCTCACTGTACCGCCCTCGGGTAGAGTGCCGTGGCGTCACACGGCTCACAGCAACCTCTAACTCTTGGGCTTAACTCTTGCCTCAGCCTCCCGAGCAGCTGGGACTACAGGCGCCCGCCACAATGCCCGGCTATTTTTCCGTTGCGGTTTGGCCGGGGCTGGGTCAGAACCCGCCACCCTCGGCATACAGGGCCGGCACCCTACTCACTGAACCACAGGCGCCGCCCTCTTTTTTTGTTTTTTAAATTATTTTTCAGTATTTTCCTTTGAATAGTTTCTATTTCTGTGTCTTCAAGTTCACTAATCTTTTCATATTCAATGTCTAATCTGCCTCTAAATGTATTCTATGTATTTTTTTCCTCATACATTGTAATTTTGCACTTTGGGAGTTTGATTTTGTTTTTTTGCCTATATAATTCCTATTGCTACTTAGTTTTTTTTGGTAAAAATCTTCAGTACAGATTTTTTTGAAATGTCAATCCTTAAGTCTGCTATTTTATTATTGTTTTCTTTATCTTTATTGTTTCTTGTTTTTCTGACCACCTTTTGTCACTTTTTGTGTGACTGAAATTTTGTTTTATAATTCCATTTCCATATATCTCTAATGCTTTTAATATATCATTATATGGTTTTTAGTGGTTGCCCTAGGCACTAAAATGTACATATGTAAAATCATTATTTACATTTATATCCTTTTATAATTCCCATTTTTAATACATAAATATTTTTAGTATCTTAGCAGAGATACTATAAATACTATGTTAGATGATACTGTAATTTTTGTTTCATTAGCTAAATGTAATCTAAAAAACGCATGAGAAAAAGGACAGTCTATTTACCCATATTTTTTCCCATTCCATTTTCTTTCTTCCTTTCTTAAGGTCTAGTCACTTTCTTATTTTTTCCTATTTAGAGATTGTCGTTTAGCTACTTTTGGAATAAGTTTGTTGGCAAAAAATTTTCCTAGTTTTCTTTCTTCTGAGTTTGACTTTATGTCCCCTTTTATTACTAAGAGATATTGTTGGTAGAATAGAGTTCTTTTTTCTTAGCACTTGAAAAGCACTGTGAAATTCTTATGTCACTTCATTCTGACTTCCTTGGTTTCAGATAAAAATCTGTTGTCATTTGAATCACGTTTGTCTTTTATTATAGAGGAGGCTAATTTCTTTAAAGAATGTCTTTAGTTTTAAGATTTTCATTTTTGTATGTCTTTGTGTGAATTTATTTGGTTTTATTTGGTCTGGGGTTCACTCATCTTCTGAAATTAGGTTTATTCCTTTCATCAAATTTGGGGATTTTGGGCAGTGCCTGTAGTTCAGTGAGTGGGGTGCCAGATAAACTGCAACAAGAAATAGCTGGGTGTTGTGGCTGACGCCTGTAGTCCCAGCTACTCAGGAGGCCAAGGTAAGAGAATTGCCTAAGTCCAAGAGCTGGAGGTTTCTGTGAGCTGTGACGCCACGGCACTCTACCGAGGGTGATAAAATGAGACTCTGTCTCAAAAAAACAAAACAAACAAAAAGAAATGGGGGGATTTTTCAATCCTTATTTCCTTCAATATTTTTCAGCTTCTTTTGTAACATTCTTCACTTTTCTTTAGTAACTCAAATAATATAAGTCTTAGGATTTCGGTTATTTTTGCACAGGTTCTGAGGGTCTATTCATTTATTTTTCCAGTCTCTTTTCTCTTCATTGTTTATAATGGGGAACGGGTGTCTTTTAAGTTCACTGGTTCTTTCCATTTTGTCTCTAATATACTTTTATTTTGTTGTATTTTATTTTATTTAAGATAGAGTTTTGCTCTGTCACTCTGGCTAGAGTGCAGTGGCTCATAATTCACTGCAAACTCAAACACCTGGGCTCAAGCTATCCTCCTGCCTCGGCCTCCCAGAGGCTAGGATTACAAGTGTGAGTCACCACATCTGGCCTCTAATCTACTTTTTAAGTCTGTCCAGGGTTTTTTCTCTTTTGGCTATTATATTTTTAATTTCTATATTTATTATTATTTTTTAATATCTGGTTTTTGTTGAAATTTTATACTTTTCATTTGTTTTAAAAGTGTTCATAATTACTATGTCAAAAAAATTTTTTTTCTTTTTTTTTTAATTGTTGGGGATTCATTGAGGGTACAATAAGCCAGGTTACACTGATTGAAGTTGTTAGGTAAAGTGCCTCTTGCAATCATGTCTTGCCCCCATAAAGTGTGACACACACCAAGGCCCCACCCCCTCCCTCCGTCCCTCTTTCTGCTTCCCCCCCATAACCTTAATTGTCATTAATTGTCCTCATATCAAAATTGAGTACATAGGATTAATGCTTCTCCATTCTTGTGATGCTTTACTAAGAATAATGTCTTCCACTTCCATCCAGGTTAATACGAAGGATGTAAAGTCTCCATTTTTTTAATGGCTGAATAGTATTCCGTGGTATACATATACCACAGTTTGTTAATCCATTCCTGGGTTGGTGGGCATTTAGTGGAAATTAAACAATCTTCTGTTGAATAACAGATGGGTGCAGGAAGAAATAAAACAGGAAATCATTAACTTCCTTGAGCATAACAACAATGAAGACACAAGCTACCAAAACCTGTGGGATACTGCAAAAGCAGTTTGGAGAGGAAAATTCATCACTTTAGATGCCTACATTCGAAAAACAGAGAGCGCATCAACAATCTCACAAGAGATCTTATGGAATTGGAAAAAGAAGAACAATCTAAGCCTAAACTCAGTAGAAGAAAAGAAATATCCAAAATCAAATCAGAGATCAATGAAATTGAAAACAAAAGAATCATTCGGAAAATTAATGAAACAAGAAGTTGGTTTTTTGAAAAAATAAATAAAATAGATAAACCATTGGTTAGACTAACAAGGAATAGAAAAGTAAAATCTCTAGTAACCTCAATCAGAAATGATAAAGGGGAAATAACAACTGATCCCACAGAGATACAAGAGATCATCTCTGAATACTACCAGAAACTGTATGTCAAAAATTTTTATGATTGCTGCTTTAAAACCTTTGTCAGATAATTCTGACATCTGAGTCACCTGAGTATTGACATCTATTGATTCTCTTTTCTAATCAATTTGCAATAGTTGTAGTTCTTGGTATGAATTATTTTCTTTTTCTTTCTTTCTTTTTTTTTTTTTTTTTTTTTTTTGCAGTTTTTGGCTGGGGCCAAGTTTGAACCCGCCACCTCCAGCATATGGGGCTGCTGCCCTATTCCTTGAGCCACAGATGCTGCCCTCTTTTTCTTTCTTTCTTGCTTATTTATTTTTGAGACAGAGTCTCAAGCTGTCATCCTGCCTAGAGACCTGGAGCGTCATAGCTCATAGCAACCTCAAACTCTTGGTCTCAAGCAATCCTCTTGCCTCAGTTTTTCTATTTTTAGTAGAGATGGGGTCTTGCTTTTGCTCGGGCTGGTCTTGAACTTGTGAGCTCAAGCCTTGGCCTCCCAGAGTGCTAGGATTACAGGCATGAGCCACTACACCTGGCTGGTCTGAGTTATTTTCTTTCTGTGCAAATTTCTCTTCTTTAGTACTCTGTCTCGTGAACTCTAGCTGCCTTGGGCTTCTCCAGACTGTCATCTCTAACCCTCCAACTTAGGCAGTCTTCTGGGTTCCACTCAGGCTCCACCTTCCCATGCTGCTACTTTTCCTGAGACAATCATACCTCTCTTGTCTCTTAGATTTTACTCTCCTTCATTGCATAGTGCCCAGTCTCTTGAAACTACTATTTTATATTAATTGCCATTTTAAAAAGTTTCAGAGGGAGAGTCAGTGCGTGTGGCTCAAAGGAGTAGGGCACTGGCCCCATATGCCAGAGCTGGTGGGTTCAAACCCAGCCCGGGCCAAAAACTGCAAAAAGAGAAAAAAGTTTCAGAGGGAGAGTAAATCTGGTGCTTGTTACTCCATCCTGGCCAGAGCAGTAATCTTATCTGAATTCTTAAAAAGAAAAATAAAACCACACACAATGTAAGAAAATACAGTTTTGGGTATAAATATGAGGAAATAAGAAAAACCTATGGTCAAGTGAAGTTAAAGGTGTTAATTATACTAGTCAAGAAATGCTTACTACAAAACAAACACAATGTATATTTCCTCTATACTCTGCCACAATGTATACTCTATACACAATAATTAATTAATAGCAGTAGTGACAGAACCCTAAAAGATGCAGCTAGGACAGCTGTCCAATGTCTGCTTTTAGGTTTATCTAGGGGACAGTGGAATGAAACAACCCCCTTCACTCATTTCCACACCTCACTTCTCTTTTTCAGGTGCTTCTGGAATCTTTCTGAAGCCAAACTTCTTTTCTTCTTCATACAGTCATTCCATGCATCTAAGTCTCACAATGATTAACTTTACTTTTTTCCAGATTCAGAAAATGTCATGACTGGAACAATTTTAGAGGTCAAAAGTCTTTTATTTTACATGCAGAGAAAGGAAATTGAGGTGGGAGAGAATTGATCAATGCAGTTCTAGACCTGGTATTCCTTTCACAGTAGTCCTGGAAACAGGGAGGTAAAGTCAAAAGCAATCTGAGAAATAGGATTCCAAAACATTGGTGTCATGACATTGTGATGTAGAAGCCAGAATGTGGAAATTTTCATCCTAGCTCTGAAACAGAAACTATGAACAAAGTTAATATAAGAAAGAGGAAGACCTTTTCTCCTATTGTAATATTTCACAATTTTCTCCCACTTTCAATCCCTCAATATACTACAACCACCTGTACTAGGAGAACTTAACTTAGATAAGTGCATTGGGATGGTCTTTATAAACAGTGGGAGAGCAGGATGTTTTAGACTTTTTGGCACAATCACAGTCATTGAGGCCTCTCATGTCTGAAATCTACAGCCTTGGCAGATATTGCAATGCATTAATTGTTTATAATATCAACTTCATTGGTGGGGGAGCAGAGATGAAAATATAATATCCCAAAAGAAGAGAATTACAAGTTATAAATAGCTGTCTCTGTTTAACAGACTAAAAAAAGTGGCAGAACATGCAAAAAACTACTAATTAAACTGGCTTTGATTCCAGATCTTTGATGTTTGAACAACCACCCCAGAACTTTCTTATTTCTGACTACAGCAACATTATTTAACATTTTACCCTGTATGCAATAATGCCATTATTACAAGAAAATTTGAAAAAATAGAAAACAGCCAAGAAATTTTTTGAATAATGAAATGATATCTAAGTATTCATTGGTGATTCCATTGGTTCAAGGATTCAAAGGCTCAGTGTTACCTTTGGTAATATCCCAAAGATCAAAATTCCTGACACAGTTTCTTTTCTTTCTTTCTTTTTTTAAATTAAATCATAGCTGTGTACATTAATGCAATAATGGGGTACAATTTGATGGTTTTACATACAATTTGAAATATTTTCATCAAACTGATTAACATAGCCTTCACAGCATTTTCTTAGTTATTGTGTTAAGACATTTATATTCTACACCTAATAAATTTCACATGTACCCTTGTAAGATGCACTGTAGGTGTGGTGACTTAATTGCTGGTATTTCTCCACAGCTGAGACTTCAACCCAGAGTAATTAATTCACTAGGGTTTGGCAGAGACCAACTGAAAACAAGACAGAGCCACTAGCCCTACCACACCAAGTAAGTTCCCAGTGTCTCAGGCTGTAGCACTGTACAGGTCCTTTGCAAAGCTCTAGGGGAAAAGCTAAAGACACCAGACACAGCTCTTGGGTAAAGGGCTGGTCAATTACTACTCCAGGAGCCCCCCAACCCAACTTCACCTTATCTGCTCATCTAGCCAAATGGTGTAAAATAATCATGGGGCGGAATTGTGGAAAAACTCCAGTAACATGAATAACCAGAGTAGATCAACTCCCCCAAGGAATGATACAGTGAACACATCTTCAGTTGTGTTCTTCTATTCATAGACAAATGGCTGAGATGTCAGAAATCAAATTCAGAGTTTGTATTGCAAATAAGATTAATAGAATGAAAGTAAAGTTGAAATTAGAAATTCAAGGAGCAATTCAAAAGTTGTCTCAAGAATTCAATGAATTCAAAGACAAAATCACCAAAGATTTTGACACACTGAGACAAGAATTTGCAGCCTTTAAAGATCTGAGAAATGCAGTAGAATTCCAGAGTAATAGAATGGAGCAAGCCGAAGAAAGGATTTCTGATATTGAAGACGAAGCTTTTGAATGCTCCCAAGTGCTCAAAGAGGAAGAGAAATGGAGAGCAAAATGGATCATTCTCTCAGAGAGCTTTGGGATAATTTGAAGAAAACTAACATTCGTCTTATAGGAATTTCTGAAGGCAACAAAGTTGCTTTGCAAAGCACAGAGGCCCTTTTTCATGAGATTATGAAGGAGAACTTTCCAGACATGCCAAGAGATTCAGAAATTCAGATAGAAGACCGTTTCAGAACCCCATCATGACTCAACCTGAATAAGACAATCCCCAGACACCTCATAATTAACCTCACTAAAGTTAATATGAAGGAGAAAATTCTGAAAGCAGCCAGATGTAAGAAAACCATAACCTACAAGGGGAAGAACATAGAATGACTACAGATCTCTCTGCTGAAACCTTTCAAGCTAGAAGACGATGGTCATTGACTTTTAGTCTTCTAAAACAAAATAACTTTCAACCCAGGATCCTGTATCCTTTCAACCGAGTTTCATTTATGATACAGAAATTAAATACTTTAATGACCTTCACATGCTGAAGAAATTTGCCATAACTAAACCAGCTCTCCAGGATATTCTCAGACCTATCCTCCATAATGACCAGCACTATCCATCACCACAAAAGTAAACTTACTCAGAAACTTTTGATCAAATCCCAACTTCCACAATGGTGAAAGGATTAAAATGTCCACTGGACTTTCAAAAAACTCAATACCTAAAATTCTACCAGGCTTATCAATATTCTCAATTAATGTGAGTGGCCTAAATTGTCCTCTGAAGAGGCACAGGTTGCCTGACTGGATACAAAAACTCAGGCCAGATATCTGCTGCCTACAAGAATCTCATCTTACCTTAAAAGATAAATATAGACTCAGGGTAAAGGGATGGTCATCTATATTCCAGGCAAATGGAAAGCAGGTGTTGCAATTTTATTCAAAGATACAATAGGCTTTAAACCAACAAAAGTAAGGAAAGATAATGATGGCCACTTCATATTTGTTAAGGGTAATACTAAATATGATGAGAGAACTCAAATGCATTAGCAAGAATAGAACAAGGGATCCCATCACAGGCTGGGCAAGGGATTTGAAGAGAAACTTCTCTGAAGAAGACAGGGGCGTGGCCTTCAGACATATGAAAAAATGCTCATCATCTTTAATCATCAGAGAAATGCAAATCAAAACCTCTTTGAGATACCATCTAACTCCAGTGAGACTAGCCTATATCACAAAATCCCAAGACCAGAGATGTTGGCGCAGATGTGGAGAAAAGGGAACACTTTTGCACTGCTGGTGGGAATGCAAATTAATACATTCCTTTTGGAAAGAGATATGGAGAACACTTAGAGATCTAAAAATAGATCTGCCATTAAATCCCGTAATCCCTCTACTGGGCATATACCCAGAAGACCAAAAATCACATCATAACAAAGATATTTGTACCAGAATGTGGGACCTGTTTAGATCCCTGGCAGATGAAAGACAAGTTGAGCTTGGAAAATGGGCACCCGATCCCAGCTGCTGTGTTTCCCTGGGAGCAGAAAACTCTAACCTCAGGGAATCAGTCTTGAGTTCCTTCAGGCAGTGTAATGTTCTTTTTCTGACCAGAGTACAGGTTCTCCCAACTGCATTTAAGAAATAGACTAACCAAGAAACTCTGAATGATGGCCAATGAATTGGTCACTACTTCTAACAGTATGACAGAAGTTGAGAGCAAGTGAATAATAATAAGGGAATGCAAATTTCAACTTGCCTTTACTTCCTATCCTACTGAACTGCTCTATCTTTGCCTACACCTTCCCACTCTCCAGTCTTTTCACCTCATCTCTCTTTCTTGCTTTTAGTACACTTTAATTTTTAGCAGTTTTAGGTTCACAGCAAAATTGAGCAGAAGGTACAGAGGCTTCCCATATATCTCCTACCCCAATACCACAACCCTTCACCCCATGGCTGTCTCCCCTACAGTGATACATTTGTTCTGAGGGATGGACATTCACTGGCTTTCATTGTCACCAGAGTCCACAGTTCACATTAGGGTTCTCTTGGGGCTGTATACTCTTGGATTTGGACTATAGGGGGGCAAAACTTTACCTCTACCCTCTTAGAGAGTCTCTGGCTCGGCCTGAGAGTTAAATTGATTAAGGAGAGAAGCATGCAAATTTTTACACATGCACAGTAGCCTCCATAGGAAAATGAAGACCCAAAGAAGAGGAGAAACCTGTATGATAGGCTGGGCACAGTGGCAGTTGTGGAAAGTGGCTAACATGTAAGAAGAGGCTACAGGAAGAAAAGACTTATCTTAACAATGTTTGTACAGGCATTTTGAGCCTTGAATCCCCATATTTTGTGAGGAAAATGATATGTTTGTACAGACTTTTTGAGCCTTGAATCCCCATATCCAGTGACAAGAATACTTCCTTTTATTCTGGTACAGAGAGGGTATCCTTCACATAAGAGGTTTCTCCTATCCCTGGGAAAATGAAAAGAAAAAAATGTTTATTTGCTCTTGGTGGAAAAAGGTCAGAATGAACTTTTTGTATATGCTATTTTTTTTTAAGTGTCTCAGTTCAAAACGATCCTTATGCCAAAGTGGCATATTTTAGGGTGGCATACTCTGCCACGCTTCAGGAAAAACATGTGATGACATATATCTACCACTACAGTATTACAAAAAATGGTATCACTGCCCTAAAATCCTCTGTGCTCCCGCTCTGCATCTCTTCCTCCAACCTCCAACCTCTGGCAACCAATGATCTTTTTTACTGTCTTCATAGTTTTGTTTTTTCCCAGAAGGTCACATAGTTGGAATCGTACAATAGGAGCCTTTCCAGATGGTCTTCTTTCACTTAGTAATGTGCATTTAGGGTTTCTCCATGGCTTTTCTTGGCTAGATAGAGCATTTCATTGTAGTGCTGAATAATGGTCCACTGTCTGGATGCACGACAGTTTAGTCAATGCAGTTGCCTGCTGAAGGGACATCTTGGCTGCTTCTAAATTTTGGAAATTATGAGCAAAGCTTCACTAAATATCCTAGTGCAGGGTTTTATGTGGACATGTGTTTTCAAGTCCTTTGGGTAAATATAAAGGAGTGAAATTGCTGGATCATATGGTACCATGGACTCCCAAGTTCATATGTTGAACCACTAATCCCTGGTGTGATAGTATTTGAAGATAAAGCTTTGGGGAGATAATTAGGTCATGAAGTGGCACATTGTGAACGGGATTAGTGTCTTTATAAGAAGGTACACATGAGAAATGGTCTCTCTCTGTCCGCTGTGTGAGGATACAGGAAAAAAAGGCAGAGATAGGTTAAACAGGACCTTGGTGAGAATTCTCACCAAGAACCCAACTATGCTGGCTCCCTGATCTTGGATGTCTAGCCTCCAGAACTACAAGATATAGATGTTTCTTGTTCAATCTACCCAGGCTCAGGTATTCTGTTACAGACCAAAATGGACTAAAATATATGGTAAGGTTAGTTTTAGAAGAAAGTACCAAACTGTCTTCCACAGTGGCTATACCATTTTGAATTTCCACCAGCAAAGAGTGAGAGTTCCTGTTGCTCCACATCGTTACCCGCATTTGGTGTTGTCAATAATCAGGAGTTTGGCCATTCTCATAGCTATATGTTAGTTTCTCATTGATGCCTCATCTCTTTTAAAATCTCTCTTATATATGTTGCTCCTCCTTATCCCTCCTTTATGGTAGTTTGTGACTTTTTTTATGTTTTGCTAGTGCCTCAATTGCTCCATTTTCTTGTTCTTCCTATCATTCATTTTTGTCTCTTTAATTCCTTTCTAATAATTTACTCATATTCCTCCTTTCCACTCTTTCTTTCATTTGTTTCCTTTTACCTACATTTTCCCCCTCTTCCAACCCAACTTTCATGAAATTAAAGAGTAATATATATAAGTAAAAATACATATATATGTAATATATACATATATATATTTCCAGTATATATTAGTTGTGTTGAATATGTTAGTTAGTTTTTAATAAAAATAACAAGTGTTGCCCATTTTGGATTTATTTAAAGGAAACATCACCAAATAAGTCAAATTCCTTTTTGTAGGTAGCTCTTGACTTACGTTTTTCTATAGGGTCATTAAATCTCAAAAGCCATTTCTTTTGATTGCCTATCCCATTATTAGTCTGTCATCTACCCACAAGGATTTTTAGTAAAGGGGGAAAAATAGATTCTGAACCTATTTCTAATCCTTTAAAAGATGATATGCTCAATCTTGTATTTCTCAGATTGAAACTGAATCTTATTTTCTCTTTTTATTCGGTATTTGAAAGTACTGTTTTCCCCTAACAATGTGTGGGGCCTGGAATGCCAGGTCACTGGCCCTGGCCTATCTAACTGTCCAGATGCAGACTGCTATACTACCTTGCTCGGGATCAACTCTGCCTTAGGTGCTGAAGGGCAATTCGTCTTAGCAGGGGAGAGAGAGAGAGAAAGAGAGAGGGTGGAAGAGAGAGAGAGAGAGAGAAAGATAGAGAGAGAGAGAGAGAGAGAGAAACAGTCTTGTAGGAGAATAAATCTTAGCAGTCTTTGTAGAAGGTGCTGGGCAGGCGCCCTGAGAGCAGGAGGAACAAAAGAGAGCAAGGAAGTGAGAGAATGAATTAACGTCTCTTGCAGCTACTTATAGAAGTGATTCCATGGCTATTTGCAACACAGGTGCGGAAACTGCCAAGCACGAGCGCTCATGCTCTCGTGCTCTCCTGCTCTCATGTTAAGGAGAGCCAAATCCCTTCCCCATGTCCTTATTACCAAGGTGTTATCAAAATGTTATATCACAGGTGTTTCTTACAGTTACAGAGCATTCAAAGCTTAACTCTCACTTCTCCTTCCCTTGAACTATATGGTCTCCTACATAATGCACTTGAGTGAATAACTGAATGGCCTTGTCAATGCAACTCTTTATTTCCACTGTTTCTCTCTACCTATATTCTACCATTATTAAGGAAAATTATTCAAAACTTGGAAATAAGGAAGGATGATCCTGCATGCTTTGTAAATGTCATACTAGAATATTTTTTTTTTTTTTTTTTTTTGTAGAGACAGAGTCTCACTTTATGGCCCTTGGTAGAGTGCCATGGCGTCACACAGCTCACAGCAACCTCCAACTCCTGGGCTTTAGTGGTTCTCTCGCCTCAGCCTCCCGAGTAGCTGGGACTACAAGCGCCCGCCACAGATCCCAGCTATTTTTTGGTTGCAGTTCAGCCAGGGCCGAGTTTGAACCCGCCACCCTGGGTATATGGGGCCGGCGCCTTACCGACTGAGCCACAGGCGCCGCCCCCATATTAGAGTATTTTATAACAAATGCACCCAAGAGTCATCTTACATTCTGGAGGAAGATAACTTTGGCTTATTATTTATTTCACTACAGTTCAGACTCTGCAAAGTTTGACACTAAATTGTAGAAGATGGATATGTTGCAAATGATTTTTATTAGGTAGAAAAGATACCTACCTTCAAAGTCTATGGTTTTATTGCCTTGTGGGTCAATGACCAGTTTTCAATCTTAAGTTTTTTTCCCCACTAATGTATATCAGTTTCTCAAATTCTGCTTCAAATCAGTTTTACCATACTGCTGATTCCTTCATTAAGGAGCTACATACATCTTTGACTGACATTTCTACCCATTTGAGAGTTAACTTTAGAAAAATGTCCTGATACCTTTAAGTTTAGTTCAAGTGACGTCTAATGCAGTGGCCTTCCCTTGTAACTTCTGCATCATCCATCTCGCCTTTCACAGTCATTTTGTAATTGATTTAAGTGAGTTAATATCTCTATATTTAGAAAAGTATAATATTTTAGAGGCAGAACCTGTATTTTATACATCTTCTATACCCAATTTTTATTTATCTATAAAAACAGAGACAGCCTCCTTAAATGTTTATTGGATTGAATAGAATTGAATGAATCTATCTCCATTGTCATCAGCCTCAGGCTGCTAACAATGGCTTTATGGAAAGAAAGCTTTCTCTCTCACAGAATATTAGTTATTGTAGATCTCCATTATTGTCTCTTGGGAGTATTTACGCTGGCTCATGTTTGCTCTTATAGCTGTTCATCCCTGCCCCAATTTTAGAGCCTTTTGAGGAACTCTCAGTAACCAGCAAAGCACATTCAAGTCACTTCCTTAATGGTGGTAAAATGCTACTCAGATTCCACCCTGGAGTATTAGGCTAAAACTAACTGTGTCATTTCTTCCTTATCCATGACTTTTATCTACATTGGGCAAGGTGCTGCCTTGGAATTATATATAATGTAACATTTAAGCCCTTATCTTTTTGTTTTCACATGCTGAAATTACTATGACATTGTGAAGATTCTAAACAGATGGGAAAAGGTCAATTTCTTTGTTGCTAAGTGTGTTTCCATGGCTACAGTAATGTGTGTGCATTGTCAGAAACGATCATTTGTTTGGCTGCTTGTGGCTCATTAGAGGAGGGAGGAGCCCCACCTTGATGGTTCTGGGTGGTGTATTTATGTTTGATTTTTCTTCTTATTATGAGAACCATAGTGATAGGTTGGGACACAAATAAGTCTGGTGGCTGCAAGTGGAGAAAACCCAAAATGGATCCACACTTGCATATAAGTGACACAGACAATTGGGACAGCTGAGCCCTGATTAAGTAAGCTTTGGGTATAATGAAGCAAAATCTGAACAACTGTATATCTGAATTCTACTTGTCTCAGGGCTCAGCACTTTGCATATAACCTGTCTCTTCTGTTCTTTTACTTCTTTGTCCTTTGCTGTTAGTGTCCAGGGCATCTCTATTTTCCTTTGCATTTCCTGGGTGATGCTACTTTCCATAACTGTGGCTTTTATTCTGTTTCGGGTGATCTTGCTCTAAGACATTTCTGGAATTGTAGCTGAGGACACATGAAGCGGAATACTTTGGACAAGGCAGTATTAGCACTGGGAGAATTGACAAAGTTGACCCTAAGGAAGTGGCCTGTAGTGCAAATGCTCACACAACTGTATGGCAAATTGAGTTTTAATTTAAGCAGAATCCAAAATATTCTGATAGGTTAAATTGGGGAGTGAGTATGTTGAAGCAGTAGGGATGCTTGAAGTCAGACAGGCTCTCTGGTTTTGAGCAGTACCATTCACTGGCTAAAGATTTGGGGCAATGGCCCCACTCTATGGAGAGAAGTAGGCAAGGCAGGCTTTAAGGGACCTCATTCAAGGGAGACTGAATTTTGAATTAATGTTTCAACCCCAGTGAGCACATGGAATGGGACAGTGCCATAGGTAACGTTCCAGACTTAATAGTAAAGCAACCTTCAAACTTCACTAGCCAGTGGGTCTGTGATTCCTGATTTGCTGTCCACTTCAACCAAGCACTGCCCACCTCGATAAGGACTTGTTTTAGGCCTGGTACAGCCCTGGGATTTGTTTGTTCTGCATTTCCAATGCCGGGTACCAGGGATTTTTCACAACAGGTTTAATGAACATTTGTCAGCGAATGTATGATCTGAGAGGGCTGTGTTAGAGGGATGGAGGATCTGTGTCTCTCCTTAGAGATACAGGAAGAGCCAAAAATTGAGAGCTTCTGCTACCTCTGTCAGGTACACTTCCTTGCTCTGTATCATGGTCTATCTGGACAATGGCTGATAATTTCTAGGGTAAATTCTAGTGTGATCAGGGGTGTGCTGGATGTACAGGATAGGGTCTTCTCCTTTATCTACCACCATTTTGGTCTCTTTGTGCTGTTATAACAAAACACGTGAGACTGGGTAATTTAAAAAGAACAGAAATTTGTTTTTCATAGTTATGGAGGCTGTAAGTCCAAGATCATTGTGCCAGTACATCCAGTATCAGGTGAGGACCGCTCTCTACTTCTAAGAGCATGCCTTTTTGTTGGATCCTCACAGGGTTGAAGCAGAAGGTCAAGAGAACAAAAGGAGGTAGTTGGTTCACTAGAGCCTTTTTTTTGTTGTTGGGGATTCATTGAGAGTACAATAAGCCAGGTTAAACTGATTACATTTGTTAGGTAAAGTCCCTCTTGCAATCGTGTCTTGCCCCCAAAAGGTGTGGCACACACCAAGGCCCCACCCCCCCTCCTTCTCTCTGCTCTTCCTTTCCCTAACCCTTTCCCCTTCTTTCTCTCTCTGCTCTCCCCTTCTCCCATCCCCATCGTGACCTTAATTGTCATTGTCCTCATATCGAAATTGAGTACATAGAATTCATGCTTCTCCATTCTTGTGATGCTTTACTAAGAATAATGTCTTCCACATCCATCCAGGTTAATACAAAGGTTGTAAAGTCTCCATTTTTTTTAATGGCTGAATAGTATTCCATGGTGTACATATACCACAGCTTGTTAATCCATTCCTAGGTTGGTGGGCATTTAGGCTGTTTCCACATTTTGGCGACTGTAAATTGAGCTGTAATAAACCGTCTAGTGCAAGTGTCCTTATGATAAAAGGATTCTTTTTATTTCTGGGTAGATGCCCAGTAATAGGATTGTAGGATCAAATGGGAGGTCTAGCTTGAGTGCCTTGAGGTTTCTCCATACTTCCTTCCAAAAAGGCTGTACTAGTTTGCAGTCCCACCAGCAGTACAAAAGTGTTCCCTTCTCTCCACATCCATGCCAGCATCTGCAGTTTTGAGATTTTGTGATGTGGGCCATTCTCGATGGGGTTAGATGGTATCTCAGGGTGGTTTTGATTTGCATTTCTCTAATAGATAGGGATGATGAACATTTTTTCATATGTTTGTTAACCATTCATCTGTCTTCTTTAGAGAAGGTTCGATTCATGTCTCTTGCCCATTGATACATGGGATTATTGGCTTTTCTCATGTGGATTAATTTCAGTTCTCTATAAATCCTAGTTATCAAGCTTTTGTCTGATTCAAAATATGCAAATATCCTTTCCCATTGTGTAGGTTGTCTATTTGCTTTGGTTGTTGTCTCCTTAGCTGTACAGAAGCTTTTCAGTTTAATGAAGTCCCATTTGTTTACTTTTGTTGTTGTTGCAATTGCCATGGCAGTCTTCTTCATGAAGTCTTTCCCCAGGTCAATATCTTCCAGTGTTTTTCCTATGCTTTCTTTGAGGATTTTTATTGTTTCATGCCTTAAATTTAAGTCCTTTATCCATCTTGAATCATTTTTTGTGAGTGGGGAAAAATGTGGGTCCAGTTTCAGTCATTTAAATGTGGATATCCAGTTCTCCCAACACCATTTATTGAATAGAGAGTCTTTCCCCCAAGGTGTGTTCTTGTTTGGTTTATCAAAGATTAGGTAGTTGCAAGATGTTGGTTTCAGTTCCAGGTTTTCTATTTCATTCCAAGTGTCTATGTCTCTGTTTCTGTGCCAGTACCATGCCGTCTTGACCACGATGGCTTTGTAGTACAGCCTAAAATTTGGTATGCTGATGCCCCCAGCTTTATTTTTGGTCTTGAACTTCTGGCTTTAAGCAATCCTCAGCGTCCCAAACACCAGCTTTATTTTTGTTACTAAGAACGGCCTTAGCTATACGGGTTTTTTTCTGGTTCCATACAAAACACAGAATCATTTTTTCCAAATCTTGAAAGTACGATGTTGGTATTTTGATAGGAATGGCATTATATAAGTAGATTGCTTTGGGAAGTTTAGACATTTTAACAATGTTGATTATTCCCGTCCATGAGCATGGTATGTTCTTCCATTTGTTAATATCCTCTGCTATTTCCTTTCTGAGGATTTCATAGTTTTCTTTATAGAGGTCCTTCACCTCCTTCGTTAGGTATATTCCTAGGTATTTCATTTTCTTTGAAACTATAGTGAAGGGCGTTGTGTCCTTAATTAGCTTCTCATCTTGACTGTTATTGGTGTATGCGAAGGCTACTGACTTGTTCACATTGATTTTATATCCTGAAACATTACTGTATTTTTTGATGACTTCTAGAAGTCTTGTGGTTGAGTCTTTGGGGTTCTCTAAGTATAAGATCATGTCGTCATCAAAGAGAGAGAGTTTGACCTCCTCTGCTCCAATTTGGATTCCCCTTATTTCCTTGTCTTGCCTAATTGTATTGGCTAGAACTTCCAGCACTACGTTGAATAGTAAAGGTGACAGAGGACAACCTTGTCTGGTTCCAGTTCTAAGAGGAAAAGCTTTCAGTTTTACTCCATTCAGTAAAATAATGGCTGTGGGTTTGTCATAGATAGCTTCAATCAGTTTTAGAAATGTGCCACCTATGCCTATACTCTTCAGTGTTCTAATTAGAAAAGGATGCTGGATTTTATCAAATGCTTTTTCTGCATCTATTGAGAGGATCATGTGATCTTTATTTTTGCCTCTGTTAATATGGTGGATAACGTTTATGGACTTGCGTATGTTAAACCAGCCTTGCATCCCGAGGATGAAGCCTACTTGATCATGATGAATGACTTTTTTGATGATAAGCTGTAATCTATTGGCTAGGATTTTGTTGAGAATTTTCGCATCTATATTCATGAGTGAGATTGGTCTGAAATTCTCCTTTTTGTTTGGGTCTTTCATGGTTTTGGCATCAGGGTGATGTTTGCTTCAAAGAATGTGTTGGGGAAGATTCCTTCTTCCTCAATTTTTTGGAATAATTTCTGCAGTACAGGAATAAGCTCTTCCTTGAAGGTTTGATAGAATTCTGGAGTGAAGCCATCTGGACCAGGGCATTTTTTGGTTGGAAGCTTTTTTATTGTTTCTTTGATCTCAGTGCTTGAAATTGGTCTGTTCAGGAGCTCTATTTCTTCCTGGCTGAGTCTAGGGGGAGGGTGTGATTCCAAATATTGATCCATTTCCTTCACATTGTCAAATTTCTGGGCATAGAGTTTCTGGTAGTATTCAGAGATGATCTCCTGTATTTCTGTGGGATCAGTTGTTATTTCCCCTTTATCATTTCTGATTGAGGTTACTAGAGATTTTACTTTTCTATTCCTCGTTAGTCTGGTCAATGGTTTATCTATTTTATTTATTTTTTCAAAAAACCAAATCCTTGTTTCATTAATTTTCTGAATGATTCTTTTGTTTTCAGTTTCATTGATCTCTGATTTGATTTTGGATATTTCTTTTCTTCTACTGAGTTTAGGCTTAGATTGTTCTTCTTTTTCCAATTCTATAGGATCTCTTGTGAGATTGTTGATGTGCTCTCTTTCTGTTTTTCGAATGTAGGCATCTAAAGTGATGAATTTTCCTCTCCAAACTGCTTTTGCAGTATCCCACAGGTTTTGGTAGCTTGTGTCTTCATTGTTGTTATGCTCAAGGAAGTTAATGATTTCCTGTTTTATTTCTTCCTTCACCCATCTGTTATTCAACAGAAGATTGTTTAATTTCCATGCCTTTGGGTGGGGTCGAGCATTTTTGTTAGAGTTGAGTTCCACCTTTAGTGCCTTATGTTCTGAGAAGATACAAGGTAAAATTTCAATTCTTTTGATTCTATTGATATTTGTTTTGTGTCCCAGGACATGATCAATTTTGGAGAATGTTCCATGGGGTGATGAGAAGAATGTCTATTCTTTATCTTTGGGATGGAGTGTTCTATATGCGTCTATCAAGCACAGTTGTTCTAGGGTCTCATTTAAAGCTCTATATCTTTGTTTAATTTCTGTTTAGAGGATCTGTCCAGCTCTGTAAGAGGAGTGTTAAAGTCCCCTATGATTATGGTATTATCAGATATCATATTGCTCAGACTGAGTAAGGTCTGTTTCAAGAATCTGGGAGCATTTAAATTGGGTGCATAAATATTTAGAATTGAAATGTCTTCTTGTTGTATTTTTCCCTTGACCAATATAAAGTGACCATCTTTGCCTTTTTTGACTTCAGTTGCTTTAAATCCACGTGTATCTGAAAATAAGATTGCAACTCCTCTTTTCTTCTGAATTCCATTTGCCTGAAAAATTGTCTTCCAACCCTTGACTTGGAGGTTTAATTTGTCTTTTGAAGCCAGGTATGTTTCTTGCAGACAGCAAACGGATGGCTTGTGTTTTTTAATTCGGTCAAGCAATCTATGTCTCTTCAGTGGGGAATTCAAGCCATTAACATTTATTGAGATAATTGATAAGTGTGGTAGTATTCTATTCGTCTTATTTGGTGAGAGTCCATTGCTTAGTTTTATCTTTTGCATCAGTGTGGAGGTTAGGTTCTGTCCTTTGATTTCTGAGTTCTTACTTTGCTGCTGATCCATTGTGGTGGTCAGTGTGCAGAACAGGTTGAAGTATTTCCTGTGGAGCTCGTCTTCTTGTGGCGAATTTCCTCAATGTTTGTATATCTGTAAATGATTTGATTTCTCCGTCAATTTTGAAGCTTAGCTTAGCAGGGTATAGAATTCTGGGCTGGAAACTGTTCTGTTTACGTAGATTAAAGGTAGATGACCATTGTCTTCTTGCTTGGAAAGTTTCATTAGAGAAGTCTGTGGTCACTCTGATGGATTTGCCCCTGTAGGTCAACTGGCGCTTACTCCTGGCAGCTTGCAGAATCTTTTCTTTTGTCTTGACTTTGGACAGGTTCATCACAATGTGTCTTGGAGAAGCTCGGTGAGAGTTGAGGTGACTTGGCGTCCGATATCCCTCTGAAAGCAGTGTGTCAGAATCTTTGGTGATATTTGGGAAATTTTCGTTTATACTATTCTCTAGTATGGCTTCCATTCCTCTGGGGCATTCTTCTTCCCCTTCTGGAATTCCTATAACTCGTATGTTGGAACGCTTCATAAAGTCCCATAATTCTGACAGTGAACGTTCTGCTTTCTCTCTCTTCTTTTCTGCCTCTTTTACTATCTGAGTTATCTCAAGAACTTTGTCTTCTACCTCTGAAATTCTTTCTTCTGCATGGTCTAACCTGTTGCTGGTACTTTCCATTGCATCTTTAAGTTCCCTGATTGACTGTTTCATTTCCTTCAGCTCTGCTATGTCCTTTTTATATACTTGATATCGTTCATCTCTTATTTGATTCTGTTTTTGGATTTCCTTTTGGTTATTTTCGACTTTATTAGCAGTTTCTTTCATTGTTTCCATCATTTCTTTCATTGTTTTCAACATATGTATTCGAAATTCCCTTCTGTCATTCCTAACATTTCTGTATAGGTGGAATCATCTGCCGTAGCTACCTCATGGTCCCTTGGCGGGGTTGTTCTGGACTGGTTCTTCATGTTGCCTGCTGATTCTTCCTCATGAGTGATTTCTTTTATCTGTTTCATTGCCCTAATTTTCCTTTCACTTCCTCTTGCTCTTTTTTTTTTTTTATTGTTGGGGATTCATTGAGGGTACAATAAGCCAGTTACACTGATTGCAATTGTTAGGTAAAGTCCCTTTTGCAATCATGTCTTGCCCCCATAAAGTGTGACACACACTAAGGCCCCCCCCATAACCTTAATTGTCATTAATTGTCCTCATATCAAGATTGAGTACATAGGATTCATGCTTCTCCATTTTTGTGATGCTTTACTAAGAATAATGTCTTCCACTTCCACCCAGGTTAATACGAAGGATGTAAAGTCTCCATTTTTTTTTAATAGCTGAATAGTATTCCATGGTATACATATACCACAGCTTGTTAATCCATTCCTGGCTTGGTGGGCATTTAGGCTGTTTCCACATTTTGGCAATGGTAAATTGAGCTGCAATAAAAAGTCTAGTTCAAGTGTCCTTATGATAAAAGGATTTTTTTCCTTCTGGGTAGATGCCCAGTAATGGGATTGCAGGATCGAATGGGAGGTCTAGGTTGAGTGCTTTGAGGTTTCTCCATACTTCCTTCCAGAAAGGTTGTACTAGTTTGCAGGCCCAGCAGCAGTGCAAAAGTGTTCCCTTCTCTCCACATCCACGCCAGCATCTGCAGTTTTGAGATTTTGTGATGTGGGCCATTCTCACTGGGGTTAGATGATATCTCAGGGTTGTTTTGATTTGCATTTCTCTAATATATAGAGATGATGAACATTTTTTCATGTGTTTGTTAGCCATTCATCTGTCGTCTTTAGAGAAAGTTCTATTCATGTCTCTTGCCCATTGATATAAGGGATTGTTGGCTTTTTTCATGTGGATTAATTTGAGTTCTCTATAGATCCTGGTTATCAAGCTTTTGTCTGATTGAAAATATGCAAATATCCTTTCCCATTGTGTAGGTTGTCTCTTTGCTTTGGTTATTGTGTCCTTAGCTGTACAGAAGCTTTTCAGTTTAATGAAGTCCCATTTGTTTATTTTTGTTGTTGTTGCAATTGCCATGGCAGTCTTCTTCATGAAGTCTTCCCCCAGGCCAATATCTTCCCGTGTTTTTCCTATGCTTTCTTTGAGGATTTTTATTGTTTCATGCCTTAAATTTAAGTCCTTTATCCATCTTGAATCAATTTTTGTGAGTGGGGAAAGGTGTGGGTCCAGTTTCAGTCTTTTACATGTAGACATCCAGTTCTCCCAACACCATTTATTGAATAGGGAGTCTTTCCCCCAAGGTAAGTTCTTGTTTGGTTTATCAAAGATTAGGTGGTTGTAAGATGTTAGTTTCATTTCTTGGTGTTCAATTCGATTCCAAGTGTCTATGTCTCTGTTTTTGTGCCAGTACCATGCTGTCTTGACCACTATGGCTTTGTAGTACAGACTAAAATCTGGTATGCTGATGCCCCCAGCTTTATTTTTGTTACAGAGAACTGCCTTAGCTATACGAGGTTTTTTCCGGTTCCATACAAAATGCAGAATCATTTTTTCCAAATCTTGAAAGTACGATGTAGGTACTTTGATTGGAATGGCATTGAATAGGTAGATAGCTTTGGGAATTATAGACATTTTAACAATGTTGATTCTTCCCATCCATGAGCATGGTATGTTCTTCCATTTGTTAATATCCTCTGCTATTTCCTTTCTGAGGATTTCATAGTTTTCTTTATAGAGGTACTTCACCTCCTTCCTTAGGTATATTCCTAGGTATTTCATTTTCTTTGAAACTATGGTGAAGGGAGTTGTGTCCTTAATTAGCTTCTCATCTTGACTGTTATTGGTGTATGCGAAGGCTACTGACTTGTTCACATTGATTTTATATCCTGAAACATTACTGTATTTTTTGATGACTTCTAGAAGTCTTGTGGTTGAGTCTTTGGGGTTCTCTAAGTATAAGATCATGTCGTCATCAAAGAGAGAGAATTTGACCTCCTCTGCTCCAATTTGGATTCCCTTTATTTCCTTGTGTTGCCTAATTGTATTGGCTAGAACTTCCAGCACTACGTTGAATAGTAAAGGTG
Source organism: Nycticebus coucang (assembly GCF_027406575.1). Lineage (NCBI taxonomy): Eukaryota > Metazoa > Chordata > Mammalia > Primates > Lorisidae > Nycticebus > Nycticebus coucang. Next base: position 36,832,367 of record NC_069798.1, read on the forward strand.
ACAGAGGACAACCTTGTCTGGTTCCAGTTCTAAGAGGAAAAGCTTTCAGTTTTACTCCATTCAGTAAAATATTGGCTGTGGGTTTGTCATAGATAGCTTCAATCAGTTTTAGAAATGTGCCACCTATGCCTGTACTCTTCAGTGTTCTAATTAGAAAAGGATGCTGGATTTTATCAAATGCTTTTTCTGCATCTATTGAGAGGATCATGTGATCTTTATTTTTGCTTCTGTTAATATGGTGGATAACGTTTATGGACTTGCGTATGTTAAACCAGCCTTGCATCCCGAGGATGAAGCCTACTTGATCATGATGAATGACTTTTTTGATGATAAGCTGTAATCTATTGGCTAGGATTTTGTTGAGAATTTTCGCATCTATATTCATGAGTGAGATTGGTCTGAAATTCTCCTTTTTGTTTGGGTCTTTCTTGGTTTTGGCATCAGGGTGATTTTTGCTTCATAGAATGTGTTGGGGAAGATTCCTTCTTCCTCAATTTTTTGGAATAATTTCTGCAGTACAGGAATAAGCTCTTCCTTGAAGGTTTGATAGAATTCTGGAGTGAAGCCATCTGGACCAGGGCATTTTTTGGTTGGAAGCTTTTTTATTGTTTCTTTGATCTCAGTGCTTGAAATTGGTCTGTTCAGGAGGTCTATTTCTTCCTGGCTGAGTCTAGGGGGAGGGTGTGATTCCAAATATTGATCCATTTCCTTCACATTGTCAAATTTCTGGGCATAGAGTTTCTGGTAGTATTCAGAGATGATCTCTTGTATTTCTGTGGGATCAGTTGTTATTTCCCCTTTATCATTTCTGATTGAGGTTACTAGAGATTTTACTTTTCTATTCCTCGTTAGTCTGGTCAATGGTTTATCTATTTTATTTATTTTTTCAAAAAACCAAATCCTTGTTTCATTAATTTTCTGAATGATTCTTTTGTTTTCAGTTTCATTGATCTCTGATTTGATTTTGGATATTTCTTTTCTTCTACTGAGTTTAGGCTTAGATTGTTCTTCTTTTTCCAATTCTATAGGATCTCTTGTGAGATTGTTGATGTGCTCTCTTTCTGTTTTTCGAATGTAGGCATCTAAAGTGATGAATTTTCCTCTCCAAACTGCTTTTGCAGTATCCCACAGGTTTTGGTAGCTTGTGTCTTCATTGTTGTTATGCTCAAGGAAGTTAATGATTTCCTGTTTTATTTCTTCCTTCACCCATCTGTTATTCAACAGAAGATTGTTTAATTTCCATGCCTTTGGGTGGGGTCGAGCATTTTTGTTAGAGTTGAGTTCCACCTTTAGTGCCTTATGTTCTGAGAAGATACAAGGTAAAATTTCAATTCTTTTGATTCTATTGATATTTGTTTTGTGTCCCAGGACATGATCAATTTTGGAGAATGTTCCATGGGGTGATGAAAAGAATGTCTATTATTTATCATTGGGATGGAGTGTTCTATATGCGTCTATCAAGCACAGTTGTTCTAGGGTCTCATTTAAATCTCTTACATCTTTGTTTTATTTCTGTTTAGAGGATCTGTCCAGCTCTGTAAGAGGTGTGTTAAAGTCCCCTGTAATTATGGTATTATCAGATATCATATTGCTCAGACTGAGTAAGGTCTGTTTCAAGAATGTGGGAGCATTTAAATTGGGTGCATAAATATTTAGAATTGAAATGTCTTCTTGTTGTAGTTTTCCCTTGACCAATATAAAGTGACCATCTTTGTCTTTTTTGACTTTAGTTGCTTTAAATCCACATGTATCTGAAAATAATATTGCTACTCCTCTTTTCTTCTGAATTCCATTTGCCTGAAAAATTGTCTTCCAAACCTTGACTCGGAGCTTTAATTTGTCTTTTGAAGCCAGGTGTGTTTCTTGCAGACAGGAAATTAATGGCTTGTGTTTTTAATCCCGTCAGCCAATCTATGTCTCTTCAGTGGGGAATTCAAGCCATTAACCTTTATTGAGATAATTGATAAGTGTGGTAGTATTCTATTCGTCTTATTTGGTGAGAGTCCATTGCTTAGTTTTATCTTTTGCATCAGTGTGGGGGTTAGGTTCTGTCCTTTGATTTCTGAGTTCTTACTTTGCTGCTGATCCATTGTGCAGTGGATCTGCACAGTGGTCAGTGTGCAGACCAGGTTGAAGTATTTCCTGTAGAGCTGGTCTTGTTGTGGCGAATTTCCTCAATGTTTGTATATCCGTAAATGATTTGTTTTCTCCGTCAATTTTGAAGCTTAGCTTAGCAGGGTATAGAATTCTGGGCTGGAAATTGTTCTGTTTACGTAGATTGAAGGTAGATGACCATTGTCTTCTTGCTTGGAAAGTTTCATTAGAGAAGTCTGCGGTCACTGTGATGGATTTGCCCCTGTAGGTCAACTGGCGCTTACTCCTGGCAGCTTGCAGAATCTTTTCTTTTGTCTTGACTTTGGACAGGTTCATCACAATGTGTTTTGGAGAAGCTCGGTGACAGTTGAGGTGACCTGGGGTCCGATATCCCTCTGAAAGCAGTGTGTCAGAATCTTTGGTGATATTTGGGAAATTTTCGTTTATACTATTCTCTAGTATGGCTTCCATTCCTCTGGGACATTCTTCTTCCCCTTCTGGAATTCCTATAACTCGTATGTTGGAACGCTTCATAAAGTCCCATAATTCTGACAGTGAACATTCTGCTTTCTCTCTGTTATTTTCTGCCTCTTTTACTATCTGAATTATCTCAAGAACTTTGTCTTCTACCTCTGAAATTCTTTCTTCTGCATGGTCTGACCTGTTGCTTATACTTTCCATTGCATCTTTAAGTTCCCTGATTGACTGTTTCATTTCCTTCAGCTCTGCTATGTCCTTTTTATATTCTTCATATCATTCATCTTTTACTTTATTCTGTTTTTGGATTTCCTTTTTGTTATTTTCGACTTTATTAGCAGTTTCTTTCATTGTTTCCATTATTTCTTTCATTGTTTTCAACATGTGTATTCAAAATTCCCTTCTGTCATTCCTAACATTTCTGTATAGGTGGAATCATCTGCCGTAGCTACCTCATGGTCCCTTGGCGGGGTTGTTCTGGACTGGTTCTTCATGTTGCCTGGAGTTTTCTGCTGATTCTTCCTCATGAGTGATTTCTTTTATCTGTTTCCTTGCCCTAATTTTCCTTTCACTTCCTCTTGCTCTTTAAGTTCTCGTGCCTGTGGACTAAGGATTACAGGACCAGAAGGGTGAGAAGGTTGAAGAGCAAAAAAGGGATGAAAGAAAGGAGGACCGAGTGATAAGAAAAACAAAGAAAAATAGAGAAAAGAGAGGGGGTGGGTTAAAGGAATATTGACAAAAAGAAGAGAGGCACAGAAAGAGGGAGACAGAGTAATATAGGTGTACAGTAGGGTACTTTGACACAACCTTAAAGAAAACCCACCTTCTGGGGGTACCCAGTTGGGTGGTTCCCTTGAGGTCAGCAGCTCTTTGCTAACCTGATCAGACACAGTACCCCACCTCCACCAAGTAGAGAGGAAAGACAAAAATGCTATAAATCAAACCAAAACAAGCAAACAGAAAACTTTCCAGGATAAAATTGGGTGGAAAACCAAATAATACCGGTACAAACACTAGCAAAAATGAACTTCTAATTATTGGAAAAGGCAGCAATGGGAAAGTATAATTAAACTAGAAAAATTGAGAAAGAAAGAGGATCTGTATGGAAAAGGTTGAACTTAAAAAACAAAACAACATCAACAGCATCAAAATAAACAAAAAAAAACAACCAAACCAAACCAAAACAAAGAAACCACACAACCAAAAACAAAGCAGTATGTATATGTTATTGAATATTGTCTGGGCAGCACGTGGTCTTCTGGGGTATGAAATGTTAATCACAGTTCTGATACGACTGGAGGCTGCTGATTTCTCAAACCCCAGTAGGTAGACACCCTAAATCTCTCTTCAGCCCTCTTAAAAGGCACTTTGAACTTGTTCACTTGCTGAGCAGAAGCTTTCCCAGGAAAGTGCTTGTCTCTGGAATCACTGCTGAAGTGGCTATCCACTTATCCTGTGTGCTAAAACTGGTCTCACTGTGCCCCTGAGGGTTAGGGGTGCAAGGTGGCTCCGACACCGCCCTTAGGCTACTTGGTCGCTGGGTTACCAGCTCCCACCCAATTCTAGTTCTGCGAACCTGAGGGCGGAGCTTGCCGGGGCAGATCACTCACAATGTCTCCCTGTGACCCACAGCCAAACATTATTAGCTCTGTCTGGCTCAGCGGCTCAGACTGGGGCCCTAGACAAAGGCCAAAGTTCTCCGCACTCCCGCTCAGGCTCTCCCCAAGGCAGTTCAACTGAGTGCCAAGTCCAAAACACCAAAACAGGTAAAGTCTTTCCGGTTTGCAGTCTTGCTGCTACTGAACTTACAGTTGCGAGCGGGTTTAGACGGATTGAACACATGCGACCACTTGCCATTTTGCCACTGTTTTAGTGCTCCTCTTGGGGTCCAGAAGTCTCTCGCTGACTCCCTGTATCCTCGCAGGTGTGATGATAGGCAGATCCTACCAGCCAGAGATGCCTAGAGTCCTATCTCTCCAGACTCACGGTGCCCAGATGCAAGGAATTTGTTACTCGGCCGCCATCTTGCTCCGCCTCCATTAACTTGTTTTTAAGACATAAAGAGATTGAAAAATTCGTACAAAATGGATCCTGGTTAATATCAAAATTTGAAAGCAGAGGATGTGGGATTAAACTGTTACTCTTTACTTAACTATTTTTTCATGGTTTAAATAATGGGACAATTACTAGAGTCTTTTCCTCATAAACTCTTGAACACCCACCCGGAATCCCCTAAAGGTAAGATTATGTTTATTTAATGTAATATTATGTTTATGTAATGTCATGTACTATGATGTAATATTTTGTTTTCCATCTGCAGAAGCCTTTATTCATCTCTTGCTTCTCTGTTAGCTGACTAGACAACTGTTTAACAGATGTGAAGAAAGAGAGATGACATTTGTTGAGTTCTTAGATGTCTGAGGGTTAATATTTTTTTTATAATTCTTACAAAAACTCTTTGCTGTACTTATATATTATCTTTTATTAATATAAGCTGCATGTTTTGAAAATTTGTCAGTGGAGAGTGCAGTTCTTTACTCATCATTTGTATCCACCTATTAGGAATGGAAGCTGAAGTCAAACTCTTATTTTCTGACTGATTCTATTAATGTTATGTCTGTCAAACACACTATTTAAGGCAAGGGAACTTTATAGCCTCTTAGACATGCGTTATCACATGGTTGATAACACACATTTGAAAACATTTTTTTGTTCTCAATCCTTTAGAAATTCTATTCTTCTCCTAGGCAACTAATAAGCAATTAATCACAGAAATGGAAGAACATCTTTGGCCCAATTTGCTCTTCATAAAATGAGAAAAGCATGACTTCTTTATTAGAAAGTGCATTTCTTTCTTTTTTTTTTTTTATTAAATCATAGCCGTGTACATTGATACAATGTGAAAGTGCATTTATTTCTTATTCCTGTGCACAGTTCTATTTCAAAAGTAACTTTCCTTTGCAAGAAGAGTGCTCTTGGTGAAAACACTCTGTTTCTAGATAAAACCAAGTTCTATTAGGGTAGGAAACACATTCTCCTGGAAATGCACAATCAATATGTTATTTTTGAATGTATGTTTTGCCACATAGTGGTTTATTTTGTGAAGTTAAAGTGTTGGGAAGAATTGTATTTTCTCTAACAATAAAGAAGACAACATAAAATTTGAAATAAAAAGGCAAGGGCATTTCATACCTGTTCAATATTAAGAAATCAATGAAAGTTAGTAGACAGAATGTGCTGGAAATGATGTGGGCTAGGAAAAAAATTACTTTATATATGGATCTTCTGTGGATCTGCAAGGTCATTTTGACTCTTCCCATAATTATGAAGGACCTAATTTCAAGTAAAGATTAAGTAGATAGCCAGTTGTTTGTAGAAGTTTGAGGGATGAGAGAAAATTTAGAGTGAGGAAATCATTGAATTAAAAGGCTGCAAAAAACTTAGAGCAGTGGTTTTCAACCTTCCTAATGCTGTGACCCTTTAATACAGTTCTAATTTTGTGGTGACTCCCAACCAAAAAATTATTTTTGTTGCTTAAGTTATGTGTATCATTTTTTGTAATGCTTGAGTCCTGGCTATTTACCCAAAGGAAAAAAAGTCATTTTACCAAAACTAAACAAAACACCTGTGCTAGAATGTTTATTGAAGCACAATCCACAATTGCAAAGATGTGGAATCTACCCAAGTACCCATCAATTCATGAGCAGATTAATAAAATGTGGTGTATGTATACCTTGGAGTACTACTCAGCAGTAAAAACATAAATTTATACCTTTCCCAGCAATCTGGATGGAACTGGAGAACATTCTCCTAAGTGCAGTATTACAAGAATGGAAAAACAAACACCACATGTACTCACTGTTAAATTAGAATTAATTGGTCAGCACACAAATGCACAGAGGGACATAAAACTCAGAAAAAAGCACTAGGGGAAAGAGGGGAGGAGGGGAGAGGAATAAGTTAACCTAACAAAGACTATGAACACTATTTGGGTGATGGGCACCTATAGCCAGGACTCAAGCATTAAAAAAATGATCCACATAACTTAAAACACGTGTAACCTCTTAACATTCTGAAATTTAAAAAATTGATTATAACAGAAGCAAAATAGCAAGTTCAGTGCATGCAATAAGACTGGATATTCCTGAACATGTTGTTTGTTACACACACACACACATATTCTCTCTCTCTTTCTCTCTCATTATTTGATTTAAAATGTCTTTATGGCAATGGGTGATGTCAACATGTTTAAAAACCATAACCCTAAACCTAATGCTTCATAAAGGCAGGGAAGTTATCTATTTTCTTCACTACTACACGTCTAAAGCCTAGCATGGTGACCAGTCCAAGTAAACACTTCAAAAAATATATGTTGAATGACTGATCTTGTCCACCCCTATTATGTTATAGTCACAACCCCTAGAGAGGTGAAATGTCTTCTCTGAAGCTATTAAACTGGCTAGTGACAGAATCAGGAGTTCATGGTCTAGAGTAATGTTTTGAAGTGCCTTATTTTCCATCTTTCAAAAAAGATTCTTCATAGAATTATCATTGCATTTGCAACTTAAACTATTTCTCCTTTTTCCTTTCCCGGGATTGAATCTTTTCCTTATCTCCCCAGTCCTTCCTGGGTCTACTCACTATTCCTGCTCACCTTCAATTTGGAAAAATGGACTTGGAATCTGTCCTCAAACCATTAGTCATGATTCTTGTCCCTTAGCCTGCCTGGACTTCTGGTCATGTTCTCCTTCATTTTGGCCCCTGTCATGCTGTCTTAGTTCCCAAGCTCCATATCCCAGACATAGTCAGCATTAACCAATAATTTTTTCTCTTCATTTTACTTAGTTGTGATAACATCATACTAATCATTTGCATTCTAATTCTTTTCTGCTAATATTTTGAATGCCATCATGTTTGATGATGATGATGAAATACTTGAAGAGAAAAGACTCATAAATAGGGTGGATTTTCAGAAAACCCAAACTTGAGTAATTTGCATGCTAATTAGATCAAAGAAATTGATTAGTAGGAATCGTTGTTTTCTGATGGTTAAGTAGATGCATTTCCCTATCAGGCTATAGTAATGGTCATTATGTGTCAGAGTAGCTTGCAGTGGAAACCAAGCATCTTTTCTATGGATGGTGCTGCTCAACATGATGGCATGGCTTGGTCTGAGGTCCTTCTCCAGGGCTAAGCAAACTGCCAGCTGTCAGGAGAGGAATAGATTCACTTCAGATGGCAAAGTGGAGTAGCTAGTGTGCTGGTGGGGTAATGCACTTTCTGTTTTGCACTTGGATCTTGTTTCTGGAAGTGGTGACTTCTTCCTTTTTTAATAACTACTTAAACAACTCTAAGAACAGAGCAGAGACAAAGTAACCTAGGCTTCTTTTTATTTATTTATTTATTTTTTATTGTTAAATCATAGCTGTGTACATTTGTGCAATCAAGGGGTACAATGTGCTGGTTTCATATACAATCTGAAATATTCTCATCAAACTGTTCAACATAGTTTTCATGGCATTTTCTTAGTTATTGTATGTAGACATTTGTATTCTGCATTTAGTAGGTTTCACCTGTACCCATTCTAAGATGCACCATAGGTGTGGCCCCACCCATTACCCTCCCTCCACCCTGACTTCCCCCCTCCTTTCCCCATATTCTTGTGCTATAGTTGGGTTATAGTCTTCATATGAAAGCTATAAATTAGCTTCATAGTAGGGCTGAGTACATTGGATACTTTTTCTTCCATTCTTGAGATACTTTGCTAAGAAGAATATGTTCCAGCTCCATCCATGTAAACATGAAAGAGGTAAAGTCTCCATCTTTCTTTAAGGCTGCATAATATTCCATGGTATACATGTACCACAATTTGCTTGTCCATTCGTGGGTTGATGGGCACTTAAGCTTCTTCCATGACTTAGCAATTATGAATTGGGCTGCAATAAACACTCTGATACAGATGTCTTTGTTATATTGTGATTTTTGGTCTTCTGGGTATATACCTAGTAAAGGAATTATAGGATCAAATGGCAGGTCTATTTTTAGATCTCTAAGTATTCTCCAAACATCCTTCCAAAAGGAATGTATTAGTGTGCATTCCCACTAGCAGTGTAGAAGTGTGCCCTTTTCTCCGCATCCATGCCAACATCTCTGGTTTTGGGATTTTGTTATGTGGGCTACTTTTACTGGGGTTAGGTGATCTCTCAAAGTAGTTTTGATTTGCATTTCTCTGACCATTAAGGATGATGAGCTTTTTTTCACGTGTCTGTAGATCATGTGTCTGTCTTCTTTAGAGAAGTTTCTCTTCAAGTCCCTTGCCCAGCCCTTAGATGGGATCACTAGTTCTTTTCTTGCTAATACATTTGAGTTCTCTGTGGATTCCGTTTATTAATCCTTTATCGGAGGTATAACCCGCAAATATTTTCTCCCATTCTGAGGGCTGTCTGCTTGCTTTACTGACTATGTTCTTGGCTGTGCAGAAGCTTTTTAGTTTGATCAGGTCATAGTAATGTATTTTTGATACTGCTTTAAATGCCTGGGGAGTCCTCCTCATAAAATATTCACCCAGGCCAATTCCTTCAAGAGTTTTCCCTACACTTTCTTCAAGTATTTTTATAGTTTTCATCTCTTAAGTTTAAATCTTTCATCCAGTGAGAGTCTATCTTAGTTAATGGTGAAAGGTGTGTGTCCAGTTTCAGTCTTTTACAGATTGCCAGCCAGTTCACCCAGCACCATTTGTTAAATGGAGAATCTTTTCCCCACTGAATGTTTTTAATTGGCTTGTCAAAGATCAAATAATGGTAAGTAGCTGGATTCATCTCTTGGTTCTCTATTCTGTTCCAGTTATCTATTTCTCTGTTTTTGTGCCAGTACCATGCTGTTTTGATCACTATCAATTTATATTAGGCTTCTTAAAGAACAAAAAATTTTTATTCAGAAATGAAACCTGTGTTTATTACTCAGATAAGATGACATATTATAATTTTTTAAAAGGTGTCAAATGGTTGGGCACAGTGGCTCATGCCTGTAATCCTAGCACTCTGAGATGCCAAAGTGGGTAGATTGCTTGAGCTCATGAGTTTGAGACAAGCTTGAGCAAAAGCAAGATCTCGTCTCTACTAAAAATAGAAAAACTGAGGCAAAAGGATCATTTGAGCCCAAGAGTTGGAGTTCGCTATGAGCTATGATGCCAAGACACTCTACCCAGGGGGACAGCTTGAAACTCTGTCTCCAAAATAAATAAATAATAAAAAGTACCAAATTAGAAGTAAGGAGATTTGAATTTAACTCTAAGCACTCTCTCCAAGAACCAATTTTTTTTTTTCACGTTTCTTTTTTTTTTTTTTTATTGTTGGTGATTCATTGAGGGTGCAATAAGCCAGGTTACACTGATTGCAATTGTTAGGTAAAGTCCCTCTTGCAATCATGTCTTGTCCCCATAAAGTGTGACACACACCAAGGCCCCACCCACCTCCCTCCTTCCCTCTTTCTGTTACCCCCATAACCATAATTGTCACTAATTGTCCTCCTATCAAAATTGAGTACATAGGATTCATGCTTCTCTATTCTTGTGATGCTTTACTAAGAATAATGTCCATCCAGGTTAATACGAAGGATGTCAAGTCTCCATTTTTTTTAATGGCTCAATAGTATTCCATGGTATACATATACCACAGCTTGTTAATCCATTCCTGGGTTGGTGGGCATTTAGGCTGTTTCCACATTTTGGTGATTGTAAATTGAGCTGCATTAAACAGTCTAGTACAAGTGTCCCTATGATAAAAGGATTTCTTTCCTTCTGCGTAGATGCCCAGCAACGGGATTGCAGGATAAAATGGGAGGTCTAGCTTGAATGCTTTGAGGTTTCTCCATACTTCCTTCCTGAAAGGTTGTACTAGTTTGCAGTCCCACCGGCAGTGTAAAAGCGTTCCCTTCTCTCCACATCCACACTAGCATCTGCAGTTTTGAGATTTTGTAATGTGGGCCATTCTCACTGGGGTTAGATGATATCTCAGTGTTGTTTTGATTTGCATTTCTCTAATATATAGAGATGATGACATTTTTTCATGTGTTTGTTAGCCATTCGTCTGTCGTCTTTAGAGAAAGTTCTATTCATGTCTCTTGCCCATTGATATATTGGATTGTGGGCTTTTCTCATGTGGATTAATTTGAGTTCTCTATAGATCCTAGTTATCAAGCTTTTGTCTGATTGAAAATATGCAAATATCCTTTCCCATTGTGTAGGTTGTCTCTTTGTTTTTGGTTATTGTCTCCTTAGCTGTACAGAAGCTTTTCAGTTTAATGAAGTCCCATTTGTTTATTTTTGTTGTTGTTGCAATTGCCATGGCAGTCTTCTTCATGAAGTCTTTCCCCAGGCCAATATCTTCCAGTGTTTTTCCTATGCTTTCTTTGAGGATTTTTATTGTTTCATGCCTTAAATTTAAGTCCTTTATCCATCTTGAATCAATTTTTGTGAGTGGGGAAAGGTGTGGGTCCAGTTTCAGTCTTTTACATGTAGACATCCAGTTCTCCCAACACCATTTATTGAATAGGGAGTCATTCCCCCAAGGTATGTTCTTCTTTGGTTTCTCAAAGATTAGGTGGTTGTAAAATGTTAGTTTCATTTCTTGGTTTTCAATTCTATTCCAAGTGTCTATGTCTCTGTTTTTGTGCCAGTACCATGCTGTCTTGACCACTATGGCCTTGTAGTACAGACTAAAATCTGGTATGCTGATGCCCCCAGCTTTATCTTTGTTACAGAGAACTGCCTTAGCTATATGGGGTTTTTTCCGGTTCCATACAAAACGCAGAATCATTTTTTCCAAATCTTGAAAGTATGATGTTGGTATTTTGATAGGAATGGCATTGAATAGGTAGATTGCTTTGGGAAGTATAGACATTTTAACAATGTTGATTCTTCCCATCCATGAGCATGGTATGTTCTTCCATTTGTTAATATCCTCTGCTATTTCCTTTCTGAGGATTTCATAGTTTTCTTTATATAGGTCCTTCACCTCCTTCGTTAGGTATACTCCTAGGTATTTCATTTTCTTTGAAACTATAGTGAAGGGCGTTGTGTCCTTAATTAGCTTCTCATCTTGACTGTTATTGGTGTACACAAAGGCTACTGACTTGTGGACATTGATTTTGTATCCTGAAACATTACTGTATTTTTTGATGACTTCTAGGAGTCTTGTGGTTGAGTCTTTGGGGTTCTCTATGTATAAGATCATGTCGTCAGCAAAGAGGGAGAGTTTGGACTCCTCTGCTCCCATCTGGATTCCCTTTATTTCCTTGTCTTGCCTAATTGTATTGGCTAGAACTTCCAGCACTATGTTGAATAGTAAAGGTGACAGAGGACAACCTTGTCTGGTTCCAGTTCTAAGAGGAAAAGCTTTCAGTTTTACTCCATTCAGTAAAATATTGGCTGTGGGTTTGTCATAGATAGCTTCAATCAGTTTTAGAAATGTGCCACCTGTGCCTATACTCTTCAGTGTTCTAATTAGAAAAGGATGCTGGATTTTATTAAATGCTTTTTCTGCATCTATTGAGAGGATCATGTGATCTTTATTTTTGCCTCTGTTAATATGGTGGATAACGTTTATAGACTTGCGTATGTTAAACCAGCCTTGCATCCCTGGGATGAAGCCTACTTGACCATGATGAATGAGTTTTTTGATGATAAGCTGTAATCTATTTGCTAGGATTTTGTTGAGAATTTTTGCGTCTATATTCATGAGTGAGATTGGTCTGAAATTCTCCTTTTTGTTTGGGTCTTTTCCTGGTTTTGGTATCAGGGTGATGTTTGCTTCATAGAATGTGTTGGGGAAGATCCCTTCTTCCTCAATTTTTTGGAATAATTTCTGCAGTACAGGAATAAGCTCTTCCTTGAAGCTTTGATAGAATTCTGTAGTGAAGCCATCTGGACCAGGGCATTTTTTGGTTGGAAGATTTTTTGTTTCTTTGATCTCAGTGCTTGAAATTGGTCTGTTCAGGAGCTCTATTTCTTCCTGGCTGAGTCTAGGGAGAGGGTGTTATTCCAAATATTGATCCATTTCTTTCACATTGTCAAATTTCTGGGCATAGAGTTTCTGGTAGTATTCAGAGATGATCTCTTGTATCTCTGTGGGATCAGTTGTTATTTCCCCTTTATCATTTCTGATTGAGGTTACTAAAGATTTTACTTTTCTATTCCTCGTTAGTCTGACCAATGGTTTATCTATTTTATTAATTTTTTCAAAAAACCAACTCCTTGTTTCATTAATTTTCTGAATGATTCTTTTGTTTTCAATTTCTTTCATCTCTGATTTGATTTTGGATATTTCTTTTCTTCTACTGAGTTTAGGCTTAGATTGTTCTTCTTTTTCCAATTCCGTAAGATCTCTTGTGAGATTGTTGATGTGCACTCTTTCTGTTTTTCGAATGTAGGCATCTAAAGCGATGGATTTAACTCTCAAAACTGCTTTTGCAGTATCCCACAGGTTTTGGTAGCTTGTGTCTTCATTGTTGTTATGCTCATGGAAGTTAATGATTTCCTGTTTTATTTCTTCCTGCACCCATCTGTTATTCAACAGAAGATTGTTTAATTTCCATGCCTTTGGGTGGGGTCGAGCATTTTTGTTAGAGTTGAGTTCCACCTTTAGTGGCTTATGGTCTGAGAAGATACAAGGTAAAATTTCAATTCTTTTGATTCTGTTGATATTTGTTTTGTGTCCCAGGATATGATCAATTTTGGAGAATGTTCCATGGGGTGATGAGAAGAATGTATATTCTTTATCATTGGGATGGAGTGTTCTATATGCGTCTATCAAGCACAGTTGTTCTAGGGTCTCATTTAAATCTCTTATATCCTTGTTTAATTTCTGTTTAGAGGATCTGTCCAGCTCTGTAAGAAGAGTGTTAAGGTCCCCTGTTATTATGGTATTATCAGATATCATATTGCTCAGACTGAGTAAGGTCTGTTTCAAGAATCTGGGAGCACTTAAATTGGGTGCATAGATATTTAGAATTGAAATGTCTTCTTGTTGTATTTTTCCCTTGACCAGTGTAAAGTGACCATCTTTGTCTTTTTGGACTTCAGTTGCTTTAATCCACATGTATATGAAATTAAGATTGCAACTCCTCTTTTCTTCTGAATTCCATTTGCCTGAAAAATTGTCTTCCAACCTTTGACTCGGAGCTTTAATTTGTCTTTTGAAGCCAGGTGTGTTTCTTGCAGACAGCAGATGGATGGCTTGTGTTTTTTAATCCAGTCAACCAATCTATGTCTCTTCAGTGTGGAACTCAACCCATTAACATTTATTTAGATAATTGATAAGTGTGGTAGTATTCTATTCGTCTTATTTTGTGAGAGTCTATTGCTTAGTTTTATCTTTTGCATCAGTGTGGAGGTTAGGTTCTGTCCTTTAATTTCTAAGTTCTTACTTTGCTGCTGATCCATTGTGGTGGTCAGTGTGCAGAACAGGTTGAAGTATTTCCTGTAGAGCTGGTCTTGTTGTGGCGAATTTCCTCAATGTTTGTGTATCCGTAAATGATTTGATTTCTCCGTCAATTTTGAAGCTTAGCTTAGCAGGGTACAGAATTCTGGGCTGGAAATTTTTCTGTTTAAGTAGATTGGAGGTAGATGACCATTGTCTCCTTGCTTGGAATTTCATTAGAGAAGTCTGCGGTCACTCTGATGGATTTGCCCCTGTAGGTCAACTGGCACTTACTCCTGGCAGCTTGCAGAATCTTTTCTTTTGTCTTGACTTTGGACAGCTTCATCACAATGTGTCTTGGAGAAGCTCGATTAGAGTTGAGGCGAGCTGGGGTCCGATGTCCCTCTGAAAGCAGTGTGTCAGAATCTTTGGTGATATTTGGGAAATTTTCTTTTATAATATTCTCTAGTATGGCATCCATTCCTCTGGGGCATTCTTCTTCCCCTTCTGGAATTCCTATAACTCGTATGTTGGAACGCTTCATAAAGTCCCATAATTCTGACAGTGAACATTCTGCTTTCTCTGTGTTATTTTCTGCCTCTTTTACTATCTGAGTTATCTCAAGAACTTTGTCTTCTACCTCTGAAATTCTTTCTTCTGCATGGTCTAACCTGTTGCTGGTACTTTCCATTGCATCTTTAAGTTCCCTGATTGACTGTTCATTTCCTTCAGGTCTGCTATGTTCATTTTATATTCTTGATATCGTTCATCTCTTATTTGATTCTGTTTTTGGATTTCCTTTTGGTTATTTTCCACTTTATTAGCAGTTTCCTTCATTGTTTCCATCATTTCTTTCATTGTTTTCAACATGTGTATTCTAAATTCCCTTTCTGTCATTCCTAACATTTCTGTATAGGTGGAATCATCTGCAGTAGCTACCTCATGGTCCTTTGGCAGGGTTGTTCTGGACTGGTTTTTCATGTTGCCTGGAGTTTTCTGCTGATTCTTCCTCATGAGTGATTTCTTTTATCTGTTTCCTTGCCCTAACTTTCCTTTCACTTCGTCTTGCTCTTTAAGTTCTCGTGCCTGTGGACTAAGGGTTACAGGACCAGAAGGGTGAGAAGGTTGAAGAGCAAAAAAGGGATGAAAGAAAGGAGGACCGAGTGTTAAGAAAAAAAAAAAAGAAAAATAGAGAAAGCAGAGGGTGTGGGTAAAAGGAATATTGACCAAAAGGAGAGAGGCACAGAAAGAGGGAGACAGAGCAATATAGGTGTACAGTAGGGTACTTTGATACAACCTTAAAAAACAAACCACCTTATGGGGGTGCCCAGTTGGGTGGTTCCCTTGAGGTCAGCAGCTCTTTGCTAAGCTGATCAGACACAGTACCCCACCTCCACCAAGTAGAGAGGAAAGACAAAAATGCTATAAATCAAACCAAAACAAGCAAACAGAAAACTTTACGGGATAAAATTGGGTAGAAAACCAAATAATAGCGGTAGAAACACCAACAAAAATGAAGTTCTAATTATTGAAATAGGCAGCAATGGGAAATTATAATTAAACTAGAACAGTTGAGAAAGAAAAAGGATCTGTATGGAAAAGGTTGAACTTAAAAAACAAAACAACAATCAACAACATCAAAATAAACAAAAAAAACAACCGACCAAACAAACAAACAAAAAAACACAACCAAAAACAAAACAGTATGCATATGTTATTGAATATTGTCTGGGCAACACGTGGTCTTCTGGGTTATGAGATGTTAATCACAGTTCTGATACGACGGGAGGCTGCTAGTTTCTCAAACCCCAGCAGGTAGACACCCTAAATCTCTCTTCAGCCCACTTAAAAGGCACTTTGAGCTTGTTCACTTGCTGAGCAGAAGCTTTCCCAGGGAAGTGCTTGTCGCTGGAATCACTGCTGAAGTGGCTATCCACTTATCCTGTGTGCCAAAACTGGTCTTCCTCTGCCCCCAAGGGTTAGGGCTGCAAGGCGGCTCAGACCCCGCCCTGAGGCTACTTGGTCACTCGTTTACCAGCTCCCACCCAATTCCAGCTCTGCGACCCTGAGGGCGGAGCTTGCCTGGGCAGATCGCTCACAATGGCTTCCTGTGACCCAGAGCCAAACACTATTAGCTCCGTCTGGCTCAGCGGCTCAGACTGGGGCCCTAGACAAAGGCCATAGTTCTCCGCACTCCCGCTCAGGCTCTCCCCAAGGCAGTTCAGCTGAGTGCCAAGTCCAAAGACACCAAAACAGTTCACAGGTAAGGCCTTTCTGGTTTGCAGTCTCGCTGCTACTGAACTTACAGTTGCGGGGGGGTTTAGACGGATTGAACACACGCGACCACTTGCCGGTTTTCCACTGTTTTAGTCCTCCTCTTGGGGTCCAGAAGTCTCTCGCTGACTCCCTGTATCCTCTTAGTGGTGATGATAGGCAGATCCCACCAGCCAGAGATGCCTGGAGTCCTATCTCCCCAGACTCACGGTGCTCAGATGCAAGGAAGCTGTTACTCGGCTGCCATCTTGCTCCGCCTCCCAATTTTTTTTTTAAACCACAGTTTTCATGTCTGCCAAATGCAGATTTGATAAGATCAGTGGTTCTGAACCCTAAGTAAACTAAAAATCACCTAAAGATTAAAAAAAAAAATAAACTGATGTTTAGGCTCCACTTTTAGAGCTCCTGGTTTAATTGGACTAGAATGGGGTCCAGAATTAAGCATCAAAACGAAGTTCCTTGGATTATCACAATGTGCAGGAAGGGCTAGATGGTATCTAAGAGCCTTTAAAGCTGTGGTACATTATGATAATTTTAGTAAAAGTGCTCTTAGGTATAGGCAGAACACTGTTTTCGTTGTGGCAGAAAGACAAGGTGGACATAATGTTCGTGTGCAGTTGCAGTTGCACATGATCTTGAACAAAAGTAAGATCTCGTCTCTACTAAAAATAGAAAAACTGAGGCAAAAGGATCACTTGAGCCCAAAAGTTGGAGTTCGCTGTGAGCTATGATGCCATGGCACTCTACCCAGGGGGACAGCTTGAGACTCTGTTTCCAAAATAAATAAATAATAAAAGGTATCAAATTGATACCTATAAAAGGACAAACTACTACTCAAACTACTACTACAGGGGGTGGGGAGATATCTAAGTCTCTTCTTCCAATTTGAACTTTGTTCTCTTCTGTAGTTTGATCTTATTTTCTCCCTGATGCAGATGAAATTCCTGTAGGTGGGAAGGAAGGGTGGCAGCCCTGCATTTCCCCACTTTGGATTCCCCAGTGGATAAAGGAACTTTTTCCTGTTAACATCTGCATATCAATATGAGAGATAGCCTTTGGTTGGCCTTGTTTGGATCATGTTTACTTCCATTTGTGAACTGGGTTTATTACTGACAGTTCCAGTATGGTGGTCATGGAAGTGTCCCTCAGATCTCTCTTGCAGAAAACTTGTTTTAGGGAGCAAAGCTGATTGACAACTTCAGCAGCCACACCTGTGGATCCACTGCATCTTTCACACCAGGCCAATGACTAGGAACAGGTGGGTACCAAAAGAAGCATTCCTTCCTGATGAAGGATTCCTCTAATGCAGGGGTCCTCAAACTGCAGCCCATGGGCCACATGAGGCGGTGTGATTGTATTTGTTCCCGTTTTGTTTTTTTACTTTAAAATTAGATATGTGCAGTGTGCATTGGAATTTGTTCATAGTTTTATTTTTTTTAAACTATAGTCCGGCCCTCCAACGGTCTGAGGGACAGTGAATTGGTCCCCTGTTTAAAAAGTTTGAGGACACTTGCTCTAATGAGTTCCAATGAGTTGCAGGATTCCCCACTGCCCTGGCGGAGATACCCTCATAACTGCATTGTGCCCTAAGGTCCTTCTTATCCAGTTCTCCCTTCCCTTTGTCCTTTTATAGGTATCAATCTTGTTCATAATCACATAATGATGGTTCTTCCTGCCTATTTTTGCCCTCTCTGTCTTTATCCTTCATAGAAGTTTTCTTTAATAAGTCTCCTGCTATCTATCTCTGGCTTGGTGTCTACTTAGAGGACCTGAGCAAATGTATACTAAAACCACATGAAATGGGGTTGGGATGTCAAAAGGAAATACATGCCCACTACAGGATGCATCCCTTCCAGGGGTCCAGAAACTTTTTAAACAGGGGGCCAGTTCACTGTCCCTCAGACCATTGGAGGGTGGGACTATAGTTTAAAAAAAAACAACTATGAAAAAATTCCTATGCACACTGCACATATCTTATTTTGAAGTAAAAAAACAAAAATGGGAACAAATACAATCACACCACTGCATGCGGCCTGTGGGCCATAGTTTGAGGACCCCTGCCTCTGTTCAGAAAGGGTGACTATAGGATCCAGAGCAAGTGTCAAGGAATAAAGCAACAAGGCAGGTTTCAAGCCTTCAGATGTCTTCTTGGGGTAACTGATATTCCCAAGGGTCAGTGAGTCCCCTAAGGGTTAAGACAAGGACATCAGGTCTTGGTTTGTTGAAAAGTTTACTAAAAATAATTAATCTAACCCTCAATGAATCCCCAACAATAAAACAACAACAACAACAACAACAAAAAAAAAATTAATCTAGATGCACAACCAGAGTTGTTACATGTGTTGCTCTGAGCTCACTTTAGATATTAGCCAGAGCCACTTGTCCATTTGGTGTTTTCAGAGCACATTGTACTTATTTAAAAAAAAAAAAAAAAAAAAGAAATATAGCTTCTCTCTATTTACCATTTGGCATTGATAACAGCCATTAAAAAAATACTGTGGCTCAAGGAGTAGGGCGCCGGTCCCATATGCCGGAGGTGGCGGGTTCAAACCTAGCCCCGGGCCAAAAAAAAAAAAAAATACAACAAAAAATGCTTCAGGCATTGCTTAAAAATTTTACTTTTTAAGGATGATGAAAAATGTGAAGTTTTGGTGGAGAATAAATAAATAGTAGAGTTTCTCTATTCTTCCTTAAGTCTTTGCCTCAAAATAACAGCCCTGTAATCCAATTGATTTTCCTGGAGAAAATTCACTTGACATTCATTCTTTCCTTCTTTGGATAATGTTACTTGCATCTATTGTTAATGTGAGAGTATTCCTGAGAGCAATTACTCTTTTAACTTGAACATCTTTTGTAAGCTCTTCAGTGTGAGCTACTTACCAGGTCAGATTTCCAGCTGGCAATTTGCTGAGAGCAGAATGAGAAGGGGGTAAGGACAGTTCAGTGACTTTGGGGATGGGGAACAGAGATGTCTGCAGTACAGGGTGATGTCTCCACAGGCTTATTTGGAAGGTCGCTTGAGTCTAGGATGTAAGCTATCAGGGGCTACTGGGCATCTTCACAGGGATACTGTGAGGCAAGGAAATAGGGAGACTGAGGACAAAATGGGGGACAATGAATTCAGAGGTTTTTGTTTTATGATTTTACCAAGGGTTGCTTAGACTCCATCTGCCTTTGCAGGAAAGTGTGCAAGAGACACAGTGACATCCTGAGAGAACAGGTTGTCACAACCACCCCCTGCCTCTCTCCATCCAGAAGGCGGCTAACGTCCAACCCTTGCTGAGCCCACTTGATTCACTGGGCAGAGTGTGATGATCTGAGGATGTGTGCCAACCCTCCTGCCTGGCCAAGCTGTGAGACCAACTGCTCCTTATTCTAAGTATTGATCTGCTTCTGGACTTTGCTTCTTTGTTTAGGAAATGGATCCAAATCTCACTTCTCTAGACTTGCTTGAGCCCTAAGCCTGAGGTTAAACCAGTATGGACTATTATCTATTCTCTCAGCCACACACTTAACAACTATAAACACAACACAGATTTATAGCTTCACTTCTTGTTTTCAAGGAGCTTCTATACATTCCACCTGTTTTGATACGAGAACAGCTCTCTATTGGATCAGGCAGGTGTTAGCACCAGTTTGACAGGTGTTAGGCCTGAAGCCTGGAGTAGTTGATGTAAAGCTGGTGTCAGAGCCAGGAGTCCAACTCTGGCCTCCTAATCTATGGCTCAGGGATAGATCTGTGGTCCTTGTGTGACACATCCAAGAAAGTATTACCTTTGGCAAGAAAATGTACAATCTCATCTCCTCTTGGCCAAATATGAAACTCCCATAAGACTTTTATCTTTAGTTCTTCATCCTCAAGTAACCCAAATGAGGGAAAGAATGCAATAACATGGTGGTATCCAAGGCCATCCACTTTATGGCAAAAGTAGTAACTTGTAGGAGCAGATGATCCTGCTTGTGATTTAACATGAACAACACAAGGAATAGAAACGTAAGAAATAGGAATAAGAAAATCTGGATTTTCATCCTGGCTTATCAGTTAGCTCTGTGATATTTGTTAACCTCATTTAACTTCTCTGAGCTTTACTTTCCACTTAACCAGAAATAATACTATCCTGCCATGTGTACCCCATAGAGTTTTTAAGACAATTAAGTGAAACTATAAACCACCTTTAAAATTCTAAAGCACAACTCAAGTGGAAAGGTGTTTTATTCAGCATTATTTTAAATTATTTTCACACAGAAGGAATAAATAAATATCTGTTGGAAAAATGTATGAAGAAAGGAAAGAATGATTTGTTTCTTTACAATACTCTATTCTCATGAGTTCTTGCAATCTTTTAACTTATTCAATCCTTTCTTCTTTCCAGTTCCTTATTCATTGATGATAAATTCTTTCCCCTCTTTCCTTTAACTGACTGTCAGTCAGGCAGGCACAACCTTGACCCCAAGGTATATGTATGTCATTGAACACTATTCATGAACTCTAAATTTAGCAATGACAGCCTCTATCCAATTCCTGTCCCATCATTTTTGTTCTTTCTACTCAACAGTTTCTAAGAAGTTATCACCAAGTTTGGGTAATAGTGAAACTTTTGATCACCACAGGGGAAGATACTTCTTGATTCATAGAACCTGAGAGCTCAGAAAGTCCTGAGTGACCATCTTAATCACCCTCCTCATTTCACAGATGCAGCTCCTGAGGCTCACAGGGGAAAAGCTTAAAGTGGACTTCCATGGCTTGTAAATATAAGAATCACTAAAATCCAAGGCTGTGGACTTGCCAGTGCAGTGCCCTTTCCAATTTATAACTCTAAAAGAGGGCTGCAGAGGATGAAAGTGAAGGAACCCCTGGGATTGTCTGCACTTGGGGTTTTCCTAGATGGAAGAGTGAATTTCAAAAGGTCTGTTTCTGCTGTCTTTACTACCCACTTTTGAAGACTTCTCTTTGACAACTTCTTCCTTCTAGCTGTGCTCTTTAGTGCTAATTCCCACTGAAGCTCACTGTCCCAGGCCTTATTATTTTTCTGACTTATACATTGGGGAAGTTAGGATTTAGTGCCCACCTTTCTGTTCACACACTTTTTATGTTTTATTTCATTAGAGGGAGGCTTTAGTTGATGACTTACTCAGCAAGCTGATTGAGGAAAATCCTAGACTTTTTTTTTTTGAGACAGAGTCTCACTCTGCCACTGTGGGTAGAGTGCCCTGGCATCATAGCTCATAGCAATCTTAAACTCTTGGGTTCAAGAAATTCTCAGCCTCCTGAGTAGCTGGGACTATAGGCACGCACCACAACACTGAGCTATTCTTTTTTTTTTTTTATTTTTGGCAGAGCTGGGAGGTCTCACTCTTGCTCAGGCTGGTCTCGAACTCCTGAGCTCAAGCAGTCTATCTGCCTTAGCTAGGATTACAGGAGTGAGTGCTAGGATTACAGCAGTGAACCACTGTGCACAGTCTGAAAATCCTAGACTCTTAATCCCAACTATGTGGAGTAATGTGGAAACTAAACAAGTGGGTTTCATCAGGTTTGAACAATATGAAGTAGGCTGGGAAAAATCTCAGTGGTCATATTTCTAGTTTCCAAGGATTTGAGATGTTAAGGGTAGCAGTTAGCCCAAGGAACATCTTCAATTTTTTTTAGGGAGTTTGGGAGTTTTAGTATCAGTTGTACTTGCAAAAAGTTTCTAAAAGTACAGGTGCAAACAGACTGGTAACTCAGAAGTGTGCAGGTGTGGTCAAGGAGTCAAAGTTAGTCCATTTCTCTTTGTGCTCAGGGTGACTTAGTCAACATTTTTGATTACTCATTGGATAACTTTGATTTCACCTTTTTGCAACATAATTCCTAGCTCATTGCAGTATATGAATTCTATGAGAGAGAATCTTCAGAGAGAATAACTGGTTGCTTTGGAAATAGGGTGAATTTAGGAGCCCAAGGGAAGACACCAAGTCATAATCAGATACTTTCTATTAGTCATGGAAAAGTATGATTTTATCATCATTCCTTATGATTCTGGAGTTTAATGTAAATTACTATATAACTTTATATTTGAGATTGCTTTTAAACATTCTTTCTTATATTCAATAAATATTCTTGAGTTTCTATAATGACTCTGGCATTGTTGATAAGAATTTTACAGATTAAGTGAGGGCTACTCAGCTAAGTAGGGAGGAACTAAACCTTGGACTCATAGATACAGTGATGTGGCAGGTCTTTTGACTTCTGCTATCGTCTTCATTCCTTCAGAGCTGTACTATGCACTCACAGTACGAAATAGTCAAATAGATGCAAAAGGACCAACCTTGGATTTGAATATGACAGAGTAAGAATATAGACCGTTGATGATTTTTTTACTTTTTATTCATTTGTATTCATTTTAATTGTCCCATGCCCATGCCATATTGGTTGATAAATATTTGAATATAACCCAACACATTTCATGTACTTTGTCTTTACACTGAACCAACTACTCAGCATTGAGAACAGAGTTGACCAGAACTACTCCAGATCCTTCTTAGCTCAGACTTAGTTTATTGACTGACGTTTCCATTTGAATGTACCCTGAGGTCCAACCCCATGTCATGCCCTGAAGATGGGTCACAAAGGCGATGTGGAAAAGCAGTGCACAAACCTATTTCCTCATCTCAAAAACTCTAAAATCTCATATCTAAATGATAAAGTTTATTTCACAGAGTTCTTTTGTGGATCAATCAATATAATGTCTATAAGAGCACCTAATAAATGATCCAACTTGAAGTTTATGTTGAGAAATAATTTTTTTATCTTTATTGTTTAATTCCATTTTTCCAAGAACTTTTTGAAGTCCCCTCATATTTTTATTGCATGCAGTACAGAAGATTTATGATATGCAGTTTCCCAAGTCTTCTCTTTAAAACTTTAGGGTAGAAAACTTACTTCTATTTGTGTCAATCTTACAGTAATTCATTTCAAGTTATTAGTTCTAGTTTGAGAAAGTTCTTACTTAAATTAAAACTGCCCAAAAGTTGCTGTATCATCTCTCCATATAACTGATTTTCTTCATTTCTGTGAACTTCCATAAAACTTATTTTCTGTACATTTCCTTTAACATTTATACACTTTCTTATTTTATCATTTAACTAATTTATTCTCTCTTCAAACACCATATGTCAAACCCTGTTCAGGAGGCCAGGAATATAATGAATAACATCAAGTTTCCACACAGGAGATACTTATAGATCAGTGTACATGTATTATGACTGTCTATGTATTATAGGAATTTAACCATTTCAATGCACCCTTTTTCACACTACTAATTGAAGAAAAATAAAGGGTGCCCTTCAAAGATTTTTAAGATATGGAAACAAAAAGAAGTCAGAGGAGCCAAATCAAGACCATAAAGTAGATGCCTAATGATTTCCCATCAAAACTTTCACAAAATTGCCCTTATATACAACACTATAAGAGTAGTGAGCAAAAGCATAGTTGTGGTGAAGTAGGAGTCTCTGCTGAAGCTTTCCTGGGTATGTTTCTGCTAAAGCTTTGCAGAATAACTTTCTCAAAATACTTTCATAATAAGCAGACATTATTGTTCTTTGCTCTCCAGAGAGTCAACAAGCAAAATGCCTTGAGCATCTCCCAAAACTGTTGCCATGACCTTTGCTTTGACTGGACCCCTTCCACCTCTTGGTAGCCATTGCTTTTATTGTGCTTTGTGTTCAGAATTGTACTGGTAAAGCCATGTTTTATCTCCCATTAAAGAAATGCTTGTACTTGTTTTAAATTTCCACTGCAAATTCTTTTCTTATCTGCAGCTGATCTGGACACAATGTCTTTGACATACATAGAATGGGAAGTTTGCTCAGCTTTAATTATTCCAGTCAGAATTTGTTAAGCTGAACAGTTGAGATTGGCTCTTATTTTTACTGTTAATCATTGGTCCTTTTCAATTGTGGAATGAACAAAACTAATTTTTTTCCTTAAAAATTGATACGGATGGTCTGATGCTTCATCTTTAACATCATCTTGTCACTTTTTAGAGCAAGCCGTTTATTTGTAAACTGCTGATTTCTTTAGGGTATTGTCCCTATAAGCCTTTTGGAAATCATCAGTGTTTTAAAATTCTTCTATTTAAGCTTCATCATAGATTTGATGTTTGTTCTTGCTTCAATCTTAGCAGAATTCACGTTGCTCTAGGGCTCTTTTCAATCTGACATCGTATCCTTCTTAGTGCTTCAAACTAGATTCTACTCAGATGTGTTACAACAAATTAGTATGAGTTTATTTTGATACAATTTTTTTTAGATACTGTATAGTTATTTATAATATGAATTTTCTAGGAACTCTGTGTGTTTTTTTGTTTGTTTCCCCCCATAGGAACTCTTTGAGGACCCCTTGTATAATAATCTAGTTTGGTGTATAATTCCTACACATTTCCAAAGTAATTTTTCCTTCATCCATTCATTCGATTCTTATTATGATTATAATACTATGAAAATTATTATAATTCTTGTGAGACATTCTTCTATATACATTGATTTATTAACAATTCATACTTACAATGCACATGAATTCATTTAATCCTCATAAAACCTTGTGAAGCAGGTTGCTGTTATTCTCCATATTAGACAATGAACCTGAGGCAGTAAGAAGTTAAATAAAGGGAGGTGGGG
The DNA here is from genome assembly GCF_027406575.1 of Nycticebus coucang. NCBI lineage: Eukaryota > Metazoa > Chordata > Mammalia > Primates > Lorisidae > Nycticebus > Nycticebus coucang. Next base: position 36,857,284 of record NC_069798.1, read on the forward strand.
TGGGTCGATTGAGAGAGGGTTAGTAGGGGACCACACCTATGGAGCATATTGCAAGTACAAGTTGGATCTAGCAGATGTAGAACACAAAGGTCTTAATACTGTAATTGGGTAAATGAGGTGAAGGCTATGTTGATTAGTAGGATATAGGCACTCCAATTTGTACAAATAATCAACACATTGAATCCCATAATGACATAAATGTATTTATGATCTGTGTGCAAATGACTTAATAAAAAAAAAAAAAGAAAAAAAGAAGTTAAATAAATTCCTTAAGGTAAATTCCTATCTAGTAAATGGCAGAACCAGGACTTGAACATATGCCATCAAAGCCAGTGTCTGAGCTCTCTTAGCCATTCATTACACCCATATAGTAGAGAAGCAAACTCTGATACTTATCTGGCTCTGGCCTAAGATGACCTATGTGAGTAATGTAGGCAAACCAGAGAGTGCCTATACCATGAAAGGTACCAGACCCTCATTCCAAGCACTTCTTGCCTTGATTGACTACATGTCTAGTATTCCCAGATTATTGGAATTTTATATTGCATCACTCCGTTTTAAATGTGTTAATTAAGTAGATATGTGCTGTAACACACACATATAATACACATACACACATATAATACATATACACACACATGTTTGCTCCAAACAACCAAACATGCTGGCTAGATTTGGCTTGCATTATTCACATTTGTGACTTTTAATTGTACTGAAACCTGGAAATATCACATCCTTTCTAACATTCAGAGAGGTTAAGTGACTTGTTCAAAGTGATGACTATTATTGGTTAGCTCTGGGTATAGGAAAGCTTGGTTTTTATCTCACTCTTATATCCATTCTAAGCAATAGGGCAGCTGAAGAAGGAGTCACCATCCATTCACATGGTATGCATTTCCACATCCCAGAGACAGATTAAAATGGCAACATGTTCTTTGCTATTCTTAGCATTGATAGATGGGTTCTAATTCTGCTTCTAGAGTGATTTGCTTAATAAATAGAATGTGGCAGAAATGATTTTCTGATATTTCTGAGATCAGTCATAAGAAGCCTCACAGCATCTGCCAGGCCTTGTTGTAGACTCACTCATGGGAAACTTCCTCTGGAACTTGGTCACCTGCTGTGAGAAGCCCAAGCCATGGGGAGAGGCCCAGAATTAGCAGTTCAGCTGGTCTCCAGCCATTATCTAGAATCAACTGCTCATTGTCCCAGCCCAGGCTTCAGAGAAATAATCGGATGTGGGTTCTCCCACCTCAGTTACTCTCTCAGCCACCCAGCTGATGCCAGCATTTCCTAACTCCCTTACCTACAAAAGTGTGAGTCAAACCAAATGGAAGCACTACATTTTGTGGTGGTTTGTATACTGTAAGATAACTAAGAATAATCACTTTAAGCAGCATACCCAGGAATATATCCCAAAGCCCTTCTTTCCATCCCATTTACCTACAATTTCTCTCCTGGGAATTTCATTTACTGCAGGAACCTCACACAAGTCTGGGTGTGCAGAGAAGTCATTTTTGTAAAAGACGACTTGCATGGTTCCATTTTCATATTGAATGCATTTGTCATTTGGACAGAGCTGGCAGGTAGAAACTCTCACACAAAGGGGGTGGGTGAAATATGAGTGTATGTCCCTGGATGTAGGATTTATCACCCCTGCCCTGTGGGGCCCTGGAAGACCAGTAGAGTTGGGAGGATAAAAGTGGTCTCTTTAATGAGTCTGGGTCCTCTTGGGATTCCACCTGCATTCACAGTGTTGATTGGAAGTGATTGTTTTGGAAAAGAGAAAGTGTGGTCCCAGAGTTGCTGTGTCTGACAGCTGATGCTTGTGTATACTCCAGGCAGTGGCATTTCTTTCCGCCCAGGCAGCCCTCCATCTTCATCTCACTGCAAGTGAGTGCCAGTGGCTGGGGACATAAAAATGAGCAAATATGCCTCTTTCCTGAAAAAGCTACAAACTACACAGATGTGAGAGAGAGAGTGTGTGTGTGTCTATACACCCATAGACACATATATAAATACATATGTATAAATTGAATTTATTACGTGGGCTGAGGTTTGTAAAGTGTAAACAGGAAATGGCTTAATTTTCCCTCACCATTTTCTGTATCTCTATTCCTTTCTCTTCCTTGCCCCTTGATGAGTTGAATGATTCCACAGTTGTCCAATCCTTTTTAACACCTTTTTGGCATCTTTCCCTTCTAGGTTTTAAAAAGCCTGATTCTCTCCTTGCCAATGCTTCAAGCTCAGATTTATTTTAAAGCTGCTTTTCTTCCTTCCAATCAGGATTAACTGGTACCTTGGAGGTCTCCCCGCATTCTTCCTTTACTCGCCCCATCTTGTTCCAAGTTACCCCAGTGACTGAGGTGCAGGAAGTACAGGAGAGATGAGGTTCAGGGTTAATACTGGAAAAATAAGGGAGGCAGGGATTCATATGGCTAATGGTTTTTAGCACAGGTGTCTGGGCTCTTGGGTATAGCAAGTGTTCAGATGCTATGGGATTTGTGTTGATGGGCTATTCACAGGGTCTTCCTGCACCACACCTCCCACCCCAACTTGGGAATTTATTTCTGCAATGCATTTTCCTGATGCAGGTTCCACATTCTCTGGATAACCCTTTGCAACCTCCTTCTAGCTCCTGCCTCTTGGAAGTCAGTCCCATCCCATCAAGTTGCTTGGAGCTCACCATCCTCTACCCTCTGAGCCATGTCCTCAGGAAGTTTATATGTACTCATCAAGCCCAGCATTGCTCTTCTGCTAGCTGGGGCTCTCTCCCGCCTCCTGGGCTGCTCAGGCCAGCTCTGTGCTGCCAGACTCTTCCAAGTGGGAAACAGGTTCCCCTCTTTCTGACCACACATACCTCTAAACTCAAGCTCTCCCACCATCACTCACTCTCTGTGCTTTACTTCAGGTCCCCACTGCTCTAGAGGCCTGTGGTTCAGTGTCACAGTAAACATCCCTCGGGGAAGTGGGTCTCCAGATGCCTCTTCTTGCAGCTACCCCTAAGATCTATAAGGGATGCTCTTCAGGATCCTTCCCCAGCCCCTTGGTGGAGAAAAGCCAAGTATTTTCTGTTCCCTCCCAAACTGCCTGTCACATATTTAGTGTTCTTTCCCAGCCTGGAGAGTGTAGTGGTCTTCAGCTTCTCTTCAGAATCTGTGAAAACTTTCCTGTTTTAGCCCAGAATCGAGGACAAGGCAAGATATGTTTTATTAAATACAATGATTCTCGACCACATTGACAATTGTTAAGTGGCACTAAGCACGGAGCAAATTCATTGGGAGAAAGAGGCAGGAGTGTCCTTGGAGCTAGACATGGAAAGGAGAGAGCTCTGGAAGGACAAATGAGGCTCCATCCAGGACAGCCGGAGGGATCACTAGGCAGGATACAAGGACAAATGTGCCCAATAAAAGGGCTTGGTGAACTCAAAGCACAGAACAAAGGCTGGTGGAGCTGGTGGGGAGAAGGGAGTCAGGACTGCAGAGGCCCCTTGGGGGCACAACAGGCAGGTGGGGCCACTGAAGAGCTTCAAGAAGGGGGTGAGTGACATCATTTTGTAGTCAGAAGTATAGCAGGTAGGGACACAGGAAGACAGTGAAGAGGCCCCAGGTTTCCATCTCATTTACCTTTAAATTTTTACCCTCTTACATCTTCCTCAGGTTCTTGGTTGACTCCTGTTCCCACATCTCTTCTACATTCCCTCTTAGAGGGGTGACAACCACTGGCCACTAAATGGCAAAAGATTTATCTGCTGGGGTGGCGCCTGTGGCTCAGTCAGTAAGGCGCCGGCCCCATATACCGAGGGTGGCAGGTTCAAACCCGGCCCCGGCTCAACTGCAACCAAAAAAAAGCTGGGCGGTGTGGCGGGCGCCTGTAGTCCCAGCTACTCGGGAGGCTGAGGCAAGAGAATCCCTTGAGCCCAGGAGTTGGAGGTTGCTGTGAGCTGTGTGATGCCAGGGCACTCTACAGAGGGCCATAAAGTGAGACTCTGTCTCTACAAAAAAAAAAAAAAAAAAAAATTATCTGATGATGGTGGGACAGGTTCATATGGCCACAGTCTATTATTTTTTGGCTACCTCAGTCAGACTGAATGAAGGTGTATGAAAATGATCTGTAAAACTCTAACCTTAAAAAATGCAGGGAGCTCTTATTGTTAAGCAGTTAACATTTGTGCAACTCATTTGGCAATTCATTATGAACTTTGTAACATATCTTCTCTTATTTTCTGGAATTGTTATTTAAGTCTGTAAATCCACTGGCCTTATCCCTTGGGGTTCACTTTTCAGTTTCCAAGGTAATAGCTAGCTAGCATGTAGATTAACCCTAGAATGGAATATCTGTTAGTTGCAACCACAGGAGGCAAATCCAAGGAATGCCATGTGTTTCAAACCTAGTAATGTTCAGGATTTTATTTTATTTTATTTTATTTTTTATTATTAAATCATAGCTGTGTACATTAATGTGATCATGGGGCACCATACTGGTTTTATAGACCGTTTGACACATTTTCATCACACTGGTTAACATAGCCTTCCTGGCATATTCTTAGTTATTGTGTTAAGACATTTACATTCTACATTTACTAAGTTTCACATATAACCTTGTAAGATGCACTGCAGGTGTAATCCCACCAATCACCCTCCTTCCCCCCTCCTCCCCCCTTCCTCTCCTCCCTTTCCCTCTTCCCCTTATTCTTAGGTTATAACTGGGTTATAGCTTTCACGTGAAAGCCCTAAATTAGTTTCATAGTAGGGCTGAGTACATTGGATACTTTTTCTTCCATTCTTGAGATGCTTTACTAAGAAGAATATGTTCCAGCTCCATCCAAATAAACATGAAAGAGGTAAAGTTTCCATCTTTCTTTAAGGCTAGTAATATTCCATGGTGTACATATACCACAATTTATTAATCCATTCCTGGGTCAATGCGCACTTGGGCTTTTTCCATGACTAAGCAATTATGAATTAGGCTGCAATAAACATTCTGGTACAAATATCTTTGTTATAATGTGATTTTTGGTTTTCTGGGTATATACCAAGTAGAGGAATTATAGGATTGAATGGCAGCTCTATTTTTATTTTTATTTATTTATTTAATTCATCTTTTATTTATTTATTTATTTATTTTTTTGGCAAACATCAGATAGTATGAGCAGAACTATATTGCTCACTGTAGTTACACACATTCTTTTTTGCTTTACACAATTTGTAAACATATTTAAGTGGATAAAAATGGTTGGCTAAAGACATGTTCCAGAACTCTGACATACACTTTTCCAAGTTAGGACAAAAGAAAGCTTATATAACTTCCATTAGACCATCATCATACAGCAAACTAAATTCATAAATGCTGCTTTTAAATTAACGTCTGCCATTTTTGAAGACTTTTTAAGGTATGACTAAGATGGTTTTTTCTGAAGTTTTATGAAGGAACAGAAAACCATACAAATCTTGTTTATAACCATATCAGCCACTTAAAAATTTAAAAATGTAACAAAAATTAAAAAATAAACATATAATAAAGAAAATTCTAACTCTCGCCAGAAAATGAAGCTACCAATAAGTTACTTTAGACTACTTCTGATGTAAATAGAATTTATAATACTAGGTTCAATGATATCTTGCTTTATTATTTATTAATGCTGATATTTTACTTTTATAGTAACAGATTACTTCAAAATAAACCCAAAGCATTTACTATTTTATAATTTCATTCTTTCATAAATTTCAGATTCTGCAAAATTCAAATCAAGGGTTATAAAACAGGCAGCCTTCAGTATATATTTTGTTTGGTGGGCAGAATGGTTTTTAATCTCATGACTAGGAGCCTTCAGGTAGTACTTGCTACTCTCACTATCCACAGTCCATATCAGCCCCCCCACACTGTCACCTGCTGGGCCTGAGAGACTGACACACCATTTTTTTTTTTCAGCACAATACAGTTTTTATTGTTTAACCATGTCATGTTCAATATTGTATAAACTTCTGGAGTCACGAAGATACACATCGTCCTAAATCCAAAATCCATAACCCAGAACTCTGCTTAAATTCGCAGAAAAGCAAGAAATCTGTGACCTGGAAATTATTCTCTAACCCATACTAACCGATAACTTCACCAGCCTGACCGAGTATGTGACACTGGCACAGGGCATCCAGAATTCCTGGAAAATGTGAGCAGAATACGTTAGTCATTTATCATTAAGCTGAAGAGGCTTTGAATTAGCACCTATTATGAAACTAATTTATGGCTTTCACATGAAAGCTATAACCCAGTTACAACCTAAGAAATGGGGGGAAAGAGGAGAAGGAGGGGAGGGAGGGGGGAGGATGGGCGGAGGGAGGGTGATTGGTGGGATTACACCTGTGTTGCATCTTACAAGGGTATATGTGAAACTTAGTAAATGTGGAATGTAAATGTCTTAGCACAATAACTAAGAAAACGCCAGGAAGGCTATGTTAAACAGTGTGATGAAAATGTGTCAAACGGTCTATGAAACTAGTGTATGGTGCCCTATGATCACATTAATGTACACAGCTATGATTTAATTAAAAAAAATAAAAATAAAAACAGTACACTAAAAAAATAAAAATAAAAAATAAAAGTCAAACACTATGAGCAGATCTATTTTTAGATCTCTAAGTGTTCTTCAAACATCTTTCCAAAAGGAATGTATTAATTTACATTCCCACCAGCAGTGTAGAAGTGTTCCCTTTTCTCCACATCCATGCCAACATCTCTGGTCTTGTGATTTTGTGATATGGGCTAATCTTACTGGAGTTAGATGATATCTCAAAGTAGTTTTGATTTGCATCTCTCAGATGATTAAAGATGATGAGTATTTTTTCATAAGTCTGTAGGCTGTGCTCCTGTCTTCTTCAGAGAAGTTTCTCTTCAAATCCCTTGCCCAGCCTGCAATGGGATCACTTGTTCTTTTCTTGCTTATATGTTTGAGTTCTCTGTGGATTCCGGTTATTAAACCTTTATAGGAGACATAACCTGCAAATCTCTTCTCCCATCCTGAGGGCTGTCTGCTTCCTTTATTTACTGTGTTCTTGGCTGTGCAGAAGCTTTTTAGTTTGATCAGGTCCCAGTAGTGTATTTTTGAAACTGCTTCAATTGCCCAGGGGGTCCTCCTCATAAAATACTCGCCCAGACCTAAATCTTCAAGGGTTTTCCCTGCACTCTCTTCTAGTATTTTTATAGTTTCATGTCTTAAGTTTAAATTTTTAATCCAGTGAGAGTCTATCTTAGTTAATGGTGAGAGGTGTGGGTCCAGTTTCAGTCTTCTACAGGTTGCCAGCCAGTTCATCTAGCACCATTTGTTAAATAGGGAATCTTTCCCCCATTGAATATTTTTAATTGGCTTGTCAAAGATCAAATAACGGTAAGTAGCTGGATTCATTTCTTGGTTCTGTATTCTGTTTCAGACATCTACTTCTCTGTTTTTGTGCCAGTACCATGCTGTTTTGATCACTATCAATTTATAGTATAGTCTGGTAGCGTGATTCCTCCTGCTTTGCTTTTATTTCTGAGTAATGTCTTGGCTATTCGAGGTTTCTTTCTGATTCCATGTAAAACAAAGTGTTATTTTTTCAAGATCTTCAAATTATGACAGTAGAGCTTTAATAGGGATTGCCTTAAAATTGTATATTGCTTTGGGCAGTATGGACATTTTAACAATGTTGATTCTTCCTAGCCGTGAGCATGGTATGTTTATTCATTTGTTAACATTTTCAGCTATTTCTTAGAGTTCCATCATTCTCTTTATAGAGATTTTTCACGTCTGTTGTTAGATAAACTCCCAAATATTTCATTTTCTTTGGCACTACTGTGAATGGAATAGAGTCCTTAACTGTTTTTTCGGCTTGACTGTTGTTGATATATATAAAGGCTACCGATTTATGAATGTTGATTTTGTAATCTGAGACACTGATGTATTCCTTGATCACTTCTAAGAGTTTTATAGTAGAATCCCTGGTGTTTTCCAGATGTACAATCATATCATCTGCAAAGAGTGAAAGTTTGATCTCTTCTGACCCTATATGGATACCCTTGATCACCTTTTCTTCCCTAATTGCTGTGGCTAAAACTTCCATTACAATGTTAAAGTGCTGTGGAGACAATGGGCAGGCTTGTCTGGTTCCTAAGCTGAGTGGAAATGATTTCAATTTAACACCATTCAATACGATATTGGCTGTGGGTTTGCTGTAGATGGCCTCTATCAGTTTAAGAAATGTCCCTTCTATACCAATTTTCTTAAGTGTTCTGATCATGAATGGATGCTGGATATTATTAAAAGCTTTTTCTGCATCAATTGAGAGAATCATGTGGTCTTTGGTTTTAAATTTGTTTATGTGCTGAACTATACTTATACATTTATGTATATTGAACCAGCCATGAGACCCTGGGATAAAACCTACCTGGTCATAATGTATAATTTGTTTGATGTGTTGCTGGATTCTGTTTGTTAGGATCTTGTTGAATATTTTTGCATCTATATTCATTAGTGATATTGGTCTGTAATTTTCTTTTCTTGTTGGATCTTTTCCTGGTTTGGGGATCAGGGTGATATTTGCTTCAGAGAATGTGTTGGGTAGTCTTCTTTTTTTTCCTACATTTTGTAACAGGTTGAGTAATATAGGTACTAATTCCCTTTAAACTTTTGGTAGAATTCTGACGTGAAGCCATCTGGTCCTGGGCTTTTCTTTTTAGGGAGATTTTGTATGGTTTATGCTATTTCAGAACTTGATTTTGGCCTGTTCAACATTTCCACTTGATTCTGGCTAAGTCTTGGAAGGTGACGTGCTTCCAAGTCTCGGTCAATTTCCTTCAGATTTTCTTATTTTGAGAATAAAGTGTCTTGTAATATTCATTAAGAATTTTTTGAATTTCTGAGGAGTCTGTTGTTATTTTGTCTTTGTTGTTTCTTATTGATGAGATTAGAGATTTTACTCTTTTTTTCCTGGCTAGGTTGGCCAAAGGTTTATCTATTTTATTGACCTTTTCAAAAAATCAACTTTTTGATTTATTGATCTGTTATATAATTCTTTTGTTTTCAATTTCGTTTAATTCTGCTCTAATTTTGGTTATTTCTTTTCTTCCATTGGGTTTGGGGTTGGAATGTTCTTCCTTTTCCAGTTGCTTGAGATGTCCCATTAAGTTGTTATCTTCCTCTCTTTCCGTTCTCTTGAGGAAGGCTTGCACTGCTTTAAATTTCCCTCTTAGGACTGCCTTTGCGGTATCCCAGAGGTTCTGATAATTCGTGTCTTCACCGTCATCTTGTTTCAAAAATTTGGCAATTTCCTTCCTAATCTTATAAATTGAGGTGCATTCCGGTTGGCTGCATAGATATTAATAATTGAAATCTCATCATATTGAGTATTACCCTTAACAAATATGAAGTGACCGTTCTTATTTTTCCTTACTTTTGTTGGTTTAAAGTGTATTGTATCTGCAAATAGAATTGCAAAATGTGCTTTTTTCTGACTACCATTTGCCTGAAAGGATGACCATCCTTTCACCCTAAGTCTATATTTATCTTTTAAGGTAAGATGTGACTATTGTATGCAGCAAATATCTGGCCTGAGTTTTTTTTTTTTTTTTTTTTTTGTCAGTAAGAATGATTTATTCCAGCTAAGGGCAATTTTAATTTATGCAAAAAACCCTGCCATCATATCTGTTTTGCTAGAGCAAAACAGAATATATTGTATTTACATCTGATTTTGTCATCAACATTTAGATAAATACATCTTGTTTTAATAAAAAAAAAAATCTCTTTTAAGACCTCCTCAAACACAGATGCAACCAAAATGGTGTCCTTGAGTGCTAAGAATTTTGGAGCTCCTTACTGCTCATCTCTCTGACTTCTGTCAAATATTTATTTCTTTCAAATATAAAATGTAAGATGACATTTTCTTAGCCTATCTTCATTTATGCAGTAGGTTTGTCATGTTGGGTCTGTGCAGTTGCTTCCTAGTACCTTAAAATCATGCTAAGACTCAATAAATTTTGGTTAAATGAATGGGTGAAGGTCAATTTTTTTTTTGGTTATTATAGAATTAGGAAAAAGAAGAAAATCTATTTTAAGAATAAAACAAAGCACTTTCATTCTGTCTTCTTGATTTTTTTCCAGAAAAATTGGGTTTGAAGTTTTGACTATTTCTGTATCTAATATTTTTCCTCCAATGGCCTTTATAGGTCATGAACCTGTATCAGTCCCATTCTTTTTTTTTTTTTTTAATAATTAAATAGATTTATCAATTTTTTTTTTTTTTTTTTGTTGGGGATTCATTGAGGGTACAATAAGCCAGTTACACTGATTGCAATTGTTAGGTAAAGTCCCTCTTGCAATCATGTCTTGCCCCCATAAAGTGTGACACACACTAAGGCCCCACCCTCCTCCCTCCATCCCTCTTTCTGCTTCCCCCCCATAACCTTAATTGTCATTAATTGTCCTCATATCAAGATTGAGTACATAGGATTCATGCTTCTCCATTTTTGTGATGCTTTACTAAGAATAATGTCTTCCACGTCCATCCAGGTTAATACGAAAGATGTAAAGTCTCCATTTTTTTTAATGGCTGAATAGTATTCCATGGTATACATATACCACAGCTTGTTAATCCATTCCTGGGTTGGTGGGCATTTAGGCTGTTTCCACATTTTGGCGATTGTAAATTGAGCTGCAATAAACAGTCTAGTACAAGTGTCCTTATGATAAAAGGATTTTTTTCCTTCTGGGTAGATGCCCAGTAATGGGATTGCAGGATCAAATGGGAGGTCTAGGTTGAGTGCTTTGAGGTTTCTCCATACTTCCTTCCAGAAAGGTTGTACTAGTTTGCAGTCCCACCAGCAGTGTAAAAGTGTTCCCTTCTCTCCACATCCACGCCAGCATCTGCAGTTTTGAGATTTTGTGATGTGGGCCATTCTCACTGGGGTTAGATGATATCTCAGGGTTGTTTTGATTTGCATTTCTCTAATATATAGAGATGATGAACATTTTTTCATGTGTTTGTTAGCCATTTGTCTGTCGCCTTTACAGAAAGTTCTATTCATGTCTCTTGCCCATTGATATAAGGGATTGCTGGCTTTTTTCATGTGGATTAATTTGAGTTCTCTATAGATCCTGGTTATCAACCTTTTGTCTGACTGAAAATATGCAAATATCCTTTCCCATTGTGTAGGTTGTCTCTTTGCTTTGGTTATTGTGTCCTTAGCTGTACAGAAGCTTTTCAGTTTAATGAAGTCCCATTTGTTTATTTTTGTTGTTGTTGCAATTGCCATGGCAGTCTTCTTCATGAAGTCTTCCCCCAGGCCAATATCTTCCAGTGTTTTTCCTATGCTTTCTTGGAGGATTTTTATTGTTTCATGCCTTAAGTTTAAGTCCTTTATCCATCTTGAATCAATTTTTCTGAGTGGTGAAAGGTGTGGGTCCAGTTTCAGTCTTTTACATGTCGACATCCAGTTCTCCCAACACCATTTATTGAATAGGGAGTCTTTCCCCCAAGGTAAGTTCTTGTTTGGTTTATCAAAGATTAGGTGGTTGTAAGATGTTAGTTTCATTTCTTGGTGTTCGATTCAATTCCAAGTGTCTATGTCTCTGTTTTTGTGCCAGTACCATGCTGTCTTGACCACTATGGCGTTGTAGTACAGACTAAAATCTGGTATGCTGATGCCCCCAGCTTTATTTTTGTTACTAAGGACTGCCTTAGCTATACGGGGTTTTTTCCGGTTCCATACAAAACGCAGAATCATTTTTTCCAAATCTTGAAGGTATGATGTAGGTACTTTGATAGGAATGGCATTGAATAGGTAGATTGCTTTGGGAAGTATAGACATTTTAACAATGTTAATTCTTCCCATCCATGAGCATGGTATGTTCTTCCATTTGTTAATATCCTCTGCTATTTCCTTTCTGAGGATTTCATAGTTTTCTTTATAGAGGTCCTTCACCTCCTTCGTTAGGTATATTCCTAGGTATTTGATTTTCTTTGAGACTATGGTGAAGGGAGTTGTGTCCTTAATTAGCTTCTCATCTTGACTGTTATTGGTGTATACAAAGGCTACTGACTTGTGGACATTGATTTTTATATCCTGAAACATTACTGTATTTTTTGATGACTTCTAGGAGTCTTGTGGTTGAGTCTCTGGGGTTCTCTAAGTATAAGATCATGTCGTCAGCAAAGAGGGAGAGTTTGACCTCCTCTGCTCCCATTTGGATTCCCTTTATTTCCTTGTCTTGTCTAATTGTATTGGCTAGAACTTCCAGCACTATGTTGAATAGTAAAGTTGACAGAGGACAACCTTGTCTGGTTCCAGTTCTAACAGGAAAAGCTTTGAGTTTTACTCCATTCAGTAAAATATTGGCTGTGGGTTTGTCATAGATAGCTTCAATCAGTTTTAGTAATGTGCCACCTATGCCTATACTCTTCAGTGTTCTAATTAGAAAAGGATGCTGGATTTTATCAAATGCTTTTTCTGCATCTATTGAGAGGATCATATGATTTTTATTTTTGCCTCTGTTAATATGGTGGATAACGTTTATGGACTTGCGTATGTTAAACCAGCCTTGCATCCCTGGGATGAAGCCTACTTGATCATGATGAATGACTTTTTTGATGATAAGCTGCAATCTATTGGCTAGGATTTTGTTGAGAATTTTTCCATCTATATTCATGAGTGAGATTGGTCTGAAATTCTCCTTTTTGTTTGGGTCTCTTCCTGGTTTTGGTATCAGGGTGATGTTTGCTTCATAGAATGTGTTGGGAAAGATTCCTTTTTCCTCAGTTTTTTGGAATAATTTCTGCAGTACAGGAATAAGCTCTTCCTTGAAGGTTTGATAGAATTCTGTAGTGAAGCCATCTGGACCAGGGCATTTTTTAGTTGGAAGCTTTTTTATTGTTTCTTTGATCTCAGTGCTTGAAATTGGTCTGTTCAGGAGGTCTATTTCTTCCTGGCTAAGTCTAGGGAGAGGGTGTGATTCCAAATATTGATCCATTTCCTTCACATTGTCAAATTTCTGGGCATAGAGTTTCTGGTAGTATTCAGAGATGATCTCTTGTATCTCTGTAGGATCAGTTGTTATTTCCCCTTTATCGTTTCTGATTGAGGTTATTAGAGATTTTACTTTTCTATTTCTAGTTAGTCTGGCCAATGGTTTATCTATTTTATTTATTTTTTCAAAAAACCAACTCCTTGTTTCATTAATTTTCTGAATGATTCTTTTGTTTTCAATTTCATTGATCTCTGATTTGATTTTGGATATTTCTTTTCTTCTACTGAGTTTAGGCTTAAATTGTTCTTCTTTTTCCAATTCCATAAGATCTCTTGTGAGATTGTTGATGTGCTCTCTTTCTGTTTTTCGAATGTAGGCATCTAAAGCGATGAATTTTCCTCTCAAAACTGCTTTTGCAGTATCCCACAGGTTTTGGTAGCTTGTGTCTTCATTGTTGTTATGCTCAAGGAAGTTAATGATTTCCTGTTTTATTTCTTCCTTCACCCATCTGTTATTCAACAGAAGATTGTTTAATTTCCATGCCTTTGGGTGGGGTTGAGCATTTTTGTTAGAGTTGAGTTCCACCTTTAGTGCCTTATGGTCTGAAAAGATACAAGGTAAAATTTCAATTCTTTTGATTCTGTTGATATTTGTTTTGTGTCCCAGGATATGATCAATTTTGGAGAATGTTCCATGGGGTGATGAGAAGAATGTATATTCTTTATCTTTGGGGCGGAGTGTTCTATATACGTCTATCAAGCATAATTGTTCTAGGGTCTCATTTAAATCTCTTACATCTTTGTTTAATTTCTGTTTAGAGGATCTGTCCAGCTCTGTAAGAGGTGTGTTAAAGTCCCCTGTTATGATGGTATTATCAGATATCATATTGCTCAGACTGAGTAAGGTCTGCTTCAAGAATCTGGGAGCATTTAAATTGGGTGCATAAATATTTAGAATTGAAATGTCTTCTTGTTGTAGTTTTCCCTTGACCAATATAAAGTGACCATCTTTGTCTTTTTTGACTTTAGTTGCTTTAAATCCACATGTATCTGAAAATAAGATTGCAACTCCTCTTTTCTTCTGAATTATTTGCCCGAAAAATTGTCTTCCAACCCTTGACTTGGAGCTTTAATTTGTCTTTTGAAGCCAGGTGTGTTTCTTGCAGACAGCAAATGGATGGCTTGTGTTTTTTAATCCAGTCAGCCAATCTATGTCTCTTCAGTGGGGAATTCAAGCCATTAACATTTATTGAGATAATTGATAAGTGTGGTAGTATTCTATTCGTCTTATTTGGTGAGAGTCCATTGCTTAGTTTTATCTTTTGCATCAGTGTGGAGGTTAGGTTCTGTCCTTTGATTTCTGAGTTCTTACTTTGCTGCTGATCCATTGTGGTGGTCAGTGTGCAGAACAGGTTGAAGTATTTCCAGTAGAGCTGGTCTTGTTGTGGCAAATTTCCTCAATGTTTGTATATCCGTAAATGATTTGATTTCTCTGTCAATTTTGAAGCTTAGCTTAGCAGGGTACAGAATTCTGGGCTGAAAATTGTTCTGTTTACGTAGATTAAAGGTAGATGACCATTGTCTTCTTGCTTGGAAAGTTTCATTAGAGAAGTCTGCAGTAACTCTGATGGATTTGCCCCTGTAGGTCAACTGGCGCTTACTCGTGGCAGCTTGCAGAATCTTTTCTTTTGTCTTGACTTTGGACGGCTTCATCACAATGTGTCTTGGAGAAGCTCGGTTAGAGTTGAGGCGACCCGGGGTCCGATATCCCTCTGAAAGCAGTGTGTCAGACTCTTTGGTGATGTTTGGGAAATTTTCTTTTATAATATTCTCTAGTATGGCTTCTATTCCTCTGGGGCATTCTTCTTCCCCTTCTGGAATTCCTATAACTCGTATGTTGGAACGCTTCATAAAGTCCCATAATTCTGACAGTGAACGTTCTGCTTTCTCTCTCTTCTTTTCTGCCTCTTTTACTGTCTGAGTTATCTCAAGAACTTTGTCTTCTACCTCTGAAATTCTTTCTTCTGCATGGTCTAACCTGTTGCTGATACTTTCCATTGCATCTTTAAGTTCCCTAATTGACTGTTTCAGTTCCTTCAGGTCTGCTGTATCCTTTTTATATTCTTCATATTGTTCATCTCTTATTTGATTCTGTTTTTGGATTTCCTTTTGGTTATTTTCCACTTTATTAGCAATTTCCTTCATTGTTTCCATCATTTCTTTCATTGTTTTCAACATGTGTATTCTAAATTCCCTTTCTGTCATTCCTAACATTTCTATACTGGTGGAATCATCTGCAGTTGCTACCTCATGGTCCCTTGGTGGGGTTGTTCTAGACTGGTTCTTCATGTTGCCTGGAGTTTTCTGCTGATTCTTCCTCATGAGTGATTTCTTTTATCTGTTTCCTTGCCCTAATTTTCCTTTCACTTCCTCTTGCTCTTTAAGTTCTTGTGCCTGTGGACTACGGGTTACAGGACCAGAAGGGTGAGAAGGTTGAAGAGCAAAAAAAAGGGGATGAAAGAAAGGAGGACCGAGTGATAAGAAAAAAAGAAAGATAGAGAAAGGAGAGGGGGTGGGTATAAGGAATATTGACAAAAAAAAGAGAGCCACAGAAAGAGGGAGACAGGGCAATATAGGTGTACAGTAGGGTCCTTTGACACAACCTTAAAAAACCCCACCTTCTGGGGGTGCCCAGTTGCGTGGTTCCCTTGAGGTCAGCAGCTGTTTGCTTACCTGGTCAGACACAGTACCCCACCTCCACCAAGTACAGAGGAAAGACAAAACTGCTATAAATCAAACCAAAACAAGCAAACAGAAAACTTTACAGGGATAAAATTGGGTGAGAAACCAAATTATATCAGTAGAAACACTAGCAAAAATGAAGTTGAAGTTATTAAAAAAGGCAGCAATGGGAAATTATAATTAAACTAGGAAAATTGAGAAAGAAAAAGGGATCTGTGTGGAAAAGATTGAAATTAAAAAAACAAAAGAACATCAGCAACGTCAAAATAAACAAACAAAAAAAACAACCAAACCAAAAAAAAAAAAAAGAAAAAAATACACAACCAAAAACAAAGCAGTTTGTATATGTTATTGAATATTGTCTGGGCAACACGTGGTCTTCTGGGGTGTGAGATGTTAGTCACAGTTCTGATACGACTGGAGGCTGCTGATTTCTCAAACCCCAGCAGGTAGACTCCCTAAATCTCTCTTCAGCCTACTTAAAAGGCACTTTGAACTTGTAAACTTGCTGAGCAGAAGCTTTCCCAGCTTTCTCGCTGGAATCGCAGCTGAAGTGGCTATCCACTTACCCAGTGTGCCAAAACTGGTCTCACTCTGCCCCTGAGGGTTAGGGCTGCAAGGCGGCTCAAACCCCACCCTTAGGCTACTTGGTTGCTGGGTTACCAGCTCCCACCCGTTTCTAGCTCTGCGACCCTGAGGGCGGAGCTTGCCGGGGCAGATCACTGACAATGGATCCGTGTGACCCACCGCCAAACACTATTGGCTCTGTCTGGCTCAGTGGCTCAGACTGGGGCCCTAGACAACGGCCAAAGTTCTCTGCACTCCCACTCAGGCCTTCTCCAAGGCAGTTCAACTCAGTGCCAAGTCCAAGGACATCAAAACAGTTCACAGGTAAGGCCTTTCTGGTTTGCAGTCTCGCTGCTACTGAACTTACAGTTGTGGGCGGGTTTAGATGGATAGAACACACGCGACCACTTGCCGGTTTTCCACGGTTTTAGTCCTCCTCTTGGGGTCCAGAAGTCTCTCGCTGACTCCCTGTATCCTCATAGGAGTGATGATAGGCAGATCCCACCAGCCAGAGATGCCTGGAGTCCTATCTCCCCAGACTCACGGTGCCCAGATGCAAGGAAGCTGTTACTGGGCTGCCATCTTGCTCTGCCTCCCTGGCCTGAGTTTTTGTACCCAGTCAGCTAACCTGTGCCTCTTTAGAGGACAGTCTAAACCATTCACATTAATGGAGAATAGTGATATGTCTGGTAAAATTCTGGGTATTGAGTTGTTTGAAAGTTCAGTGGACATTTTTAATCCTCTTGCTACTGTGGAAGTTGGAGTTTGATCAAAAGTTTCTGAGTGAGTTTACTTTTGTGGTAGAGGATTGGGCTGGTCATTATGGAGGATAGGTCTGAGAATATTCTGAAGAGCTGGTTTGGTTATGGCAAATTTCTTCAACATATGAATGTCATTAAAGTATTTAATTTCTGCATAATAAATGAAACTCAGTTTAGCTGGATACAGTATCTGGGGTTGAAAGTTATTTTGTTTAGGAGACTAAAAGTTGCTGACCACCCTCTTCTGGCTTGAAAAGTTTCAGCAGAGAGATCTGCAGTCATTCTAATATTCTTCCCTTTGTAGGTAAGGGATTTGTTACGTCTGGTAGCTTTCAGAATTTTCTCCTCATATTAACTTTAGTGAAGTTAATTATGATATGCCTGGGGGATGTCTTATTCATATTGAGTCATGCTGGGGACTGAAACTGTCTGCTATCAGAATTTCAGAATCTCTTGTCATGTCTGGAAAATTCTCTTTCATAATTTCATGGAGAAGGGGCTCTATGCCTTGCAAGGCCACTTCATCACTTTCAGGGATTCCAATTAGGTGGATGTTAGCCTTCTTTGACTTATCCCAGAGCTTTCTAAGAGAATGATCCGTTTTTGGTCTCCATGTCTCTTCCTCTTTGAGAGTTTTGGAGCGTTCAAAGGTTTGTCTTCAATGTCAGAAATCCTTTCTTCTGCTTGCTCCACTCTGTTACTGAGGGCTTCTACTGTATTTTTCAGATGTTCGAGGGCTGCAAATTCTTGCTCCAGTGTGTCAAAATCTTTGGTGGTTTTGTGTTTAAATTCGTTAAATTCTTGAGACAACTTTTGATTTTCTCCTTGAATTTCTAATTCTGACTTTTGAATTGCTCCTCGAATTTTGAATTCCAAATTTTCCTCCATTCTATTAATCTTGTTTGCAATCCAAATTCTGAATTCGATTTCTGACATCTTGGCCAGCTGTTTATGAATGGGATCTTCAGTTACATCTGCCATATCTTTCCTTGGGGGGGTTGATCTATCTGCCCCATGATTGTTTTACACCGTTTGATTTTTCCCCTGGAGCTTTGTCTAGGACCCGTACAGGGTTATGTCCTGAGAAACTGGGGACATGTTTTGTGTGGTGGGGCTACATGCTTCTGTCTTGTTTTCAGCTGGTCTCTGTTCAACCCTAGTGAAACAGTTACTCTAGGTTGAAGTCTCTTCTGTGTAGAAATACCAGCAATTAAGTCGCCCCCCCACAACAGGCAACAATTGGAATAAAAAAAAATCAAACCTTCCCACAACTACACACCCAGGTCACCACCTGAATAGTCTTTTGGCTCAGTTCAAAAAGTCCAAATCAATTGTCTCAGTCAGCACCTATCTCTGGTCGGAGAGTTTATAAGGTCTCTGGCAACTAGATTGCAGGTGTCTGGTGACTACTCATATATGGCTTGCTCTGGTGCTCTGTGGAGTCAGGAGGACCCACCCAGCAAATAGATCAGTCTGGGAAGGTTGATGCCTCCTTCCCCACCTTGAACCTCTGTCACACCCAGTCACTGATAGCCCTGCAGGGCTGTGACCCAGTTGCCTGTGGGGAACAGATACTCCAGGGGTTTGCGCCTGCCTGAATCACAAGGAAATCTATTTCTGCTCAGTGAGGCCACTGCGATCTGCCTCTATCTAGCAGGGGGAGGTGAGGCCTGACAACCTCGGGTGCCTGATGGAGGCTGGGGGGTGTTCACTTAGTTCCAGCCCTGCCCATGATTGATGTTACTGACAGAACAAAACAGAATAACTTTGCAGGAATTTTTTCTGTCCCTGCTAAATTCCCCTGCAGAAGAGAAGCTGTTTTGAGTTCCTAGAGCCTGTGCCTCAGGTTTTGTCTTTGCTCCTGCAGGTTTGTATTCGGCTAGCTGTCAGTTCTAGCCACCTGTCTTCCTTTGTCTATAGGCTGATGATCCACTGAGGGCTGGGTGCGTCTTAGGCTCAGCAAAGCGGTCCTGTTGGTCAGTCCCACCCTGGGAACTTCCCAGCTCTGCATGTGCGTTTCTAGTCCCTGACTCCACCCAGGTTGGTACCACCTCAGGAAAACCCTTTACTCACAGGGCCTGCGTTTCCATCCCAGATCTGTTCCATGGTGGTTGCCACCTGAGTAGATGCCCGGCCTCCTCTGGTTGCCCATGGAGACAGGGGTCGTAGCTTCGGAATATCTGGGAGTGAGCCCTATTTTTGCCAAAAGACGGCTGCTGCTCTGCACCTTGGGGCACCGCTGCTCCTCCATGGTTCCCTCTTGGCCAATCATCCTCTCCTCACTCCCATGCCACAGAATCAGCACTGACCAGCTGCAGTTTAGGCCCTGTCCACACCCCTTGAGAAATCACCTAAGAATCTGGACTCCTGGGGACAGGCCTCCAGACCTCAGTGTGAGAGTGGAGAGGAGTTCTGGGAGCTCAGAGTTGCAGGTAGAGAATATATACAGTTTTATGTCTGGCAGGAGAATGCCCTGGCAACCTAGTAGGGGAAGTAGGTCCAGTTTTTAGAGGGTCTATCCTGTGGAGTGTAGTGGGAGGACCTTTGAACTCTGCCTGTTTGTTTGTGGGGCACTCTGAGCCGTTCTCATGGGGGAGGGGACTCCCGTCCACTTGGTGATGGATTTTGTACCTTTTGTTTGTCTCCTTGTGGTTGCAGCTCGCCTCAGTGGGGTAGATGTGCATTCTTCAACCTTCTCTCTTGGTGCATCTCTAATCCACTGATTACTTGCTAAATTTCTGTCCTTTAACTCTCCTTCTGGATGAGAGCCTTGATTTGCTGAGGCTCAGGAGGACACATTAGTTGCCAGCCAGCTGCTTCCCCTTCTAAAATAGCAGCTGTAGGTAGGTGACAATCCACCTGGCTAATGGCAGGCCTTGCATGGCTGTCGTCAACCCCAAAGTTGCATAGCTGGGAAGTGGTGAAGCAGGAATTTGAACCCCTGCTTGTAACTTCTACTCCTGTGACCAATCTGAATGATGTGGGGCATCCCGCACGAGTCCGGGATCCAGAAGGTCAAGATTTTATTTTTTAATAAAAATATTTTCAGACCCAAGTATTGACCTAGATAGTTATTAACTATATATGTTAGTAGACCATTTGGGTGTACCAGATATGTTCCATTAGTTTATATACTTCCATTCGGATTGAATAAGACTCTGAGCCTTTATCCAGTCATTAGCCTGGCAGGAATTTAATCCTGGTCTTATTAGAGTTTCCTGCATTTCAGCTAGTATATCACTTAAAGATTGTGCAAAGGTCCTAGGGGGAGGTGGTAGAACAGGTTCACATGGCCACAGTCAAATGTCTTATGCAGTGACAAAGCATTTAAGCCATTGGCCCCACTAATTATCAACAAGACAACCTTTTCCAAATCTCAAGGCAATTTCAAGTTTACTTCTCTGATTCCTTTAGACCATGTTTGGGGCCTTCCTGGGCCCTACCTAGATCCCTAGGGTCCAATTTCCCAAGGTACACGAAGCAGCCATTTACCCTGTCTCCCAAACTGTGTCCTTTGAGGGAGCTGGACACAGATTTCTAGTACAGACGGACCCTCAGATCTTTATCTCCTCCCAGACTTGGGTAAATCTGCCACCCCTGTCTCATCTTATTATTTTTCTAGCAAGAATATTTGTCTTCTTCCTTCCCTGTCTGGTATACCTTGTATATATTCTCAATAAGTAAAGGGTTCACAAAAAGCCCCCTGTGTGATATTTTTCCTCAAGTAGCTTTAGTCTGGGAGCAGCTGCTCCCAGAGAGACACAGGACCTGACTCCCTACTAGCATACATATGAGTGTGGGTGATGCAGACCTTAAAACGTAACAGCTCTGTCCATTCTCCTACCCATATATAGACATAAAATTAGATATAACTTTTAAAAACCACAGCTCTTAACATGATAATAAACATAATAAAGCTGTTAAATGCAAACAAATATACAACCCAATAAAATTTTCAGTAGCAATATTGCTTATATGATGATTATATTTGAAGGAAAGTCATTGTTCCTACCCTTACTATGGCTCTGATTGCTCTGGTATGGCCCTTTTGAGATTGACATGGGGGTTCCTTTATGGGCTGTGTGATGATGACTCGATTTGCACACAGTTTTTCTGTTTCAGTTACTTTGACCTCATTTCATAAAACCAGCTGTGATGCTGTTTAGACTTCTCATTGTGCCAAAGCCATTATTTACATAATAAACATACTGTACTCTTTTCCCATTCCTCTGGGAAAATTATAGTAGTATTAATTGGTGCCAACTCCATCACCAACACAAACACAGGCTTGGGCATGGAAATTGTGGAGAGTTTTTTATTATTATACAGCCACTAAGCCCATTTCTACTCATCACTTCAAATATCATTTAAATGCAAAGAGAAAATTAAGAATTTTTTGAATTGAATGCTTGGAACCTTAGGCATATATCCATGGGACTCCAGGGACTAGGGGAGCGAGTTTGGAAACATGGCTACTGTTTTGTCTAAAATATAGGTTGCATTTTTTTTTTTTGTCATTTCTTTTAACTTTGCTGATGATATTTTCTGCCAAACAGAAGAGTTAATTTTCATGTGTTCACATTTGTCATTCTTTTCTCTTATGTCATCTGGGTTTTCAGTTACACTTAGAAAGGCATTCTCTGCTCCAAAGTTTTATTTATTTATTTATTTAAGTCTCACTCTGTTGCCTAAGCTAGAGTGTTATGGCACCAGCCTAGCTCACAGCAGCCTCAGATTCCTGGGTTAAAGTGATTCCCCAGTCTCAGCCTCTCAAGTAGCTTGCAATATGTGTCCACCATGATGCCCAGCTATTTGTTTTTACTGTTTTCAGTAGAGATGGTATCTCACTTTGCTGCTCAGACTGGTCTTTAACCCCTGAGTGCAAGTGATTCTCCTGCCTTGGCCTCCAAGAGTGCTAGGATTACAGGGGTGAGCCACCATACCTGGCCTTCTTTGCTTTTTTTTTTTTTTATTGTTAAATCATAGCTGTGTACATTAGTGCAATCAAGGGGTACAATGTGCTGTTTTCATATACAATCTGAAATGTTCTCATCAAACTGTTCAATGTAGCCTTCATGACATTTTCTTTCTGTTTTTTTTTTTTTATTAAATCAAAGCTGTATACATAGATATTATCATGGGGCGTCATACACTAGCTTCATAGACCATTTGACATATTTTCATCACAATGATTAACATAGCCTTCCTGGCATTTTCTTAATTATTGTGCTAAGACATTTGCATTCCACATTTACTAACTTTCACATATATCCTTGTAAGATTCATAGCAGGTGTAATCTCACCAATCCCCATTCCTCTACCCCCCTCCACCATTCCTCCCCTCCCTTTCCCCTTCCTGCTATTCTTAGGTTGTAACTGGGTTATAGCTTTCATGTGAAAGCCCTAAATTAGTTTCATAGTAGGGCTGAGTACATTGGATACTTTTTCTTCCATTCTTGAGATACTTTACTAAGAAGAAGATGTTCCAGCTCCATCCATGTAAACATGAAAGAGGTAAGGTCTCCGTCTTTCTTTAAGGCTGCATAATATTCCATGGTGTACATTTACACAATTTATTAATCCATTCGTGGATCGATGGGCACTTGGGCTTTTTCCATGACTTAGCAATTATGAATAGGGCTGCAATAAACATTCTGGTACAAATATCTTTGTTATGATGTGATTTTTGATCTTCTGGGTATATGCCCAGTAGAGGAATTGCAGGATTGAATGGCAGCTCTATTTTTAGATCTCTAAGTGTTCTCCATATCTCTTTCCAAAAGGAATGTATTAATTTGCATTCCCACCAGCAGTGCAAAAGTGTTCCCTTTTCTCCACATCCACGTCAACATCTCTGGTCTTGAGATTTTTTGATATAGGCTAGTCTCAGTGGAGTTAGATGATATCTCAAAGTAGTTTTGATTTTCATTTCTCTGATGATTAAAGATGATGAGCATTTTTTCATATATCTGAAGGCCGCACGCCTGTCTTCTTCAGAGAAGTTTCCCTTGCCCAGCCTGCGATGGGATCACTTGTTCTTTTCTTGCTAATGCGTTTGAGTTCTCTGTGGATTCTGGTTATTAAACCTTCATCGGAGACATAACCTGCAAATATCTTCTCCCATTCTGAGGGCTGTCTGCTTGCTTTAATTACTGTGTTCTTGGCTGTGCAGAAGCTTTTTAGTTTGATCAAGTCCCAGTAGTGTATTTTTGAAGCTGCTTCAATTGCCCAGGGGTTCCTCCTCATAAAATACTCGCCCAGACCGATTTCTTCAAGAGTTTTCCCTGCACTCTCCTCTAGTACTTTTATAGTTTCATGTCTTAAGTTTAAATCTTTAATCTAGTGAGAGTCTATCTTAGTTAATGGTGAAAGGTGTGGGTCCAGTTTCAGTCTTCTGCAGGTTGCCAGCCAGTTCACCCAGCACCATTTGTTAAATAGGGAATCTTTTCCCCACTGAATGTTTTTAATTGGCTTGTCAAAGATTAAATAATGGTAAGTAGCTGGATTCATCTCTTTGTTTTCTATTCTGTTCCAGACATCTACTTCTCTGTCTTTGTGCTTCTCTGTTTTTGTGCCAGTACCATGCTTTTTTGGTCATTGTTGATTTGTAGTAAAGTCTGAGGTTTGGTAGCATGATTCCTCCTGCTTTTTTTTTTTTTTGCCAGGGCTGGGTTTGAACCTGCCACCTCCGGCATATTGGTCCTGCGCCCTACCCCTTTGAGTCACAGGCGCCGCCCCTCCTGCTTTTTTTTTATTTCTGAGTAATGTCTAGGTTATTCGAGGTTTTTTCTGATTCCATATAAAACGAAATATTGTTTTTTTCAAAATCTTTAAAGTATGACAGTGGCGCTTTAATAGGGATTGCATTGAAATTATATATTGCTTTGGGTAGTATGGACATTTTAACGATGTTGATTCTTCCCAGCCATGAGCTTGGTATGTTTTTCCATTTGTTGACATTTTCAGCTATTTCTTTTCTTAGAGTTTCATAGTTCTCTTTATAGAGATCTTTCATGCCCTTTGTTAGATAAATTCCCAAATATTTCATCTTCTTTGGCACTACTGTGAATGGGATAGAGTCCTTAACTGTTTTTTCAACTTGACTACTGTTTGTATATATAAAAGCTACCGATTTATGAATGTTGATTTTGTAACCTGAGATGCTGCTGTATTCCTTGATCACTTCTAAGAGTTTTGTAGTAGAGTCCCTAGTGTTTTCCAGATGTACAATCATATCATCTGCGAAGAGTGAAAGTTTGATCTCTTCTGACCCTATATAGATACCCTTGATTGCCTTTTCTTCCCTAATTGCGGTGGCTAATACTTCCATTACAATGTTAAAAAGCAATGGAGACAATGGGCAGCCTTGTCTAGTTCCTGATCTGAGTGGAAATGATTCCAATTTAACTCCTTTCAATATGATATTAGGCTGTGGGTTTGCTGTAGATAGCCTCTATCAGTTTAAGAAATGTCCCTTCTATACTCATTTTCTTAAGTGTTCTGATCGTGAAGGGATGCTGGATATTATCAAAAGCTTTTTCTGCATCGATTGAGAGAATCATATGGTCTTTGTTTTTTAATTTGTTTATGTGCTGAATTACATTTATAGATTTACATATATTGAACCATCCTTGTGACTCTGGAATAAAACCAACTTGGTCATGATGTATAATTTGTTTGATGGATGTATAATTTGTTTGATGTGTTGCTGGATTCTGTTTGTTAGGATCTTGTTGAATATTTTTGCATCTGCATTCATTAATGATATTGGTCTATAATTTTCTTTTCTTGTTGGGTCTTTTCCTGGTTTGAGGATCAGGGTGATGTTTGCTTTATAGAACGTGTTGGGTAGTCTTTTTTCTTTTTCTAACTTTTAGAACAGGTTCAGTAATATGGTACTAATGCCTCTTTAAAGGTTCGGTAGAATTCTGACATGAAACCATCTGGTCCCGGGCTTTTCTTTTTATGGAGGTTTTGTATGGGTGATGCTATTTCCGAACTTGATTTTGGCCTGTTCAGCATTTCCACTTGATTCTGGCTAAGTCTTGGAAGGTGCCGTGCTTCCAAGTATCAGTCAATTTCCTTCAGATTTTCATATTTCTGAGAATAAAGTTTCTTGTAATAGTCCTTAAGGATTTTTTTGATTTGTGAGGAGTCTGTTGTGATTTCGTCTCTGTCATTTCTGATTGATGAGATTAGAGATTTTACTCTTTTTTTTCTGATTAGGTTGGCCAAAGGTTTATCTATTTTATTGACCTTTTCAAAAAACCAGCTTTTTGATATTGTTCTGTTGTATTATTCTTTTGTTTTCAATTTCTTAATTCTGCTCTAATTTTTGGTTATTTCTTTTCTTCTACTGTGTTTAGGGTTGTAATGTTCTTCCTTTTCCAGTTGTTTGAGATGTCCCATTATGTGTTAACTTCCTCTCTTTCCGTTCTCTTTAGGAAGGCTTGCAGTGCTATAAATTTCCCTCTTAGAACTGCCTTTGCGGTGTCCCAGAGGTTCTGATAGTTCGTGTCTTCATTGTTGTTTTGTTACAAAAAATTGGTTATGTCTTTCTTAATCTCATCTCTGACCCAGCTATGATTCAGCATAAGGTTATTTAACTTCCATGTTTTTGTATGAGTACAAAGATTCCTGTTGTTACTCAGCTCAAGTTTTATTCCATGGTGGTCCGAGAAGATGCAAGGAATAATTTCTATTCCTTTAAATTTACTGAGGTTAGACTTGTGTCCTAAGATGTGATCGATTTTGGAGTAGGTTCCGTGGGCTGATGAGAAGTATGTGTATTCAGTTTTGTTGGGATGAAATGTTCTGTAGATGTCTGCTAAATCCGTATATTGGATGGTTAGATTTAAATCTAAAATTTCTTTGCTCAGCTTCTTATTGGAGGATCGATCGAACACAGCCAAAAGAGTGTTGAAATCTCCGACTATTATGGGGCTGGAGGAAATCAAGTTGGTCATGTCAGTTAGAGTTTCTCTTGTAAATTGAGGTGCATTCTGTTTGGGAGCATAGATATTAATAATTGAAATCTCATCATATTGAGTATTACCCATAACAAACAAATATGAAGCGACCATTCTTGTCCTTCCTTACTTTTGTTGCTTTAAAGCCTATTTTATCTGCAAATAAAATTGCGACACCTGCTCTTGTCTGTTTATCATTTGCCTGTAATATGGATGACCATTCTTTCACCCTGAGTCTGTATTTGTCTTTTACTTTCAAATGTGACTCTTGTATGCAACAAATATCTGGCCTGAGTTTTTGTATCCAGTCAGCCAAACTATGCCTCTTTAGAGGACAGTTTCGTTCATTCACATTGATGGAGAATATTAATAAGTCTGGTGAAATTTTGGGTATCGAGTTTTTCAAAGGTCCAGTGGACATTTTTAATCCTTTTGCAGTGAGAAATTTGGAGTTTGATCTGAAGTTTCTGAGTGAGTTTACTTTTGTGGTATAGAATTGGTTTGGTCTTTATGGAGTATAAGTCTGAGAATATCCTAAAGAGCTGGTTTGGTTATGGCAAATTTCTTCAACATACGAATGTCATTAAAGTATTTCATTTCTCCATCATAAATGAAACTCAGTTTAGCTGGATACAAGATCCTGGGTTGAAAGTTATTTTGCTTAGGAGATTAAAAGTCGATGACCACCCTCTTCTAGCTTGATAAGTTTCAGCAGAAAGATCTGCAGTCATTCTAATATTCTTCTCTTTGTATGCAATCCTTTTCTTTCACCTGGCAGCTTTGAGAATTTTCTCCTTCATATTAACTTTAGTGAAGTTAATTATGATATGCCTGGGGGATGTCTTATTGGAGTTGAGTCGTGCTGGGGTTTTGAAGCTGTCCACTATCTGAATTCCAGAATGTCTAGGCATTTCTGGAAAATTCTCTTTCATAATTTCATGCAGAAGGGCCTCTGTGCCCATTGAGGTCGCTTCATAGGTTTCAGGAATTCCAATTATTCGTATATTGACCTTCTTTGAATTATCCCAGAGCTCTCTGAGAGAATGATCCATTTTTGATCTCCATTTCTCTTCTTCTTTGATAGTTTGAGAGCATTCAAGGCTTTATCTTCAATGTCAGAAATCCTTTTTTCTGCTTGTTCCATTCTGTTGCTGAGGGATTCTACTATACTTTTCATATCTTTGAGGGCTGCAAATTCTTGCTTCAGTGTGTCTAAGTCTTTGGTGGTTTTGTCTTTAAATTCGTTAAGTTCTTGAGACAACTTTTGAATTTCTCCTCAAATTCCTAATTCCACTTTATTAATCTTGTCTGCCATCCAAATACTGAATTCGATTTCTGACATCTCAGCCAGTTGTTTATGAATGGGATCTTCAATTACGTCTGCCATATCTTTCCTTGGGGGGTTGATCTATTCTGTTATTCATATTACCAGAGTTTTTCCACTGATAATGCCCCATGGTTTTTTACTCCCTTTGGTTTTTCCCCTGGGGCTTTGTCGAGGGGCCCGTACAGTGTTGTGACCTGAGAAACTGGGGCCCTGTCTGGTGTGGTGGGCTAAGTGTTTCTGTCTTGTTTTCAGCTGGTTTCTGTTTGACCCTAGTGAAACATTTACTCTGGGTTGAAGTCTCAGTTGTGGAGAAAAAACAGCAATTAAGTCACCCTGCCCACCACAGGTAATAATTGGAAAAGGAAAATCAAACCTTACTGCAACTGCACACCCAGGGCACCACATGAAAAGTCCTCAGTCTATTGGTTCAGTTCAAAAGGTCCAAATCAATTGTCTCAGTTGACACCTGTCTCAGGTGGGAGAGTTCAAGAGGTCTCTGGGAGCTGGGTCACAGGGGTCTGGTGACTACTGTGATATGGCTTACTGCAGTGCTACGTGGAGTCAGGAGGAGCCACCTAGCAAATAGATCAGTCTCGGAAGGTTGATGCCTCCTTCCCCACCTTGCCCCTTTGTCGGACCCAGTCACTGATATCACTGCAGATGGCTGACCCAGTTGCCTGTAGTGAACAGATACTCCAGGGGTTTGCACCTGCCTGAAACGCAAGGGTCTGCCAGGCCTCTGCACTCTGCCGCTATCTAGCAGGAGGCAGTAAGGCCTGACATCCTTGGGCACTTTATGAAGGTCGGGGGGCATTCACTCAGTCTTAGCCCCACCCCTGATTGATGTTACTGACAGAACAGAGCAGAACAGAACAGAACAGAACAACTTTGCTGGATTCTGTCTCTGTTACTGCTAAAATCGCCTATAGAAGATAAGCAATTCTGAGTTACAACCTTTTTGCTGCTGGAGGTTTGTATTCAGTTACCTCTCTGAGTCGCCCCACCCTGGAAGCTTCCCGGGTTTATGAGTAGCCTCAGGCAAATCCTTTACTCAAGGGTGGCCTCCTCTTGTTGCCCAGGGAGACAGGGGGTGTGGCTTCAAAATATCCCAGAGTGAGGCGTTTTACTACTAAAAAAGAACAGTTGTTGATCTGCCTCTGGTTGCAGCTCTGATGGGGCTCGCACCCAGCTGACCCTTCTCTCCTTGCTCCCGCACCCCAGAGTCAGCACTGACCAGCTGCAGTTTATGCTCTATCCACACCCCTCAAGAGATCACCCAAAAATCCGGACTCCTGGGTGACAGGCCTCCAGATCTCAGAGTGAGGGCAAAGGAGGGTTAGGGCGAAGGAGAGTGCTGGGAGCCCAGAGCTGCAGGTAGCGAGCACATACAGTTCCACACAGTTTTATGCCTGGCCGCACCACTGCCAGAAGACAGCCACCTCTCTGCGTCCCAGGGAACCACCAGTCTGGAGCGGTTCCCTTCCTGCCAACCATCCTCTCCTCGCTCCCGTACCCCAGAGTCAGCGCAGCTCAGGCACTGTCCACACCCCACGAGAAATCACCCAAGAATCCGTACTCCTGGGGGACAGGCCCCCCGACCCCACAGCTCGAGTGGAGGGGAGCGCTGGGAGCTCAGAGTTGCAAGTGGGGAAGATACACAGTTTCACTCAGTTTTATGTCTGACCAAGGAGGGCTGCTGCAACACGACTCGGGGGGGGTGCTCCCTGGTGTGGCTCCCCCTCAGCCAACTGCCCTCTCCTCACTCCCATGCCCCAGGGTCAGTGCTGAGCAGCTGCATCTTGGGCACTGTCTGCACCCCTCGAGAAATCACCCAAGAATCCGAACTCCTGGGGGACAGGCCTCCAGACTTCAGTGTGAGTGGAGGGGGGTGCTGGGAGTTCAGGGTTGCAGGTAAAGGATATTTACAATTTTGTACAGTTTTATCCCTGGCAGGAGGACGCCTTGGCACCCTAGTAGGGGAGGTAGGTCCAGTTTTTAGAAGGTCTCTCCCGTGGAATGTAGTGGGAGGACCTTTGATTTCTGCCCGTTTGTTTGTTTCTTTGTTTGTTTGTGGGGCTCTTGAGCGGGTCTCATGGGGGAGGGGGACTCCCATCCGCTTGGTGATGGATTTTGTACCTTTTGTTTGCATCCTTGTGATTGCAGCTCACCTCAGCGGGGTTGATGTGCGTTCTTCAACCTTCTCTCTTGGTGCAGCTCAAATCCACCAGGTTTCTTGCTAAATTTTCGTCCCTTAATTCTCCTTCTGGACGGACGCCTCTGTGGAAAGCTGGCTTCAGTCTGCTGTCTTGTCTCCACTCCCAGATTAGTTTTAGTTTGGGGTAGTGTGTCCTGAGCTCCCATATGTGCATGCTGCCAAGCATTGTACTGCACATCAGTTTTGTAACCACATTTCATAAGCCTGTTGCAGGTGCCCTCCTCACGAAGGCACCATTGTTCCGTGCACAGCTGCTTCTCCACTCATGACATTTTCTTAGTTATTGTATGTAGACATTTTTTTTCTGCATTTGTAAGTTTCACCTCTACCCATTCTAAAATGCTCTGTATGTGTGGCCCCATTACCCTCCCACACCCTGACCTCCCCCCGCTTTTCCCCTTCCTTGGCTCTTTCCCCATAGTCTTGTGCTATCGTTGGGTTATAGCCTTCATGTGAAAGCTATAAATTAGCTTCATAGTAGGGCTGAGTACATTGGATACTTTTTCTTCCATTCCTGAGATACTTTGCTAAGAAGAATATGTTCCAGCTCCATCCATGTAAGCATGAAACAGGTAAAGTCTCCATCTTTCTTTAAGGCTGCATAATATTCCATGGTATACATGTACCACAATTTGCTAGTCCATTCGTGGGTTGATGGGCACTTGGGCTTCTTCCAAGATAGTGATTGAGAATTGGGCTACAGTAAACATTCTGGTACAGATGTCTTTGTTATATTTTGATTTCTTGTCTTCTGGGTATATACCTAGTAAAGGAATTATAGGATTGAATGGCAGGTCTATTTTTAGGTCTCTATTCTGTTTGTTAGGATCTTATTGAGTATTTTTGCATCAATATTCATTAGTAATATTGGTCTATAATTTTCTTTTCTTGTTGGGTCTTTCCCTGGTTTGGAGATCAAGGTGATGTTTGCTTCGTAGAATGCGTTGGGTCATATTCTTTCTTTTTCTATATTTTGAAAGAGGTTTAATAATGTAGTACTAGTTCTTCTTTCTAGGCTTGGTAGAATTCTGATGTGAAACCATCTGGTCCTGCGCTTTGCTTTTTAGGGAGATTTTGTATAGTTGATGCTACTTCAGAACTTGATATAGGCTTGTTCAACATTTCCACTTCATTCTGGCTAAGTCTTGGTAGGTGGCGTATTTCCAGGTATTGGTCGATTTCTTTCAGATTTTCATATTTCTGAGAGTAGAGTTTCTTGTAGTATTCATTAAGGATTTTTTGAATTTCTGAGTGGTCTGTTATTTTTCATTACCATTTCTGCTTGATGAAATTAGGGATTTTACTGTTTTTTTTTTTTTTTCTTGTTAGGTTGGCCAATGGTTTGTCTATTTTATTGATCTTTAAAAAAAAACAACTTTTGGATTTATTGATCTGTTGTATAATTCTTTTGTTTTCAATTTCATATAATTCTGTTCTGATTTTGGTTATTTCTTTTCTTCAGCTGGTTTTGGAGTTGAAATGTTCTTCCTCCAGTTGCTTGAGATGTCCCATTAAGTTATTAACTTCCTCTCTTTCCATTTTCTTGAGGAAGGCTTGCAGTGCTATAAATTTCTCTCTCAGGACTGCCTTTGCAGTATCCCAGAGGTTCTGGAAATTCATGTTTTCCTTGTTTTGTTCCAAAAATTTGGTCATTTCCTTTTTAATCTCATCTATAACCCATCTATCCTTCAGCATTAGGTTGTTTAGCTTTTATGTTTTTGTATGGGTATGCAGATTCCTGTTGTTATTTTCAACTTTTATTCCATGATGGTCTTAGACGATGCAAGGAATAATTTCTATTTTTTGAAATTTGCTGAGGTTAGATTTGTGGCCTAGGATGTGGTCAATTGTGGAGTATGTTCTGTGGGCCGATGAGAAGAATTTGTATTCAGTTTTGTTGAGATGAAATTTTCTGTAGATATCTGTTAAGTCCAGATGTTGAATGGATAAGTTAAATCTAAAATTTCTTTGCTTAGCTTCTTTTTGGAGGATCTATCCAGTTCTGCTAAAGGGATGTTAAAATCTCCAACTCCTATGGAAGTGGAGGAAATCAAGTTGCTCATGTCTGTTAGAGTTTCTCTTATAAATTTAGGTGCATTCTGGTTGGGTGCATTAATATTAATGATTGAAATCTCATCATTTTGAGTATTACCATTAACAAATATGAAGTGTCCATCCTTATCCTTCCTTATTTTGGTGGGTTTAAAGCCTATCGCATCTGCAAATAGGATTGCAACACCTGCTTTTTTCTGCTTTCTGTTTGCCTGGAGTATAGTTTACCATCCCTTCACCTTGAGTATATATTTGTCTTTTAATGTAAGATGCGATTCTTGTATGCAGCAGATATCTGGCTTGAACTTTTATATCCAGTCAGCCAACCTGTGCCTCTTTACAGGACAATTTAAACCATTCATATTAATTGAGAATATTGATAAGCCTTTTGAGAGTCCGGTGGACATTTTTAATCCTTTTGCGACTGTGGAAGTTGGAATTTCATCAAAATTTTCTGGGTGGGTTTACTTTTGTGGTGGAGGGTTACACTGGTCTTTATGGAGGATAGGTCTGAGAATATCCTGGAGAGCTAGTTTAGTTATGGCAAATTTCTTCAACATGTGAATGTTGTTAAGTATTTAATTTCTCTATCATAAATGAAACTCACTTTAGCTGGGTACAGAATTCATGGTTGAAAGGTATTTTGTTTTAGGAGATTAAAAGTCAATGACCATCCTTTTCTAGCTTAAAGTTTTCAGCAGAGAATTTTGCAGTTATTCTAATATTCTTCCACTTGTAGGTGATGGTTTTCTTTCATGTGGCTGCTTTCAGAATTCTTTCCTTTATATTAACTTTAGTGAAATTGATGATGATGTGTCTGGGGGATGTCTTATTTGTGTTAAGCCATGCTGGAGTTCTGAAACTGTCTGCTATCTGAATTTCCGAATTTCTTGGCATGTCTGCAAAGTTCTCCTTCTTAATCTCATGGAGAAGAGACTCTGTGCCTTGTGAAGCCACTTCGTCACTTTCAGGGATCCCTATAAGATGAATATTGGTTTTCTTTGAATTATCCCAGAGCTCCCTGAGAGAGTCATCTGTTTTTGCCCTCCATTTATCTTCCTCTTTGAGAGTATGGGAGCATTCAAAAGCTTTGTCTTCAGTGTTGGAAATTCTTTCTTTTGCTTGGTCCATTCTGTTTCTGAGTGATTTCTACTGTGTTTTTCAGATCTTTGAACTTCCTGTCTCAATGTATCAAAATCATTGGTCATTTGGTCTTTGAATTCGTTGAATTTTTTAAATAACTTTTTGGTTATTGTTTGGAATTCTAATTTGATCTTATTTGCAATCCAGATTCTGAATTCTATTTCTGACATCTCAGCTATTTGTTTGTGCCTGGGATCTTGTGCTGTGTCTGCCCTATTGATCCTTGGGGGAGTTGATGTACTCTGATTATTCATATTGCCAGAGTTTTTCTGTTGATTTCACCCCGTGATTGTTTATCACCATTGCCTCTGGCTGTCCTCAGAGTTGGGGAGGTGTCTCTCAAGATTAGACCCCAGTGGGATTACTCTATTGTTGCTGGATCTTTGTAGTGAGTGACCCTGTATAGTTCCTCTGGGGCTGCCACAGCCAGGGAGTTCAGGTTGTAGAAGCAGCTCTGGAGTGTGTCACACCCAGATCCAGCAACAGGGCAGGGCATGGAGCACACGGTTCTGGCAGTGCCTGGTGCCCAGTGACTTTGGCACAAAGAGCCCAAAGCTCCAGCTGTCTCTGCCCAGGAGAAGGGCTCTGTGCAGAGTCAGGGAGGGCTCTGGATAGCATGTGGCTACCAGAGTCCCTGGCCAGATGAGCAGGCCAGTGTGGAGGCAGGGAAGGTACAGGAGGGAGGACGTGGAGTTGTGTGGCTCCCACAGTTCCTGTTCAGGGCTTGTGGAGGCCCGGTGAGCATGGGTCGTGGGTTGTGGGTTGTGGCACAGCTCTTACCGTGGTCCTTGCAGGCACTGATCGCCATTGTGGTGCAGTTCTTACGGAGGTCTGGGCAGTGCAGCTCTTATGGAAGTCCAGGTGGGTCATGGTCGTGGCACAGCTCTTACGGAGGTCCAATGGGAGCCAATCGCGGTCGCACGCAGGTGTTACAGAGGTCAGGGCAGCGAGCTCTTAAAGCGGCCTGGCTGGGTGCCGATCCACCTTCCTTGCTTTAAATGAGTTTGTTATGTTTTTTTTCTGTTATAATAGTACCTCTATAGTTTACCTCCTCTCTATAGTGACCACCTCCTTAAGTGGTCCCATTGATAGCTTAAGGTCCCACTGATAGCTTAACCTCTATAGTTTAACTCCTTCCTATAGTGACCAGCTCCTTAAGTTGACCTAATTTTCATAGGCCAGACATGCATCACCATGTAGGCCTGGTTCCATATGTTGACCACCTCTGTATGTTGACGAGTTGGTTATGGTCTCTTGGGTCGTCAACTTACAGAGGTTTTACTGTATTTGATTCATTTACCTTACTATCTTTTATTATCTTTTCTAAGCCCTTGACCCTTGGCTCTCACCCTACTGATATTTTTAACTGATATTTATGGAGCCCTTAATTCACTCCCATGAATGCCTCATTCTTATATATTTTAGTTCCTCTATGCCTCTTCTAACATGGCTCTTCTCCTCTTAAAATACTACTTTTCCTTTAAGTCTCTATGTGAGTCATATTTTCATTGGTGATATCATTGAACAACATAGCCAATGTCTGCCTCTGTAGCTGCTGAAATTTCTATAAAATTTTATGACTCATCTCACTAGTCATGATGGACTATTTACTGTTTTTTATTTTTACTTGGTCCTTATATGAGCTACTTAACAATTAAATGGAAGCTGCTTAAAGTCCAGAATCATGTTCTATTTTTCAAAGTTCCCCCTTCAGCTACTGGAAAACCATCTGCCTCTGTGACCTATCTCAGATCTCTGGATATTCAAAACATCTGCCTCTAAGAAAACAAAAAAAAAAGAAATTCTCTCTCAGTCCTTTGTAATCTGTTGAGAAATTAGCTGTTACCACTACATTACCTAGAAAAAAAAATCCATAAAATAAAGATTCATGGTAGTTTATTAGAGTGTACCAAAAAGAAACATAAGGTATGAAACTTATAATTGGGACAATGATTGCATGTGATCAATGGTTTGCATCTTCCATGAATGATCAATCTCCCATTGATGCTGAACAAACCATGGGACCAAGATCTCTCTTCAGAGACAAAGAAACAGGGCTAGTCCCGGTTTCTTGCTGACCGGACTACTCTAGAACTTAGCGCCTCAAAATAGTGATTCTGAGGTAGAGCCACTATTGCCTAGTATCTTGGACAGCAACACAAGTGGGGAAACAGCCAGCCCTTTATTGGTTGGGTGGTAGACTTGGGTCTGTTACAGGTGGACAAGAGGAAATAAAGGCGGAAGGAGCGTTAAGAAAGCAAAAGCCCACCTTATTGCTTGGGGGAAATCACAACAAAGCCAGAGATAAGACAAAGGAGAAAGGACAGATTTATGCCAGGTGGAAAGAAGAGCATGTTTTGGGCTGGATAATGTCTTCTCAGATTATATCAGACAGTTGCCTTCCTTCTTGGGGTCTAAAACTTTCTTCAACAACTGAGTCCTCCTTACTCAGTATAACAAGATGCAAGCCTGTCTATGCCATAGTAAGCCTGCAAATGAGAAAAGCCAAAATTTTCTAGCTAGTGTTAAGGAACTCTTCCAAAGGAATCTGTTGACTGATGAGGGGAGTTCAGGCCTTATATCTTGTATGGAAGGGTCTTATGATTATGGTTGCTAAAGTTGTTGCTTATGATTGGGTCCTGAAGTTTTGTGCATAATGGGTAAAAATTGGCTCATACATAATATTGGAATTTAAAGTTCATAACTGTTCCATCTATTACTTCATTCATTCATTTATTCAGCATACACTTATTGAGTTTACTGTTTTCTAGCAACTTAGCCAGGCTGTAAATATGTAAAGCAAAATAAGATATAATCTTGTTTTCAAGAATCTTCTAGTAAAGAGCAATGGTTCTCCAGTTTTTTTTAAATCTCATGGTCAGGCATTAAACCCTTTTCAGCATGCGCCCCGAGTTTTAGTTATTCATAATAGAATATTTTACTATTCTAATAAAAATATTATAAAATTTATACAAAAGCAAATCTTAAAAAACATTTCTAAATATATAAATCAAAGTCTTAATATTTTTCTCTCTTAGAATGGTTTCGTAAAAATTATTGAATACAGTAAAAATGCATTATGGGTGATTGAAACCTGTCTCACATCCAAGTAGAAAGCAGGTCAGTTAAAACAGAATTTGTCAAGGGCCTTCTTGCTTGTTTTCCCCTATCTAGGAATTAGGAAATTATGCTTCCTGAATTGACAGGGGGTTGCCTACCTCAGTTAAAGCAAAAGTACTTTTTCTTTTAAAAAGAAGACCTAGGAAGGCAATAAAAAGGTTTTTGTTGTTGTTTGTTTTTTTGACAGTGGGAGAGAATGATAGCATGCAATGTATACCAACTAGTTAAAGTCAAAAGTTCTGAAATTCATCCTCAGTTCATTCACCATAAGGAACTGATGATGACCTATGTGATTTGGTTAAGGGGGAAAGTTCGGATCCAGGTTTCATTTTCTTCTGGTTGCTACACAGTATTCTTTTCTCCAAGAGTTGATGCTTTTGCCTCTTGCTCTGGGTTCAAAGGCTCTCTTACTAAAGTATAGTCTATGCTTTAACATTTACTCGGTATAAAGCCTTTAAATACTGAAATTCTAGTCACAGATATTTGTGAAAGATTGTCTGTCCCACTAGCAGTCTCTGAGAATTGTTGCCTATCCACCTTTATGAAGCTAACTTTTTGTGACCTGAGTCATCTTAGTGACGTAGATTCTCTAGGAAATGTGGTATTTGAGAGTTGAGGGGTGTGCCAACTCTATTTTGTAAAAGAAACATCTTAAAATTCTGACTGAAAAATCAGTTCCCTCATTGTGTATAAACACGTGCACCATGACATTTTCTGCAGACATTAAAAAAATTGATTACTTTTTTAATTTGTTTGTTGGTATATAATAGATATACATATTTATGTTTAATAACAAACATTATTAAACATTTCCATGGTAGCATTAATTGCTTATATCTAATATTTTGCAATAATACATAAATATTATTAGTGCTAAATATGAAATGCAAACTTTTTTTTTTAACTTTGGTCTTACTACCACAAGTTCAAAAGAAATTTTAAAGGAAGGATTTTTCAAGTTCCATAGAAGACTTGTTTGAGAAGATGTGAAACAATTATTTCTAGTTTCCAAAGTTGTTTGTAAATCAATGGGTATTGAGGAAATGCTTGCAAATCATTTATAAATACCTTTAAAATATCTTACTTAAGCCTCCAGCAATTTACTTTGCAATATTAATTTGCTTAGCAAAACTCCTCTCACAGAAACTTGGAAAAAGATTTCAGCCTGAGTCAGAATTGTGCACATTTCAAATGGTGCAATCCACATGGCTGAAGGTTTAGTGAACTTTAAGCCTTGGTTTAAGGTTAAGCTGACAGAAAAGAAGCAGCCATTTGAGGCTCTCTTTGTGGTGAGAGTCCTACGTGGAGGAGAGGTAGCCTCTGATGAGGGCTTCGGCTGGCACTCTTTTCTCTCTTTATGGGGCTGGCTAGCTTTCTTTGTGTGGTTCCTAATTTGCTATTTAATGTAATAACACACTAACACATATATACATATATTTATAGAGTGCCTTCCTTCCACGGAGGTATTAAGATTAAAATATTAGTGCTCCAGTGGCACAATTGGTTAGCGCACGTGGTACTGACAAAGATTAAAATATTAAGCCAAATATTTTCATTTTCCAACTGCGTTATAAACAAAGCAATTGTTTTCCCTGCCTCTGTGGTAGAGAGCCTTAGTTGTTTCTGAGTTACCCAACTATGCTGTGGATAACAGTGACTGAGATTATGGCATCATTTTAAACTGAAGGTAAAATGACATAGCCTTAATACGACTTTCAGGATTAATAAAGATGATTTTGGGAAGTTGCAGTTTTCTTAGGGAGCTTTTGGTAGTCCTTATGGCATGAAAAGGCAGAGGTGGTGCCTTCATTGAAATGATCACCAGGACTCATTATTTGTTATAATGTCTAAGAATACTTATTGGCTCTTAATTGAGGATTGTGTCATGTGTATATATATTCTAGCACTCTGCACCTGCATCTTTCCTTATATCCCTTTAGCATATGCAAGTTACATTTGCGTGATTATTTTATCAATGTCTATGTTCCCTTAGGCCACCTATACCGTGAATGCAGAGACTCCTTTTAATTTATACCCAGTTTCTGCACAAGGACTGGCAAATGGTAGTGCTATGAACATATAAGTTGAAGGAAGGAAAGGAAAGACAAAAAAGGAAATAAGGGAGGGAAGGAGGAAGGGAAGGAAGGAAAGATGGAAGGGAGGAAGGAATGAAGGAAGATATAAATAGATGATCTAGGATTTGGAAATAGTCTGACTATTCTGATGTTTCTCTGTTTATCTGATTATTTTCACACCAAATATAGGTAGTAGTCATCTGGCTTCATATTTCCTTTGGAGGAACAGCAGGGTCAGTCCTGCCAATTGTTGAATTGAGGCTCATTGTGAAGAGAATTAACACTGCAGGGAAAATGGAACCACAAGGAAGCTGCTCAGATCATTGTAGATCCTGAATTTTGGATCTGTGAGGAACTTGAGTACTTATTACATCTTCATTTTGGCCTTGAGAAAATTGGGGTTCAGAAAGGTTAGGTAACTTGCTGAAGATCATACAGCTGGTGTCAGAACTGTGTCACCTTTATTTCATGCTGTTGCAGAGGTAGGCTGATTACAAAGCATGTCCTAAACTCCAATTTCTGTTGCTGTCAACACTGGGTGAAAGGCAGAGTTTTAGCCTCACAGTGACTGTTCTGAAGCAGGATAATTGAGGAACATCACAGCAGGCTCTGGAATTTGCAGCTAGTCACATGAAATTTGACTATCCCACTGAAATAACTCTAGTAAATCACTGGCTCTTTCTCTGGCTATTGGAAAAGAGGTAGTGGATTCTTCTTCTTTTTTTTTTTTATTGTTGCTTTTGTTGCTGTTATGACATGAAAAAAACCAAAACAAAACACCTTTCCCCCCTTCAAATCTCTATTGCTGGTAATGTTAAATTAGTCGCATCTTAATTTGTCATATCTGGCATGGGGGAAAAATTAGAGGTTTCTGCCTTCAAACCCAGACACTGCTATTTCATATGCTACAGGCCATGTAGTTCATTTATGTTAATTATGCAATTATCTGAAATGATTTCAATATTGTCTACTTATCAAAGGTCTCTGGAATATACACCACACCCCTCTGATTAGGGGTGATTAGAGAAAGACCTGATATCAAACTGTTTCCACATTTTATTCCCTATTGATTGTCCAAAAGGTGATTATTTTGACTCCTCAGCCAGCTGTTCTCATTAGGGTTCCATTGATCGTGGGCTGGCTATAGCTACAAATGCCAGGCTAAACGTGTTGCCTTTGATTCATAGTGTGAGGAACCCAGATTAAAAAAAAAGAAAAATAAGTCCAGAATTTTATTCTCCAAACTCTGGTTAAATTGTGCCACCTTCTAACTGTTTTCCCAGGTCCCTACCCAAAGAAACAACATTAATTAGTCTTTTCAGCATTTCAGTCTTTGGGAGAAATACTCTTGATCTTTTGAAGGCTGCATTATTAAAATTATCTGCTGTGTCTCTCCTTAATAAGGTCAAAGAAGGAATCTATGAACGCTGATTCATCATACAGGCCCAGGGGATGCATATCACTGAGAAAACCAATTTTCTTTTCCTACTACAAGACAAAACTGGATTTCAGCCTTCTTTGCTTATCAGAAAGGCAGAGCCCAGAGAACCCACTATTAATCTGGAGAAAGGCCTAATCAGGACATCTAGCTTCCTTTGTAGAGAATTCCTCACCACCAGGCCGCATGTGTGGGATGGAGCAGTGAGGGAGGGATTTAACTGTCTAACAGAATGATAATTTCTCTTGGGAGATGCTTATCAGAATAGATTTCCCTCCAAGATCTCAGCCTACATTTCTTTAATAGTTATTAATTCCACTGTATCAGCAATGCTCTTCTCCTGCCATGATAAAAATCTCCCCAAAGAGGATGGCTATCATGTACCTCTGGCAGTATTTAGGAAGACAAGATGCAGAGAAAGAGAATACATTTTCCCTCTTTCAATAGAAGACATCAGTGGGACATCAGTGGGTCACAAAATCTGTAAATTACTTCAAAATTGTACAGGATATTCTCCATAATATCCTTAAGATGAAAAGTTTTCCACCTTATTTATCTTCATTGGTACTTTTCTGAAAATGATTTTATTTTCTATTTTCAGGGAAGAAATGTAGTTCTGGAATTTGGGGGACAACAAGTGTTAGAGAAACACAAGGACCTTTGACCCTGTATTGCATCAAATATGTAATAAGTGTCCAGCAAACGTTTGCTGACATTGTGGGTATGCTGCCAAGATAAAAAGCTAAAATTTCCCAGGAGTCGTTTTAATACAGTTCTCATTGACAGCAAGTAATTAGAGCTTTATCTTTGTGATAATGTATTTGTTAAATAAGTGTAACTGTATAACTGTGGCACCTAAGCACTAGAGGGTCCCCAAGCTCTGTCTCACACGAAATGCAGACATCAGCTTAGAAGTGATCATCATCCAGCTTCTAGATCTGGGGTCACGTTTGATTTTTTTCCCACTTACAGATTTGCAGTTATAATTCTTACGAGATGTAAAAAATTTTGCTCCCACCTCTAGCCAAGTAAAACAGGTTTGTGAATAAAATGAGTGTCAAAGCAAGCTAAGGGTCCTGTGGGAAATCTTGATATTCAGCATGCTAAAAACATATATCTAGCAATTTCTATAGGGTTCTAAGTCTTTTGCTTAAGGTTATAGGAATAGAGATGACTAAGCAACAGCCTCTATCCAATCAATACAATAGGTTAGATGGGCAAAATGTTATGGTGCATGGGGATATAAAAAAGTTTCCTGGAAGAGGGGAGAATTTGGTCACTCTGCAGGCAGTCATGAGGTGAGTGTTCTACAACCAGTCAGATGTGTGAAGGCACAGCATCCTCAAAAACTATAGTCTGTGCTGAAAAATTTGGTCTGCCTGCAGGTG
The DNA here is from genome assembly GCF_027406575.1 of Nycticebus coucang. Classification (NCBI taxonomy): domain Eukaryota; kingdom Metazoa; phylum Chordata; class Mammalia; order Primates; family Lorisidae; genus Nycticebus; species Nycticebus coucang. Next base: position 36,898,074 of record NC_069798.1, read on the forward strand.
GGTGGCCAGAGGAAAGCTTGAGAAGTAAGCAGGGGGAAGGTCATCATTACCTGTTAACTGACCAGGGGAGATTAGATGACTACCTCTAATCACCAGCGGAACAATTTAACCTGGGATGATAAAATCACCCTTGTTCTTTAGAAAGTCTGCAGCCATCCCTCCATTCAAAGGAACAAGCAGACATTCAGGTCACAGTATGCCCCACATCTAACATATCCTGAGATTGAGCTTTGGACCACTGTGTTATTCCAGTGAGGTCTAAATTTCTACACAGGCCATCCCAGAATAACAAACATCAAACTTATGTATAGCTTACACTTATGAATGGAGGCTATTACAGTAAGTTCCTACATTACAAACATTTGAATAATGTATGACTCACAAAGGGAGGTTATTACAGGTGGTAGGTAAATATATCTGTTCCAACTTACATACAAATCAATTTAAGAATAAACTTACAGAACCTATCTTATTTGTAACCCAGGAACTGCCTATATTCTCAGTGATTTCAAGAACAAACGTGGAAGATACATCTTTGTTGGGAGGTCACTAATTTGTACTTCTCAGTGTCAAGATCACAAGGGAAAAAATGTCATTTGTGAAGCACTAGAAAGGTAGACTGATCTTCAGATGGGATAAAATATCCTGCATGTGCTCATTTGGTTACTGATTTACATAGACTCTCTCTGTTCTGCAAGGAATACCCCGCCTGACTCCTAAAGTCTGACCTGGATTTTACTTGTTGCTGCCCTAAATTGTGTTATCATGGTATACCAGTTATTCAGTATTCAGCCTTGCTCCTCTGTAACTTAATATTATATTTTATTTCTGACTTGGGTCTTTTTTTATTAATGCTGACTTTTCCTAAGAGGTTCATGTGAAAATGTGCTGCATAGAAAAAAAGGGCACAGTTTGGCCTCAGGGCAAAAACATGAATGCAGGGCAGAAGAGATAGTGTAATGAAAATTTAGCAGCCAACATAATTAACACATCCTTTTGTCTTACCTAGAGGGGCTTATGTAAGACTAATGAGTAGACACAACTAACAAAAGAACACCGTATAAAAGTAAAATATTACCATTCAAGAATGTGAAATCACTTCTCTTGAACTCTTTTGTGATTTAGCAGTTTTTTGTTGGTAATGTCAAACTAAAACTTTCCCTAAAGCAGCAGATAATTAGATGACTCTTAACATAGCCACCATCCCCAGGGTTTATGGTCTCCTATTATTTCACTAATATTCCCCTGTATGTTTCCAAATCACTTCTTTCTTTTTACCCATTGTTCACAACTAGGTAGAGTGTTGCCTGGTAGAGATAAGAGGTGAATAGGAGCAAGCTTAAATCCTAGCTCTTTCATTGGCTTGATCTCTAAACTCAAGCAATATACTTAGTATCTCTGAGCCTCAGTTTCTGCATCTGTAACTAGGAGAAGTGAAACACTAGCTTTGGGAGGTTACTCTGTGCATTGAATGAGGTAACAGGGGCCGGTGATTGGCAAGCATCTTGCAACTCAATTTCCATATCCAACAGTGAGCTTTGTGGGCATGCAGAATCAGTTATGCCTGTTCAGTTCTATCTCCTGTGCTCTCTAACACATCTCATGCAGCCTCTGCTGTCTGTTGTATTTTCCAGTCCATGAATACCTTTGGCCTGGTCCCACATCCCTGCTTATCCCAGGTTATTTTCCTATATTTATAATGGCAATATAACCTTTCCAGAGAATCTCTGGAAGAAGAAATATTACTAGTCCATGGTGAATATAAAAATAGACCTATAGGCCAGGCATGGTGGCTCATGCCTGTAATCCTAGCACTCTGAGGGACTGAGCATGTTGAATTGCTTGAGTTCAGGAGTTAGAGACCAGTCTGAGTAAGAGCGAGAGCCTGTCTCTACTAAAAATAGAAAAACTGAGGCAAGAGGATCACTTTAGCCCAGGAGTTTGAGGTTGCTGTGAGCTATATGATGATAACCTGGCATTCTACCCAGGGTGACAGAATAAGACTCAGTTTCAAAAAAAGAAAGAAAATGAAATAAAAATAGACCTATAGAAAGCAAAAGGAATGTGATTGAAGATAAAATTCTGCATTTCCTTGAGACATACATGAATAGCAAGTACTCATTTTTTGCTTAAAGAAAAAAAGAAATCTATTGAAGAAAATTTGTATATCTTTCTGATGCTAACTGTGGTTGTCTTAACTAAGTAGAGAGACTCAGTTCCCCCTTTGATGCTGAAGGTCATTTGTGAATAGGTCAATGCTACACATTATTGCAACCTTCCCAGAGGACCCTCTACAAAAATGCAAAGGTCTTCCTTTGTCCATGCTGAGTCAGACATGGCAACCACATGACTAATCAGCAGTGGTTCTTCATCAGAATTCACCATGATTTCCTTTCCTTTCTTTCTTTCTTTTTTTTTTGTATTAAATCATAGCTCTGTACCTTAATGCAATCATGGGGCACCATACACTGGTTTTACATACAATTTGACATATTTTCATCACACTGGTTAACATAGCCTTCCTGGTATTTTCTTAGTTATTGTGTTAAGACACTTATATTCTACATTTCATAAGTTTCACATGTACCCTTGTAAGATGCACCGTAGGTGTGGTCCCACCAATTACCCTCCCTCCACCAACCCTCGCCCTTCCCTCCCTTCCCATTCCCCATATTCTTAGTTTATAATTGGGTTATAGCTTTTATATGAAAGCTATAAATTAGTTTCATAGTAGGGCTGAGTACATTGAATAGATACTTTTTCTTCCATTCTTGAGATACTTTGCTAAGAAGAATATGTTCCAGCTCCATCCATGTAAAATGAAAGAGGTAAAGTCTACATCTTTCTTTAAGGCTCCATAATATTCCATGGTATACATATACCACAATTTATTAATCCATTCCTGGGTCAGTGGGCACTTGGGCTTTTTCCATGACTTAGCAATTATGAATTGGCCTGCAATAAACATTCTGGTACAAATATCTTTGTTATAATGTGATTTTTGGTCTTCTGGGTATATACCTAGTAGAAGAATTATAGGATTGAATTGCAGATCTATTTTTAGATCTCTAAGTGTTCTCCAAACATCTTTCCAAAAGGAATGTATTAATTTGCATTCCCACCAACAGTGTAGAAGTGTTCCCTTTTCTCCACATCCATGCCAACATCTCTGGTCTTGGGATTTTGTGATATGGGCTAATCTTACTGGAGTTAGATGATATCTCAAAGTAGTTTTGATATGCATTTCTCTGACAATTAAGTGTAATGATCATTTCTTCATGTGTCTGTAGGTCGTGTGCCTTGTCATGTGGGATCACTTGTTCTTTTCTTACTAATGATTTTGAGTTCTCTGTGGATTCTGGTTATTAAACCTTTTTTTGACACATAATCTGCAAATATCTTCTCCCATTCTGAGGGGTGTCTACTTGCTTTACTTACTGTGTTCTTGGCTGTGCAGAAGATTTTTAGTTTGATCAGGTCCCAGTAGTATATTTTTGATGTTGCTTCAATTGCCTGGGGGGGGTCCTCCTCATAAAATATTCACCCAAGCCTATTTCTTCAAGAGTTTTCCCTGAATTTTCTTCTAGTATTTTTATAGTTTCATCTATAAAATCTTTAATCCAGTGAGAGTTTATCTTAGTTAATGGTGAATTCCGTCTTCTACAGGTTGCCAGCCAGTTCACCCAGCACCATTTGTTAAATAGGGAATCTTTTCCCCACTGAATGTTTTTAATTGGGTTGTCAAAGATCAAATAATGGTAAGTAGCTGGGTTCATGTCTTGGTTCTCTATTCTTTTCCATACATCTACCTCTCTGTTTTTGTGCCAGTACCATGCTGTTTTGATCACTATCAATGCAGGGGTCCTCAAAATTTTAAAACAGGGGGCCAGTTCACTCAGACTGTTGGAGGGTTGGACTATAGTTTAAAAAAAAAAAAAAACTATGAACAAATTCCTAAGCATACTGCACATATCTTATTTTAAAATAAAAAAACAAAACGGGAACAAATACAATCACACCACTTCATGTGGCCCGTGGGCCATTGTTTGAGGACCCCTGATTATAGTATAGTCTGAGATATGGTAGCATGATTCCTCCTCCTTTGTTTTTATTTTTGAGTAATGTCTTTGCTATTCAAGGGTTTTTTGTGATTTTATATAAAATGAAGTATTTTTTCAAGATCTTTAAAGTATAACAGTGGAGCTTTAATAGGGATTGCATTAAAATTGTATGTTGCTTTGAGTAGTATGGACATGCATAAATCTTAATAATTGAAATCTCATCATATTGAGTATTACCTTAACAAATATGAAGTGCCATTCTCCTTTTTCCTTACTGTTGTTGCTTTAAAGCCTATTGTATCTGTGAATAAAATTGGAACACCTGCTTTTTTCTGATGTCCATTTGCCTGAAATATAGATGACCATTCCTTCACCCTGAGTCTATATTTATCTTTTAAGGTAAGATGAGATTCTTCTATGCAGCAAATATCTGGCCTGAGTTTTTGTATCCAGCAGCCAACCTGTGCCTCTTTAGAGGACAATTTAAGCCATTCACATTAATTGAGAATATTGATGAGCCTGGTAGAATTATGGGTATCGAGTTTTTCAAAGGTCCAGTGGACATTTTTAATTCTTTTGCCACTGTGGAGATTAGAGTTTGATCAAAAGTTTCTGAGTGAGTTTAGTTTTGTTGTGGAGGATTGCACTGGTCATTATGAAGGATAGGTATGAGAATATCCTGCAGAGCTGGTTTAGTTATGGCAAATTTCTTCAACATGTGAATGTCATTATAATATTTAATTTCTCCATCATAAATGAAATTCAGTTTAGCTGGATACAGGATGCAGGGTTGAAAGTTATTTTGTTTTAGGAGATTAAAAGTATATGACCACTCTCTTCTAGCTTGAAACTTATTCTTCCCATTGTAGGTTATGATTTTCTTATGTCTGGCTGCTTTCAGAATTTTATCCTTCATATTAACTTTAGTGAAGTTAATTATGATGTGCCTGGGGGATGTCTTATTCGGGCTGAGTCTTGCTGGGGTTCTGAAACTGTCTGCTATATGGATTTCAGAATCTCTTGGCATGTTCTCTTTCATAATCTCGTGAAGAAGAGCCTTTGTGCCTTCCCAAGCCACTTCATCACCTTTGGGGATTCCTATGCAGCAAATATTAGTTTACTTCAAATTGTCCCAGAGCTCTATCAGAGAATCATCCATTTCTCTTCCTCTTTGAGAGTTTGAGAACATTCAAAAGATTTGTCTTCAATGTCAGAAATCCTTTCTTTTGCTTACTCCATTCTGTTACGGAGGGATTCTACCGTATTTTTCAGATCTTTGAGGGCTTCAACTTCTTGTCTCAGTGTGTCAAGATCTTTGGTGATTTTGTCTTTAAATTTGTTTAATTCTTGAGTCAACTTTTGAAATGCTCCTGGAATTTCTAATTCCAACTTTTCATCCATTCTATTAATTTTGTTTGCAATCCAAATTCTGAATTCAATTTCTGACATCTCAGCCATCTGGTTATGAATGGGATCTTCAGTTGTGTCCTCCATATCTTTCCTTGGGGGGGTTGATCTACTCTGGTTGTTCATGGTACTGGAGTTTTTCCACTGATTATGCCCCATGATTATTTTACACTGTTTTAGTAAATGAGCAGGTAAATAGAAGTTGGGTTGTGGGCTCCAGGAATAGTCGTTAACCATCCCTTTGCCCCAAAGCTGGGACTGGTGTGTGTACCTTTTCCCATGGAGCTTTGCCAAGGACCCATACAGTGCTATGGCCTGAGAAACTGGGGACCTGCTTGGTGTGGTGGGGTTATTTGGCTCTGTCTTGTTTTCAGCTGGTCTCTGTCCAATCCTAGTGAATCAGTTACTGTGGGTTGAAATCTCAGCTGTGGAGAAATACCAGCAATTAAGTCACCCCACCCCAATAGGCAACAATTGGAAAAGAAAAATGAAACCTTCCCACAACCACACACCAGGGTAACACTTGGATAGTCCTTGGGTGATTGGCCCAGTTCTAAGAAGTCCAAATCAATTGTCTCAGTCAGCACCTATTTCAGGTGGGAAAGTTCAAAAGGTCTCCAGCAACTAGATCACAGGGGTCTGTTGGCAACTCAAGTATGACTCACTTGGTGCTCAATCAGGTCAGAAGGAGCCACCCAGCAAATAAATTAGTCTGGGAAGGTTAATGCCTCCTTCCTCACCTTGCACCTCTCTCATCCTCAGTCACTGATAACCCCACAGGGCTCTGACCCAGTTGACTCCAATGAGCAGATACTCCAGGGGTTTGTGCTTGCCTAAATCACAGGGAGATCTATGTCTCCTCAGACAGGCTGCTGCTCTCTGCCACTATCCGGCAGGGAAAGGTGAGGCCTGACAACCTCAAATGCTTAATGGAGGATGGGGCAGTTCATTCAGTTCCAGGCCTGCTCCTGATTGATGTTACTGACAGAATGGAACAACTTTGGAGAATTTGTTTCTGTTCCAGATATATTCCCCTGCAGATCAGATGCTGTTTGAATTCACAGAAACTGCAACTCATGCCCAGTCTGTGCCGCTATCTGGTCTTGGCTACAGTTTCTGTTGGGGCAGGCCAGTTAAGCTCACACTCACCTGTGAGTTCTAGCCTTTGCCTGCCCTCCTTTGTCTCAGCTATGATCCCCTGACTTCTAGGTGCATCTTAGGCTCAGTAAAGCAGTGCTCTGGGTCAGCCCCACCCTGAGAGTCTGTGGTCTCTGTGCATGCATGGATTCTAGTCCCTGCACTCTGCCCAGGCTGCTACTGCCTCAGGCAAACTCTTTACTCATTGGGGCCCACATTTCTGTCCCAGATCTGTTCCAACATTGGCTGCCATTAGAGAAGATGCCCAGAGAGATGGGAGGGGGGGGTGACTCCAGAATATCCAGGTGTGTGAGCCCTATTGTTGCCACTGCGGCTGCTGCTCTGTGCCTCAGGGCACCACTGCTCCTGTATGGTTCCCTCTCAGCTGACCATCCTCTCCTTACTCCTGTCCCACAGAATCAGCACTGACCAGCATCTGTCCACACCCTGTCCACCCCTCTCAAGAAAATACCCATGAATCTGGACTCCTGGGGGACAGGCTTCCAGACCTCAGAGTGAGAGTGGAGGGGAGTGCTGGGAGTTCAGAATTGCAGGTAGAGAATACATACAGTTTTATACCTGGCAGGAGAGTGCCATGGCACCCTAGTAAGGAATAGGTCAAGTTTTTAGAGGGTCTCTCCCATAGGATAAAATGGGAGGAAGTTTGAACTCTGCTTGCTTGTTTGTATGGAGTAATGTAAGCTGTTTTCATGGGGAGGGACTCCCGTCCACTTGGCAATGGATTTTGTACCTTTTGTTTGTATCCTTGTGGTTGCAGCTCACCTCAGCAGGGCTGGTGTGCATTCTTCAACCTTCTCTCTTGGCTCATCTCTAATCCACCAGGTTACTTGCTAAACTTATGTCCTTTAAGTCTCCTTCTGGATGGGAGCCTCTGTGGAAAGCTGGCTCCAGTCAGCCATCTTGCCTCTGCCCACCTTGATTTCTTTATCCCAGCCCAACTAGTGCATATGATTGGCAACCTGGCCCACTCCTTCCTTCATCTCTGGAGATGCTACTCTGCCTACTTTGGAGGCTGCCCTTCAGGTTTGCTCCACAGAGTCTCTATGGCTGCCTTGTCTGTGACTAACTGACTCTAGACTACTTGCAGATGGTCTATAATGTAATTTGTGTTTAGAAAACTCTCGGGCCAAAATGTCTTTGAGAAATCACCTGTGGCTCAGTCGGTAGGGTGCCGGCCCCATATACTGAGGGTGGCAGGTTCAAACCCGTCCCCGGCTGAATTGAAACCAAAAAAAAATAGCCAGGCATTGTGGCGAGTGCCTGTAGTCCCAGCTACTTGGGAGACTGAGGCAGGAGAATCACTTAAGCCCAGGAGTTGGAGTTTGCTGTGAGCTGTGTGATGCCGCGGGACTCTACCCAGGGCCATAAAGTGAGACTGTCTCTACAAAAAAAAAAAAAAAGAGAGAGAAATTCAATTGTAAATACATTACTCTTCAGGGTTGCATCAGTCTTCTCCCTGTTCAAATGTCTGCATGTGACCCTTGTGGGGAAGGGGACATGTCACTCCAGGAGTCCTCTTCCCATCATCCATAGTGTAAATCTCACATTGGGTGGAAGGAATTTGCAATGGACATAAAAGTAAGGAAAATGTGCAAGGTGGGGGATGGTTTATATGGGAGATGGGCATGAAGGAACTAGGTGGTAAGCTGGGGAGAGACATGAACCTAGGAGGGGGAGGTCAGAGAAGGACAGGTGAGAAGAGAAAGAACAAAATCAAACACATTGTGTCACACAGGTGGGCCTGGATCTGGCCCTGTCTCTGAAGAATAGTCACAGGTTTCCATGATGCTTTAGTGACAGCAGCCACTAGCCTCTCATTGGAAGCAACATCACTGCTTGTCCTGATAGTAGCATATTTTACTCACTTAAAGCATACAAATACCCTACTGGAACGAACCTTCTTAAAATGTTATTCAGGTTTTCAGAAAAGCACCAGTATATTTCTTATCATTTATAATAAATCCCGACTTCTATTAACTTATAAATCCTTTAGCCACATGCCATTTTGGGGGCCACATGCTTTCTTACCTCTCCCTAACCCTGGGAAAGATCTTTCACATCCAATCTCTGTAGATATCTGAGTGTGAAATCAAGTATGTTTATCTTATCCTTATCATCAGAAGGTCAGCAGGTACCTACAGCCTTTCCATCTGTCCTCCAGCTGAACACTGGCATTTGGTAAATAAAAAATAGGCCACAAATAAGCAAAGCTGAGTGGCTCAATGAGATCTAGTCTGAAGACTTTGATGTAAGGGTGGAGGTTTAAATATGGTTTGCAGGGAGATTTGAGATGAACTCTATTTATCAAAGACATGGAATAGCAGTGTAGAAGATGAGACATGTTCTCCTAGGGAAAAATGTCAAATCTCATGGGGAATAGGATTCTTCCACAGGGTAATTATTAAATTTTGAGCACTGCTCAGAGTGACTTATATATAATTTTTTCTCTCTCTTTTTTTTTTTTTTCAGATACAAGGAAGTAGCTGGAAACAATAGTTCTCAAAGTGTTTCAACCCAGAAATCACTTAGGAAGTTTCATAGAAGTATTTAGCACTCTGACAAGTATTAGAGAGACACAAGGTAAGTCAGAGTACACTGAAACACAGGCATGAAACAACTTACAAACAGTAAAGTGCTAAACAGTGTGGTGTGAATTACAGATGGATCTTGACACTAGGGAAAGAGGGAATGACAGTGGTAAGCTAAAGAAATTATACGGAAGCTTCATAAAGAAGCTAAATCTTAGATGGGCATTGAGGCAGGTGCCTGTAGTCCCAGCTACTTGGGAGGCTGAGGCAAGAGAATTGCCTAAGCCCAAGAGCTGGAAGTTGCTGTGAGCTGTGATGCCACGGCACTCTACCAAGGGTGACAAAGTGAGACTCTGTCTCTAAAAAAAAAGAAAAGTAGATCCTTGTCTTACACATACAGAAAAATCAACTCAAAATGGATTAAATGCTTACATATAAGGCTTAAAACTATATAACTATTAGAAGAAAAAACATGGAAAAATCTTCATGATACCGTCCTTGGCAACAATTTTTTTGATACGACAGCAAAAGCAAAAATAAATAAATGAGACTACATCAGACTAAAAAGTTTCTGCAAACAACAAAAGAAATAATCAACAAAATGGAAAGATAACCTACAAGATGAGAAAAATATTTTCAAGCCTTATAGCCAATTAGGGGTTAATATCTGAAAAATATAAGCATTAGATGAGGATGGGGGCCTCAAGGTGTATGGCACACTTCTTGAGGGTGGGACACAATTATATGAGGGACTTTACCTAACAAGTGCAATCAATGTAACCTAATTCTTTGTACCCTCAATGAATTCCAAATAATAAAATACCCCCAAAATATAAAAACAATTTATACACCTTAATAGCTAAAAATTCCTAAATAAACTGTTTTAAGATGGGCAAAGGGTCTGAGTAGACACTTTTCCCAAAAGACACCCAAATGTTCAAGAGATATATGAAAATGTGCTCAACATGACTAATCATCAGGGAAATGCAAATCAAACCACATGGAGATATCACCTCACACCTCTTAGAATGGCTATCATCAAAAAGCCAAAAGATAACAAGTGGAGAAAAGGGACCTCTTGTGCACTTTGTTGATGGGAATGTAAATTGGTTCAGCCATTATGAAAAACAGTATGGGTTCCTCATAAAGTTAAAAATAGAACTACCAAATGTTCCAGCAATCCTACTGCTAGGTATACAAAGGCAATAAAATAACTATTTTGAAGTGATATCTACACTCCTATGTTCATTATAGCATTATTCACAATAGCATAGATATAAAAATAACCTATGTATTGGCTGATGGATAAAGAAATTGTGAAAAAAAATATATAATTCTGTCTTAAAAAAGAAGAAAAAAAAGAAGCTGAGTCTTCTGTTGAGACATAAGAAAAGAAATGTGGTTGGTTTCTATATCAGAGGTAAGAAGAGAGAAAATTGGAGGGAAAGGAACTTGGAGAGAGGAAAGGTATGAGTATCTACCAGAGTGATTAAGTGAAAATGAGTAAGTCTGGCAGGAACTGAAGGTGATCGCTTGTAGGGAAGATGTGAATGGTAGGGAACTGAAAGACTGGCTAAGACATTTAGAGTTGCTATTTTAGATTAAAGGGACTCACTAATGTTTCTCAAAAATAATATGAAATAAAAATGTAGGTAATGCTTTACATATCTACCTGGTCAATGGGATTGAAACTGGGTAGCAAAGCAAAGAGGGGTTAGCCTGAGAATCTAGGCATAACTTGCTGAACTGGTCTATGCTGGAGGGGTGAAAAGACGAGATAATTTGACATTGAGAAATATAAATGAAAACTAATAGGACTCCATTGTAAGACAAAGGGAATTTTAGATAACTTATGAATTTCCAGTCTACAGAGGAGAAAAATGTTGTTCTCTGGTCATGATAGAATTTTCTACTGGGAAGAGCCTTTGATTAGACTATCTTCATTTAGACAAATTGCTCTGCATATGTGGGTCATGGTGACAGTTTTGAGTTACACAAAAATCCAGAAATGTAAAATCTGTGCAGACAGAAACAAATGAAGACCTCCTCTCAAGGCCAATAAACTGAGCATTTTGAAATTTGCACAGGTGAAACAGAAAGGGTGCTATCAACTGTTTCTTAGAAGAGAAACAATGGATCACAACACAGTCCATCTGAAAACTTCTGCTATGACCCAGTATATGTGAAGCCTGGGCCCTCTTTAATACCCCTTCCTGTCCACGTAAGCTCAGAAAACTGGACATCTTGAGATCTTGATGTAGCCCAGTCTTGATGTAGCCTGAGGCTACTGCTCTCTCAATAGAGCTGGATGGGCTCACAGGACAGATAGGTGGTGGTGGTGTGGGAGCCTCAGTGTTCTGAAGATTAATAGTCCTGGCTTTCTTGTTTTTAAAGGACTCTCTGAAGCTTCCTGTCCACTTGTGTAGGTTTAAGGCAAATTTGGATTGTACCTGCTGATAAGGTAGGTGCAAATGTTTTGGTGGTGATGGTTTAGCTTGTGTGTAGACCTGGCTGATGACCCAACATTTGCATCTCAGAATAGCTCACTGTTCCCTTTCTCACCATTATCCTGAACACAGTAATTATTTTTTTTTTTTTTGAGACAAGTCTCATTATGTCACCCTCGGAAGAGTGCGGTGGTATCCACACAGCTCACAGCAACCTCAAACTCTTCATGGGCTTAAGTGATTTTGTTGCGTCAGCCTCCCAAGTAGCTGGGACTACAGATGTCTGCCACAACACCTGGCTACTTTTTGTTGTAGTTGTCATTGTTGTTTTTAGCAGGCCTGGGCTGGGTTCCAACCCACCAGCCTTGGTGTATGTGACCGGTGCTCTAACGATTGAGCTATGGGCGCTGTGCCTGAACATAATGATTCTTACTGAAAATCTGAAAGGGAAAGTGACATTTTTTTTCTTTTTAGAATGCACTACATTTTATGTTAGAAATGATATACTAAATTATGATTTTAAATTTAGATAATAGTAAATGTCTTATATTTCTGAATGTCAATGGAACACTAGAATCATGTGGTGGCTTAGCATTGCCAAGATGTGGGGAGATAATGGCGAGGCAGGGGGATTGGGGTGTGGATGCAGGATAAGGAATCCCACTCAGCTGGGGAGCAGACAGGCTTAACTGGGCAGTTTAGGGGAATTCTGAGGCAAGAGGACAAGAGTGGCTTTGCCTGTGCCTCTTTGTCTAGAGCCACCTGGTATAGTGGCATTCACTTATTCTCTGAAAGCTCCAGCTGGGAGATGATAAATGAGGGGCCAGCAATGAGCTAAGATTGGGTCCCTGCCCTTGATGAGTTTTCTGAGCTGGTGACAGAGGTTGTCCTTCTTCAGTGAGGCCTGAGGTTTCTGAGATTGTCAGATAGAAACTGAATTTCTGAATCCCCAGGGCCAGCACTGTCCTATTTTGTCCTTGCAGATGGGGCTGAAGGCTCTGAAATGGGGCACGTAATTAGGGCTCTGACTCCCCTAAGCAGTCATTTTCACACTTGAAAAAAATGATGTATTTTCCCAGGTGGGTGTGTGGCTGCCAACAGTAGCCTACAGCTAAATGAAAGCATTCTCTTGGTCTCTGGGGAACCAGATGCTGACAGACGGGCTTCCAGGATTTAGAATTTCCTGGGTTTGTCATTTGAACCAACAAAAGTGAAAAATCCATCCTGGATGCAATTTTTTCTTTGTCTTACCTTCTTACCCCCAGAGAAATAAAGAAATGGAAGGATAGAATTTTACTGCTGTTATTGGTAATTTTAAGCTCTGTGTGGGTGAGATAATATCTAATAACAAATAAAAGGTTTGGGTGTGTCCTTTTGGTTCTCTGAAAAGACAATAATGTCATGGGTAGACTCTGAGCAAGAGGGAAATTCTTAGTATATTCAAATAAAATAAAGGATAATTTTATTATGACATACAAGGCAGTAAGTCTTCTGTGCAGCTGGACGCTCCCAGTGGAAAGCAGTTTTAGAATGACTACGACAGACTGGGAAAGGCAATTTGACCCTGAGGGGTGTAGCAGAATAACAATTTTACTATTCAGATTCATAAGCAGGATATTTTCCTACAGGTGTGTAGTGATCAGTTGTGAGATATGTCCTCTCAATCTTAGTGCTACTATTAAATGCTGACATCCTTTTAAAAATTTACCTACAGTAAAACTACCAATTTTAAAAGCGCAATTTGATGAATTTTACAAATGTCTATAATCACTTAATCACCATCATTATCAAAATATACACTGTTTCCATCACCCTAAACATGTTCCCCTTTGCCTCTTCACATTAAGGACTCATTGCCCCTTCACTCTGTGGCAAACATTCTTCTACTTTCCATCCCCAGAGTTTTGTCTTTGTTTTTCCTTTCCTATATTTCTGAGCTTACCTTTATTTATTTATTTATTTATTTTTATTAAATCATACCTGTGTACATTAATGTGATCATGGGGCACCATACACTAGTTTCATAGACTATTTGACACATTTTCATCACACCGATAACATAGCCTTCCTGGCATTTTCTTAGTTATTGTGCTAAGACATTTACATTCCACATTTACCAAGTTTCACATATACTTGTAAGATATACCGCAGGTGTAATCCCACCAATCCCCCTCCATCTGCCCACCTCCCCTCTCCCTCCCCTCCCTTTCCCACCTTCCCCCTATTCTTAGGTTGTAACTGGGTTATAGCTTTCATGTAAAAGACATAAATTAGTTTCATAGTAGGGCTGCATACATTGGATAATTTTTCTTCCATTCTTGGCATACTTTACTAAGAAGAATAGGTTCCAGCTCCATCCATATAAACATGAAAGAGGTAAAGTCTCCGTCTTTCTTTAAGGCTGAATAATATTCCATGGTGTACATATACCACAATTTATTAATCCATTCATGGATCGATGGGCACTTGAGCTTTTTCCATGACTTAGAAATTATGAATTGAGCTGCAATAAACATTCTGGTACAAATATCTTTGTTACGATGTGATTTTTGGTCTTCTGGGTATATGCCTAGTAGAGGAATTATAGGATCGAATGGCAGATCTATTTTTAGATATCTAGGTGTTCTCCATACATCTTTCCAAAAAGAATGTATTAATTTGCATTCCCACCAGCAGTGTAGAAGTGTTCCCTTTTCTCCACATCCACTCCAACATCTCTGGTCTTGGGATTTTGTGATATAGGCTAGTCTTATTGGAGTTAGATGATATCTCAAAGTAGTTTTGATTTGCATTTCTCTGATGATTAAAGATGATGAGCATTTTTTCATATGTCTGTAGGCCATGCACCTGTCTTCTTCAGAGAAGTTTCTCTTCCAATCGTTGCCCAGCCTATGATGGGATCACTTGTTTTTTTCTTGCTTATATGTTTGAGTTCTCTGTGGATTCTGGTTATTAAACCTTTGTCGGAGACATAACCTGCAAATATTTTCTCCCATTATGAGGGCTGTTTGCTTGCTTTAGTTACTGTGTTCTTGGATGTGCAGAAGCTTTTTAGTTTGATCAAGTCCCAGTAGTGTATTTTTGTAGCTGCTTCAATTGCCTGGGGGGTCCTCCTCATAAAATACTCGCCCAGGCCAATTTCTTTTTTTTCAGGCCGATTTCTTCAAGGGTTTTCCCTGCACTCTCTTCTAGTATGTTACAGAAATTATAGTTTCATGTCTTAAGTTTAAATCTTTAATCCAGTGAGAGTCTGTCTTAGTTAATGGTGAAAGATGTGGGTCCAGTTTCAGTCTTCTGCAGGTTGCCAGCCAGTTCACCCAGCACCATTTGTTAAATAGGGAATCTTTTCCCCACTGAATGCTTTTAATTGGCTTGTCAAAGATTAAATAATGGTAAGTAGCTGGATTCATCTCTTGGTTCTCTATTCTATTCCAGACATCTACTTCTCTGTTTTTGTGCCAGTGCCATGCTGTTTTGATCACTATCGATTTGTAGTATAGTCTGAGGTCTGGTATGTGATTCCTCCTACTTTGTTTTTATTTCTGAGTAATGTCTTAGCTATTCGAGGTTTTTTCTGATTCCGTATAAAACGAAATATTGTTTTTTCAAGATCTTTAAAGTATGACAGCGGAGCCTTAATAGGGATTGTGTTGAAATTATATATGGCTTTGGGTAGTATGGACTTTTTAACAATGTTGATTCTTCCCAGCCATGAGCATAGTATGTTTTTCCATTTGTTAACATTTTCAGCTATTTCTTTTCTTAGAGTTTCATAGTTTTCTTTATAGAGATCTTTCATGTCTTTTGTTAGATAAACTCCCAAATATTTCATCTTCTTTGGCACTACTGTGAATGGGATAGAGTCCTTAACTGTTTTTTCAACTTGACTGTTGTTGGTATATATAAAGGCTACCGATTTATGAATGTTGATTTGTAACCTGAGACACTGCTGTATTACTTCATCACTTCTAAGAGTTTTTTTAGTAGTGTCCCTAGTGTTTTCCAGATAGAAAATAATATCATCTGCGAAGAGTGAAAGTTTGATCTCTTCTGATCCTATATGGATACCCTTGATTGCCTTTTCTTCCCTAATTGTGGTGGCTAAAACTTCCATTACAATGTTAAAGAGCAGTGGAGAAAATGGGCAGCCTTGTCTGGTTCCTGCTGTGAGTGGAAATGATTTCAATTTAAGTCCATTCAATATGATATTGGCTGTCAGTTTGCTGTAGATGGTCCCTATCTGTTTAAGAAATGTCCCTTATATACCACTTTCTTTTTTTTTTATTGTTGGGGATTCATTGAGGGTACAATAAGCTAGGTTACACTCATTGCAATTGTTAGGTAAAGTCCCTCTTGCAATCATGTCTTGCCCCCATAAAGTGTGACACACACCAAGTCCCCAGCCCCCTCCCTCCTTCCCTCTTTCTGCTTCCCCCCCCATAACCATAATTGTCATTAATTGTCCTCATATAAAAATTGAGTTCATAGGATTCATGCTTCTCCATTCTTATGATGCTTTACTAAGAATAATGTCTTCCACGTCCATCCAGGTTAATACGAAGGATGTAAAGTCTCCATTTTTTTTTAATGGCTGAATAGTATTCCATGGTATACATATACCACAGCTTGTTAATCCATTCCTGGGTTGGTGGGTGTTTAGGCTGTTTCCACATTTTGGCGATTGTAAATTGAGCTGCAATAAACAGTCTAGTACAAGTGTCCTTATGATAAAAGGATTTTTTTCCTTCTGGGTAGATGCCCAGTAATGGGATTGCAGGATGAAATGGGAGGTCTAGCTTGAGTGCTTTGAGGTTTCTCCATACTTCCTTCCAGAAAGGTTGTACTAGTTTGCAGTCCCACCAGCAGTGTAAAAGTGTTCCCTTCTCTCCACATCCACGCCAGCATCTGCAGTTTTGAGATTTTGTGATGTGGGCCATTCTCACTGGGGTTAGATGATATATCAGGGTTGTTTGGATTTGCATTTCTCTAATATATAGAGATGATGAACATTTTTTCATGTGTTTGTTAGCCATTTGTCTGTTGTCTTTAGAGAAAGTTCTATTCATGTCTCTTGCCCATTGCTATATGGGATTGTTGGCTTTTTTCATGTGGATTAATTTGAGATCTTTATAGATCCTAGTTATCAAGCTTTTGTCTGATTGAAAATATGCAAATATTCTTTCCCATTGTATGTTGTCTCTTTGCTTTGGTTATTGTCTCAGCTGTACAGAAGCTTTTCAGTTTAATGAAGTCCCATTTGTTTATTTTTGTTGTTGTTGCAATTGCCATGGCAGTCTTCTTCATGAAGTCTTTCCCCAGGCCAATATCTTCCAGTGTTTTTCCTATGCTTTCTTGGAGGATTTTTATTGTTTCATGCCTTAAATTTAAGTCCTTCATCCATCTTGAATCAATTTTTCTGAGTGGGGAAAGGTGTGGGTCCAGTTTCAGTCTTTTACATGTAGACATCCAGTTCTCCCAACACCATTTATTGAATAGGGAGTCTTTCCCCCAAGGTATGTTCTTGTTTGGTTTCTCAAAGATTAAGTGGTTGTAAAATGTTAGTTTCATTTCTTGGTGTTCAATTCGATTCCAAGTGTCTATGTCTCTGTTTTTGTGCCAGTACCATGCTGTCTTGAGCACTATGACTTTGTAGTACAGACTAAAATCTGGTATGCTGATGCCCCCAGCTTTATTTTTGTTACAGAGAACTGCCTTAGCTATACAGGTCTTTTTCTGGTTCCATACAAAACGCAGAATCATTTTTTCCATATCTTGAAAGTACAATGTTGGTATTTTGATAAAAATGGCATTGAATAGGTAGATTGCTTTGGGAAGTATAGACATTTTAACAATGTTGATTCTTCCCATCCATGGGCATGGTATGTTCTTCCATTTGTTAATATCCTCTGCTATTTCCTTTCTGAGGATTTCATAGTTTTCTTTTTTTTTTTTGTAGAGACAGAGTCTCACTTTATGGCCCTCGGTAGAGTGCCATGGCGTCACACAGCTCACAGCAACCTCCAACTCCTGGGCCCAAGCGATTCTCTTGCCTCAGCCTCCCGAGTAGCTGGGACCACAGGCACCCGCCACAACGCCCGGCTATTCCTTGGTTGCAGTTTGGCTGGGGCTGGGTCCAAACCCATCACCCTCGGTATATGGGGCCGGCGCCCTCCCGACTGAGCCACAGGTGCCGTCCGATTTCATAGTTTTCTATTATAGAGGTCTTTCACCTCCTTCGTTAGGTATATTCCTAGGTATTTCATTTTCTTTGAAACTATGGTGAAGGGAGTTGTGTCCTTAATTAGGTTCTCATCTTGAGTGTTATTGGTATACACAAAGGCTACTGACTTGTGGACATTGATTTTATATCCTGAAACATTACTGTATTTTTTGATGACTTCTAGGAGTCTTGTGGTTGAGTCTTTGGGGTTCTCTAAGTATAAGATCATGTCGTCATCAAAGAGGGAGAGTTTGAGCTCCTCTGCTTCCATTTGGATTCCCTTTATTTCCTTGTCTTGCCTAATTGTATTGGCTAGAACTTCCAGCACTATGTTGAATAGTAAAGGTGCCAGAGGACAACCTTGTCTGGTACCAGTTCTAAGAGGAAAAGCTTTCAGTTTTACTCCATTCAGTAAAATATTGGCTGTGGGTTTGTCATAGATAGCTTCAGTCAGTTTTAGAAATGTGCCACCTATGCCTATACTCTTCAGTGTTCTAATTAGAAAAGGATGCTGGATTTTATCAAATGCTTTTTCTGCATCTATTGAGAGGATCATGTGATCTTTATTTTTGCCTCTGTTAATATGGTGGATAACGTTTATAGACTTGCGTATGTTAAACCAGCCTTGCATCCCTGGGATGAAGCCTACTTCATCATGATGAATGACTTTTTTGATGATAAGCTATTATCTATTGGCTAGGATTTTGTTGAGAATTTTTGCATCTATATTCATGAGTGAGATTGGCCTGAAATTCTCCTTTTTGTTTGGGTCTTTTCCTGGTTTTGGTATCAGGGTGATGTTTGCTTCATAGAATGTGTTGGGGAAGATTCCTTCTTCCTCAATTTTTTGGAATAATTTCTGCAGAACAGGAATAAGCTCTTTCTTGAAGGTTTGATAGAATTCTGTAGTGAAGCCATCTGGACCAGGGCATTTTTTAGTTGGAAGCTTTTTTATTGTTTCTTTGATCTCAGTGCTTGAAATTGGTCTGTTCAGGAGCTCTATGTCTTCCCGGCTGAGTCTAGGGAGAGGGTGTGATTCCAAATATTGATCCATTTCTTTCACATTGTCAAATTTCTAGGCATAGAGTTTGTGGTAGTATTCAGAGATGATCTCTTGTATCTCTGTGGGATCAGTTGTTATTTCCTCTTTATCATTTCTGATTGATGTTACTAGAGATTTTACTTTTCTGTTCCTCGTTAGTCTGGTCAATGGTTTATCTATTTTATTTATTTTTTCAAAAAACCAACTCCTTGTTTCATTAACTTTCTGAATGATTCATTTGTTTTCAATTTAATTGATCTCTGATTTTATTTTGGTTCTTTCTTTTCTTCTACTGAGTTTAGGCTTAGATTGTTCTTCTTTTTCCAATTCCATAAGATCTCTTGTGAGATTGTTGATGTGCTCTCTTTCTGTTTTTCTAATGTAGGCATCTAAAGTGATGAATTTTCCTCTCCAAACTGCTTTTGCAGTATCCCACAGGTTTTGGTAGCTTGTGTCTTCATTGTTGTTATGCTCAAGGAAGTTAATGATTTCCTGTTTTATTTCTTCCTGCACCCATCTGTTATTCAACAGAAGATTGTTTAATTTCCATGCCTTTGGTTGGGGTCGAGTATTTATGTTAGAGTTGAGTTCTACCTTTAGTGCCTTATGGTCTGAGAAGATACAAGGTAAAATTTCAATTCTTTTTATTCTGTTGATATTTGTTTTGTGTCCCAGGATATGATCAATTTTGGAGAATGTTCCATGGGGTGATGAGAAGAATGTATATTCTTTATCTTTGGGATGGAGTGTTCTATATGCGTCTATCAAGCACAGTTGTTCTAGGGTCTCATCTAAATCTCTTATATCTTTGTTTAATTTCTGTTTAGAGGATCTATCCACCTCTGTAAGAGGACTGTTAAAATCCCCTGTGATTATGGTATTATCAGATATCATATTGCTCAGACTGAGTAAGGTCTGTTTCAAGAATCTGGGAGCATTTAAATTTGGTGCATAAATATTTAGAATTGAAATGTCTTCTTGTTGTATTTTTCCCTTGACCAATATAAAGTGACCATCTTTGTCTTTTTTGACTTTAGTTGCTTTAAATCCACATGTATCTGAGAATAAGATTGCAACTCCTCTTTTCTTCTGAATTCCATTTGCCTGAAAAATTGTCTTCCAACCCTTGACTCGGAGCTTTAATTTGTCTTTTGAAGCCAGGTGTGTTTCTTGCAGACAGCAAATGGATGGCTTGTGTTTTTTAATCCAGTCAACCAATCTATGTCTCTTCAGTGGGATTCAAGCCATTAACATTTATTGAGATAAGTGTGGTAGTATTCTATTCGTCTTATTTTGTGAGAGTCCATTGCTTAGTTTTATCTTTTGCATCAGTGTGGAGGTTAGGTTCTGTCCTTTAATTTCTGAGTTCTTACTTTGCTGCTGATCCATTGTATTGGTCAGTGTGCAGAACAGGTTGAAGTATTTCCCGTAGAGCTGGTCTTGTTGTGGCGAATTTCCGCAAATCATTTGATTTCTCCATCAATTTTGAAGCTTAGCTTAACAGGGTACAGAATTCTGTGCTGGAAATTGTTCTGTTTAAGTAGATTAAATGTAGATGACCATTGTCTTCTTGCTTGGAAAATTTCATTAGAGAATCTGTGGTCACTCTGATGGATTTGCCCCTGTAGGTCAACTGGCGCTTACTCCTGGCAGCTTGCAGAATCTTTTCTTTTGTCTTGACTTTGGACAGGTTCATCACAATGTGTCTTGGAGAAGCTCGGTGAGAGTTGAGGCGAGCTGGGGTCCGATATCCCTCTGAAAGCAGTGTGTCAGAATCTTTGGTGATATTTGGGAAATTTTCGTTTATAATATTCTCTAGTATGGCTTCCATTCCTCTGGGGCATTCTTCTTCCTCTTCTGGAATTCCTATAACTCGTATGTTGGAACGCTTCATAAAGTCCCATAATTCTGACAGGGAACGTTCTGCTTTCTCTCTCTTCTTTTCTCCCTCTTTTTCTATCTGAGTTATGTCAATAACTTTGTCTTCTACCTCTGAAATTCTTTCTTCTGCATGGTCTAACCTGTTGCTGATACTTTCCATTGCATCTTTAAGTTCCCTAATTGACTGTTTCAGTTCCTTCAGCTCTGCTATATCCTTTTTATATTCTTCATATCGTTCATCTCTTATTTGATTCTGTTTTTGAATTTCCTTTGATTATTTTCCACTTTATTAGCAGTTTCCTTCATTGTTTGCATCATTTCTTTCATTGTTTTCAACATGTGTATTCTAAATTCCCTTTCTGTCATTCCTACCATTTCTTTATAGGTGGAATCCTCTGCAGTAGCTACCTCATCATCCCTTGGCAGGGTTGTTCTGAACTGGTTCTTCATGTTGCCTGGAGTTTTCTGCTGATTCTTTCTCATGAGTGATTTCTTTTATCTGTTTCCTTGCCCTAATTTTCCTTTCACTACCTCTTGCTCTTTAAGTTCTCGTGCCTGTGGACTAAGGGTTACAGGACCAGAAGGGTGAGAAGGTTGAAGCCAAAAAAGGGATGAAAGAAAGGAGGACCGAGTGTTAAGAAAAAAAAAAGAAAAATTGAGAAAGGAAAGGGGTGAGTTAAAGGAATATTGACAAAAAGAAGAGAGGCACAGAAAGAGGGAGACAGAGCAATATAGGTGTACAGTAGGGTACTTTGATACAACCTTAAAAAAACCACCTTCTGGCGGTGCCCAGTTGGGTGGTTCCATTGAGGTCAGCAGCTCTTTGCTATCCTGATCAGACACAGTACCCCACCTCCACCAAGTAGAGAGGAAAGACAAAAATGCTATAAATCAAACCAAAATAAGCAAACAGAAGACTTTACGGGATAAAATTGGGTGGAAAACCAAATAATAGCGGTAGAAATACGAATAAAAATGAAGTTCTAATTATTGAAATAGGCAGCAATGGGAAATTATAATTAAACTAGAAATATTTAGAAAGAAAAAGGATCTGTATGGAAAAGGTTGAACTTAAAAAACAAAACAACATCAAAATAAACAAAAAAAAACCAACCAAACAAAAAAAAAACACAACCAAAACCAAAGCAGTATGTATATGTTATTGAATATTGTCTGGGCAACACGTGGTCTTCTGGGGTATTAGATGTTAATCACAGTTCTGATACGACTGGAGGCTGCTCATTTCTCATACCCCAGCAGGTAGTCACCCTAAATCTCTCTTCAGCCCACTTAAAAGGCACTTTGAACTTGTTCACTTGCTGAGCAGAAGCTTTCCCAGGGAAGTGCTTGTCGCTTCAATCACTGCTGAAGTGGCTATCCACTTACCCTGTGTGCCAAAACTGGTCTCCCTTTGCCCCCAAGGGTTAGGGCTGCAAGGCGGCTCAGACCACACCCTTAGGCTACTTGGTCGCTGGGTTACCAGCTCCCACCCCATTCTAGCTCTGCGACCCTGAGGGCGGAGCTTGCTGGGGCAGAACGCTCACAATGGCTGCTTGTGACCCAGAGCCAAACACTATTAGCTCCGTTTGGCTCTGCGGCTCAGACTGGGGCCCTAGACAAAGGCCAAAGTTCTCCGCACTCCGGCTCAGGCTCTCCCCAAGGCAGTTCAGCTGAGTGCCAAGTACAAAGACACCAAAACAGTTCACAGGTAAGGCCTTTCTGGTTTGCAGTCTCGCTGCTACTGAACTTACAGTTGCAGGCGGGTTTAGACGGATTGAACACACGTGACCAGTTGCCGGTTTTCCACTGTTTTAGTCCTCCTCTTGGGGTCCAGAAGTCTCTTGCTGACTCCCTGTATCCTTTTAGGGGTGATGATAGGCAGATCCCACCAGCCAGAGATGCCTGGAGTCCTATCTCCCCAGACTCACGGTGCCCAGATGGAAGGAAGCTGTTACTCAGCTTCCATCTTGCTCCAGTCTCTCTATACCCATTTTCTTAAGTGTTCTGATCTTGAAGGGATGCTGGATATTATCAAAACCTTTTTCTGCATTGATTGAGAGAATCATATTGTCTTTGTTTTTTAAATTGTTTATGTGCTGAATTATGCATATAGATTTACATATATTGAACCAGCCTTGAGACCCTGGGATAAAACCGAGTTGGTCATGATGTATAATTTGTATGATGTGTTGCTGGATTCTGATTGTTAGAGTCTTGTTGAATATTTTTGCATCTATATTCATTAGTGATATTGGTCTATAATTTTCTTGTCTTGTTGGGTCTTTTCCTGGTTTGGGGATCAGGGTGATGTTTGCTTCATAGAACATTTTGGGTAGTCTTCCTTCTTTTTCTACCTTTTGGGACAGGTTGAGTAATATAGGTACTAATTCCTCCTTCAAAGTTTGGTAGAATTCTGACGTGAAACCATCTGGTCCCGGGCTTTTCTTTTTAGGGAGGTTTTGTATGGTTGATGCAATTTCCGAACTTGATATGGGCCTGTTCAACTTTTCCACTTGATCCTGGCTAAGTCTTGGAAGGTGATGTGCTTCCAAGTCTCGGTCAATTTCCTTCAGATTTTCATATTTTGAGAATAAAGTGTCTTGTAATATTCATTAAGGATTTTTTGAATTTCTGAGGGGTCTGTTGTTATTTTGTCTTTGTTGTTTCTTATTGATGAGTTTAGAGATTTTACTCTTTTTTTCCTGATTAGGTTGGCCAAAGGTTCATCTAGTTTATTGACCTTTTCAAAAAACAAACTTTTTGATTTATTGATCTGTTGTATTTTGTTTTCAATTTCATTTAATTCTTCTACAATTTTGGTTATTTCTTTTCTTCTACCGAGTTTGCAGTTGGAATGTTCTATCTTTTGCTTGAGATGTCTCATTAAGTTGTTAACTTCCTCTCTTTCCGTTCTCTTGAGGAAGGCTTGTAGTGCAATAGCTTTCCCTCTTAGGACTGCCTTTGCAGTATCCCAGAGGTTCTGATAATTAATGTCTTCACTGTCATTTTTTTTCCAAAAATTTGGCAATTTCCTTCTTAATCTCATCTCTGACCCAGCTATCATTCAGCATAAAGTTATTTAATTTCTATGTTTTTGTATGAGTATGCAGATTCCTGTTGTTACTCAGCTCATCTTTTATTCCATGGTGGTCCGAGAAGATGCAAGGAATAATTTCTATTCATTTAAATTTACTGAAGTTAGACTTGTGACCTAAGATGTGATCGATTTTGGAGTATGTTCCGTCAGCTGAGAAGTATGTGTATTCAGTTTTGTTGGGATGAAATGTTCTATAGATGTCTACTAAATCCAAATGTTGAGTGTTAGGTTTAAATCTAAAATTTGTTTTCTCAGCTTCTTATTGGAGGATTGATCCAACACTGCCAAAGGAGTGTTGAAATCTCCGACTATTATGAAGCCGGAGGAAATCAAGTTGCTCATGTCTGTTAGAGTTTCTCTTATTAATTAAGATGCGTTCTGGTTGGGTGCGTAGATATTAAGAATTGAAATCTCATCATATTGAGTATTACCCTTAACAAATATGAAGTGACCATTCTTATCCTTCCTTACTTTTGTTGGTTTAAAGCCTATTGTGTCTGCAAATAAAATTGGAACACCTGCTTTTTTTTGATTACCATTTGCTTGAAATATGGACGACCATCCTTTCACCCTGAGTCTATATTTATCTTTTAAGGTAAGATGTGACTCTCATATGCACAATATATCTGGCCTGAGTTTTTGTATTCAGTCAGTTGACCTATGCCTCTTTAGAGGACAGTTTAAGCCATTCACATTAATGGAGAATATTGGTAAGTCTGGTAAAATTTTGGGTATTGAGTTTTTCGAAAGTCCAGTGGACATTTTTAAACCTTTCACCAGTGTGGAAGTAGGAGTTTGATCAAAAGTTTCTAAGTGAGTTTACTTTTGTGGTATAGGATTGGGTTGGTCATTATGGAGGATAGGTCTGAGAATATCCTGAAGAGCTGGTTTGGTTATGGCAAATTTCTTCAACATGTGAATGTCATTAAAGTATTTAATTTCTCCATCATAAATTAAACTCTGTTTAGCTGGATACAATATCCGGGGTTGAAAGTTATTTTGCTTTAGGAGATTAAAAGTCGGTGACCACCCTCTTCTGGCTTGAAAAGTTTCAGCAGAGAGATCTGCAATCATTCTAATATTCTTCCCTTTGAAGGTAATGGCTTTCTTCTGTCTGACTGGTTTGAGAATTTTCTCCTTCATATTAACTTTAGTGAAGTTAATTATGATATGCCTGGGGGATGTCTTATTGGGGTTGAGTCATGCTTGGGTTCTGAAGCTGTCTTCTGTCTGAATTTCAGAATCTCTAGGGATGTCTAGAAAATTCTTTTTCATAATTTCATGGAGAAGGGCCTCTGTGCCCAGCGAGGCCACTTTATTGGTTTTTGGAATTCCAATGAGGCGAATATTAGCCTTCTTCGAATTATCTGAGAGCTCTTTGAGAGAATGATCCATTTTTGCTCTCCATTTCTCTTCCTGTTTTAGAGTTTGGGAGCATTTAAAGTCTTTGTCTTCAATGTCAGAAATCCTTTCTTCTGCTTGCTCCACTCTGTTATTGAGGGATTCTACTGTATTTTTCAGATCTTTGAGGGCTGTAAATTCTTGCTTCACTGTGTCTAAGTCTTTGGTGGTTTTGTCTTTAAATTCATTAAATTCTTGAGACAACTTTTGAATTTCTCCTCAAATTTCTGACTTTTGAACTTCTGCTCGAATTTCTAATTCCAAATTTTTCTCCACTTTATTAATCTTGTTTGCAATCCAAATTCTATATTTGATTTCTGACATCTAAGCCAGTTGTTTATGAATGGGATCTTCAATTACATCTGCCGTATCTTTTCTTGGGGTGGGGGAGTTGATCTATTCTGGTTATTCATGTTACCAGAGCTTTTCCGCTGATTCTGTCCCATGATTGTTTTACTCCCTTTGATTTTTTCCCCTGGAGTTTGTTGAAGACCTGTACAGTGCTGTGGCCCGAGAAACTGGTGCCCTGTTTTGTGTGGTGGGGCTAAGTGGTTTTGTCTTGTTTTCAGCTGGTTTCTGTTCGACCCTAGTGAAACAGTTACTCTGGTTAAGGTCTCAGCTGTGGAGAAATACCAGCAATTAAGTATCCCTGCCCACCACAGGTAACAATTGGAAAAGGAAAATCAAACCTTCCTACAACCACACACCCAGGGCACCACCTGAATAGTCCTCAGGTGATTGGCTCAGTTCAAAAGTCCAAATCAATTGTCTCAGTCAGCACCTGTCTTGGGTGGGAGAGTTTAAGAGGTCTCTGGGAACTGGATCATAGGGGTCTGATGACTACTCTGATATGGCTTGCTCCAGTGCTGCATGGAGTCAGGAGGAACTACCAGGCAAATAGATCAGTCTTGGAAGGTTGACACCTCTTTCCCCACCTTGCACATCTGTCACACCCAGTCACTGATAGCCCTGCAGTTGGCTGACCCATTTGCCTATTAGTGAACAGATACTCCAGGGGTTTGCACCTGCCTGAATCACAAGGAAATCTGCCAGGCCTCTGCCCTCTGCTTCTATCTAGCAGGAGGATGTGAGTCCTGACAGCCTTGGGAGCTTGGTGAAGGTTGGAGGTTGTTCACTCAGTTCCAGCCCCGCCCCTGATTGATGTTACTGACAGAACCGAACAGAACTGCTAAATTCCCCTGCAGAAGAGAAGCTGTTTTGAATTCCAAAGCCCTGTCTTTGATCCTTCAGGTTTGTATTAGGTTACCTGTCAGTTCTATCCTGCTGCCTTCTTTTGTCTATAGGCTGATGATCCCCTGAGGGCCAGGTGTGTCTTAGGCTCAGTAAAGTGGTCCTCTGGGTCAGCCCCGCCCTGGGAGCTTTCAGGGTCTGTGAGTCAGTACAACTTCAGGCAAATCCTTTACTCACAGGTTGTTGCCGGCCTCCACTGGTTGCTGAGGGAGACAGGGGTTGTGGCTTCAGAATATCTGGGAGTGAGCTGTATTGCTGCTAAAAGATGGCTTCTGCTTCAAGCCTCAGGGAACTGCTGCTCTGGTGTGGTTCCCTCTCATCCAACCATCCTCTCCTCACTCCTGTGCCCCAGAGTCAGCACTGACCAGCTGCAGTTTAGGAACTGTCCACACCCCACGAAAAATCACCCAAGAATCTGGACTGCTGGGGGACAGGCTTTCAGATCTCAGAGTGAGAGTGGAGGGTGGTGCTGGGAGGTCAGAGTTGCAGGTAGAGAATATATACAGTTTTATGCCTGGCCGTATTGCTGCTAAAAGACGGCTGCTGCTCTGAGCCTTAGGGAACTGCTGCTCTGGTGTGGTTCCCTCTCAGCCGACCGTCCTCTCCTTGCTCCCATGCCCCAGAGTCAGTGCTGACCAGCTGCAGTTTAGGCACTGTTCACACCCCTCAAGAAATCACCCAAGATTCTGAACTCCTGGGGGACAGGCCTCCAGACCTCAGAGTGAGAGTGGAGGGGAGTGCTGGGAGGTCAGAGTTGCAGGTAGAGAATATGTACAGTTTTATACAGTTTTATGCCTGGCAGGAGAATGCCCTGGCACCCTTGTAGGGGAGGCAGGTCCAGTTTTTAGAGGGTCTCTCCCATGGAGTGTAGTGGGAGGACCTTCGAACTCTGCCTGTTTGATTGTGGGGCACTCTGAGCCATTCTCATGGGGGAGGGAACTCCCATACACTTTGTGATGGATTTTGTACCTTTTGTTTGTATCCTTGTGGTCGCAGCTCGCCTCAGCGTGGTCGATGTGCGTTCTTCAACCTTCTTGCTTGGTGCAGCTCAAATCCACCAGGTTACTTGCTAAATTTTTGTCCTTTAACTCTCCTTCTGGACAGAAGTCTCTGTGGAAAGCTGGCTTCAGTCAGCCATCTTGTCTCCACCCTCCCACCCCCTGAGCTTACCTTTTAAGTAATTCCCACATTTTTTGTATAACTATGCTTTGTTACTAATATCATTTTATTCAAATATTTATGACCTTAGGTAACTTTGTAGATTCTGTCTCTATATGGTAACTTTTAGATTTCCGTTTTGGTCCATTCTGTGTGATCCATGTGTGACTGTCATTCAACTCTCTTATTTCCACCCCACCCCCCAAGTTCCTAGTGGTGAGTATCTTTTTGTCATTTTTGCAGTTGTTTTAAAAGTTGTGAAAGTTGATCATACATATGCTTAGAGGTAGGGTGGAGTCAAGGGGAGGGAATAATCAGGGAGAGTCTGAGGGGAAGAAGTAAGTCTAATGTCAAAGGAGAGGTGAACATCATTGATGGAGCAAATTCTTGAGTAAGGAAGATGGAATATAAGGTTCACTTGTACGTGGTTGGTGAAGACACCTTTTCTTCTGAGACAGCAAATTAGGATAGATTGATATTGTGAACAGGTTAACTGGGAGATGAATAAAATGCTACCAAGTGATAGATGATGATGACTCGAGTGAATAGAGCTAAGGATGCTGAGGATGATAGAGGTTTACAACTACCAGAGGAAAAGCAACACAGAAATTCTTGGTATAAAGAAATAAATAGCTAAACGGCCTTCAGAGACCAAGTGCTGTTTTAGGTATCACCTGGGCACCATTTTATATGAGTGTTTCTTAGATAGGGAGATCCTTAACCCTGTTCAAATAATTTTTTATTTAAATTTTTTTCACATCTTTAGAAAAAATTCAAGAATGTTACATTGTATTTTCATATATCCTTCACCTAAATACAACTCATTGTTCACATTTTGCTACACTTTCTTGCTCCACCTGCATTATATAAAAATATGTACAGTATCATTTTTATAATTGTTATAACACTTATTATCATCTTTCTAAACCATTTGAAAGTATTCTGCAGAGGTCATGACTATTATCTTCATCGTGTATTTCCTAAGAATATGGACTTAACCACAGTGAATTTCTTAAAATCAAAAAATTTAACATTGATGCAACAGTATTATTTAATATGTAGTTCGTATTTAAATATCTTCCATTTTAGAGGCTTGCATTTTATAATAGTTTTAATTTAATTTAATTTTTTATTTTTCCAAACTGCTAGACTATGTGGTAGGGGCTTGCATTTTAAATGACTTTCTTGGAGATCAAAATAGTTTCCTGACAAAAAGATGATACTTTTGGGTAACAATAAGTCATGAGTTGCTATTTGATAGCCGAGGATAGCCATTGACCATATTTAAACAAAATCTTGTAGAAAGCATCCAAAAAATATTTTTTCAATTGACCTAAAGTATTTTTACATTGGTTAAAAATCATTTGCTTATTTTTTATTTTTTGTTATCAACTTTGGAGGCCCTACTGGCACTGAGTGAGCAATTCTGGGCTATTAACTATTTGGAACACTTCATTTCAGCTTCATTTCTCCAGTGACTTGTAACAGGCAGGACTATACACAAGAAAACCCTTTTTATCGCCCCAATTCATATCAATCAAAGACCCAGGAAAGTATCCTAATATCTTTTTTAAATCTTTCATTTATCTTGGAGTTTAGTTGTCATAAAAATCATATGTTTAAAGTGTCCTTTGGGTGTAAATTGTCCCATAAACTCTTGTAACTGAGTGACATGTGATGATGAAAGTACCTTCACAAAGGACAACAAAATAGATTTTTTTTTATTGTAATCATCAAATAGTATGCCCCAAGATGATGATTGAATTATACATAAACCTGATACAGAGCTATCAAAAGGATGATGACATACTGGTTCATAACAAAGTACACATAGATTAGTCTGTGAGAAATAACCTTAATTCTAACAACATCCAGAACCTTTGCTAGATGAGTCACAAAACAAAAAATATTTCTTAATGAATATATTTCCTGCATATATGTACAGTTTTAGGGTATACTTGAAAAATTTTATCAGTAAAAATGTAAGAAATATGTGTTCAAATAAGGAAGAGAGATAGGCATTCAGGAGGCAAGACTAAATACGTGGCAGAGTAGATAATAGTAAAGGTAGCACAATAGTGCTTCCTTATCCATGATTTTACCATCCAAAGTTTCTGTGGTCAACTGTGGTCTGACTATATTAAATGGAAAATCCAGGGAATAAACAACTTACAAGTTTTAAGTTGCCTGCCATTCTGAGTGGTCCACCTGAAACATGAATAATGCCTTTGTCCAACATGTCTGCTATAGAGCTACTGACATTTTCTGCCCATTAGTAAGTTAGGAGTCATTTGGGTTATGACTTCTGTTCAAGTAAACTGTATTGACCTAAAAATGACTCCAAAGCACAAGAGTAGTGTTACTGGTATTTTGTTATAATTGTTCTATTTTTTTTTTTTTTTCCGAGACAGAGTCTCACTATGTTGCCTTCCAGCGAGTGCCATGGTGTCATAGTTCACATCAACCTCAAACTCTTGGGCTCAAGTGATTCTCTTGCTTCACCCTCCCTAGCAGCTGGGACTATAGGTGCCTGCACCAACCCCCAGCTATTTTTTAGTTGCAGTTGTCATTGTTTGGCAGGCCCGGGCTGGGCTTCAACCCATCAGCTCTGGTGTATGTGGCTGGTGCCCTAACTACCTGAACTACTGACACTGAGCCACTTGTTCTATTTTATTATTAGTTATTGTTAATCTCTTACTGTGCCTTATTTATAAACTAAATTTTGTCATAGGTATGTATGTATAGAAAAACAGTAGCATATATAAAATTTAGTTCTATCTGTAGTTTTGGGCATCCACTGGGCATCTTACAATGTATCCCTCTTGGATAAGGTGGTCTGCTGTATCTTCATAAGTCACTATTATGGAGTTCAGAGAAGAAACCCAAGGCCTGGGAAAAGTACAGGAAAAACTTCATGGAAAAAACTGGTTGGACCTGCCTCTGGTTTTGTATATTTTCTTCCTTGAAATGGTAACCATTTTAAAGACATAGTTATTTCTTTTCTTTTCTTTCTTTTTTTTTTTTTTTGTAGAGACAGAGTCTCACTGTACCGCCCTCAGGTAGAGTGCCATGGTGTCACACGGCTCACAGCAACCTCTAACTCTTGGGCTTACGCGATTCTCTTGCCTCAGTCTCCCCAGCAGCTGGGACTACAGGCGCCCGCCACAACGCCCAGCTATTTTTTTGTTGCAGTTTGGTCGGGGCTGGGTTTGAACCCGCCACCTTCGGCATATGGGGCTGGCGCCTTACCGACTGAGCCACAGGCGCCACCCGTTATTTCTTTTCTTTAAGTCTTCAATTTTAAATTAATTAACTGCATGGATATGGTGGATTGAGCAGGGTATTGACATTTGGAATTCTGTTCATTACTGGCTCATTTTCTTCCTCATAAGGCAAGCTTTCAAGCAACCTTATCTGGACAGAATATTCTGGGATGTAAAACATATGACTATTTACATCTCTATTTAGCTTAAATTCTATTCCTATTATTTACCTCCTTTTTATTCCCCCGTGTATTTATGCCTCTCTTCATTCCATTCCTTCTGAAATTTACTTCACTCTCCTCAGGGCCATCTTCAGTAGGAAAGCTCCTTTGATTGCCTAGTTGGGAAAAATCTCATCTTTCTTAATTTCTTTTGATACTATTAGGCATCTATCTCAGTATGATGAGCATGCATAAGTGCAAGCATGTTTCTTATACCTTCTGGTCCTTAAAACCCTCAAGGACAAGGCTTGAGTATGCTCTTTGATGAAGGATTTTTTTTTTTTGGTGCCAAACGTATGAAATTATTAACAAACATCGCAGATTCAGACTCAAAGGTATGTCAGCACTTATCTTTTTAAACAAATTGCTCTATAATACATTTAAAAAAATTATTGCTGAAACTGATATTTGTACAATTTCTTCTGTAAATTTTTTTATTTATTTTTTATTGTTGGGAATTTCTTGAGGATACAATAAACAAACCAGATTATACTGATTGCATTGGTTAGGCAAAGTCCCTCTTGCAATCATGTCTTGCCCCCAAAAGGTGTGTCACACACCAAGGCCCCACCCCTCTTGCTCCTTCCCTCTCTCTGCTCTTCTTTTCTCCACTCTTCCCTCCTTCTTTCTCTCTCTGCTCTTCCCTTACCCCACCCCCACCGTTACCTTAATTGTCATTAATTGTCCTCATATCAAAATTGAGTACATAGGATTCACGCTTCTCCATTCTTGTGATGCTTTACTAAGAATAATGTCTTCCACTTCCATCCAGGTTAATAGAAGGATGTAAAGTCTTCATTTTTTTTTTAATAGCTGAATAGTATTCCATGGTATACATATACCACAGCTTGTTAATCCATTCCTGGGTTGGTGGGCATTTAGGCTATTTTCACATTTTGGGGATTGCAAATTGAGCTGCAATGGTAAAAAAATTTTTTTCCTTCTGGGTAGATACCCAGTAATGGGATTGCAGGATGAAATGGGAGGTCTAGCTTGAGTGCTTTGAGGTTTCTCCATACTTCCTTCCAAAAAGGTTGTATTAGTTTGCAGGCCCACCAGCAGTGTAAAAGTGTTCCCTTTTCTCCACATCCATGCCAGCATCTGCAGTTTTGAGATTTTGTGATGTGGGCCATTCTCGCTGGGGTTAGATGGTATTTCAGGGTAGTTTTGATTTGCATTTCTCTAATAGATAGGGATATTGAACATTTTTTCATATGTTTGTTAGCCATTCGTCTGTCTCCTTTATAGAAGGTTCTATTCATGTCTCTTGCTCATTGATATATGGGATGTTGGCTTTTTTCCTGTAAATTAATTTGAGTTCTCTATAGATCCTAGTTATCGAGCTTTTGTCTATTCAAAATATGCAAATATCCTTTCCCATTGTGTAGGTTGTCTATTTGCTTTGGTTGTTGTCTCCTTGGCTGTACAGAAGCTTTTCAGTTTAATGAAGTCCCATTTGTTTATTTTTGTTGTTGTTGCAATTGCCATGGCAGTCTTCTTCATGAAGTCTTTCCCCAGGCCAATATCTTCCAGTGTTTTTCCTATGCTTTCTTTGAGGATTTTTATTGTTTCATGCCTTAAATTTAAGTCCTTTATCCATCTTGAATCAATTTTTATGAGTAGAGAAAGGTGTGGGTCCAGTTTCAGTCTTTTACATGTGGATATCCAGGTCTCCCAGCACCATTTACTGAATAGGAAGTCTTTCCCCAAAGGTGTGATCTTGTTAGGTTTACCGAAGATTAGGTGGTAGTAAGATGTTAGTTTTATTTCCTGGTTTTCTGTTCGATCCCAAATGTTTATGACTCTATTTTTTGTGCCAGTACCATGCTGTTTTGATCACTATAGCTTTATAGTACAGCCTAAAATCTGGTATTGTGATGCCCTCAGCTTTATTTTTATTACTAAGAACTGCCTTAGCTATACGTTTTTCTTTCTGGTTCTACACAAAATACAGAATCATTTTTTCCAAATCTTGAAAGTACGATGTTGGTATTTTAATAGAAATGGCATTGAATAGGTAGATTGCTTTGGGAAGTATAGACATTTTAACAATGTTGATTCTTTCCAGCCATGAGCATGGTATGTTCTTCTATTTGTTAATTAATCGCTATTTCCTTTCTGAGGATTTCATAATTTTTTTTTATAGAGGTCCTTCACCTCCATTGTTTGGTATATTCCTAGGTATTTCATTTTCATTGAACCTATGGTGAAGGGAGTTGTGTCCTTAATTAGCCTCTCATCTTGACTGTTATTTGTGTATACAAAGGCAACTGATTTGTGGACACTGTTTTTATATCCTGAGAAATTACTGTATTTTTCGATGACTTCTAGGAGTCTTGTGATTGAGTCTCTGGGGTTCTCTAAATATAAGATCATGTCATCATCAAAGAGAGAGAGTTTGATCTCCTCTGCTCCTATTTGGATTTTCTTTATGTCCTTGTCTTGCCTAATTGTATTGGATACAACTGCCAGCACCATGTTGAATAGTAAAGGTGACAGAGGACAACATTGTCTGGTTCCAGTTCTAAGAGGAAAAGCTTTCAGTTTTACTCCATTCAGTAAAATATTGGCTGTGGGTTTGTCATAGATAGTTTCAATCAGTTTCAGAAATGTGCCACCTATGCCTCTACTCTTCAGTGTTCTAATCAGAAAAGGATGCTGGATTTTATCGAATGCTTTTTCTGCATCTATTGAGAAGATCATATGGTCATTATTTTTGCTTTTGTTAATATGGTGGATAACGTTTATGGACTTGCGTATGGTGAACCAGCCTTTTATCCCTATTTGATGAAACCTATTTGATCATGATGTATGACTTTTTTGATGATAAGCTGTAATCTATTGGCTAGTATTTTGTTTAGAATTTTTGCATCTATGTTGAATGAAATTGGTCTGAAATTCTCCTTTTTAGTTGGATCTTTTCCTGGTTTTGGTATCAGGGTGATGTTTGCTTTGTAGAATGTGTTGGGGGAACATTCCTTCCCCCTCAATTTTTGGAACAATTTCTGCAATATGGGAATAAGCTCTTCCTTGAAGGTTTGATAGAATTCTGGTGTGAAGCCATTCAGACTAGGGCATTTTTTTGTTGGAAGCTTTTTTATTGTTTCTTTAATCTCAGTGCTTTCCAATTCCATAAGATGGCTTATGAGGTTGTTGATACACTCTCTTTCTGTTTTTCCAATGTAGGCATCTAAAGTGATAAATTTTCCTCTCAAAATTGCTTTTGCATTATTTCATAGGTTTTGATAGCTTGTGTTTTCATTGTTGTTACTCTCAATGAAGTTAATGATTTCCTGTTTTATTTCTTCCTGCACCCATTTGTCATTCAACAGAAGGTTGTTTAATTTCCATGCCTTTGTGTGTGTGGTTGAACATTTTTATTGGAGTTGAGTTCCACCTTTAGTGCCTTGTGGTCTGAGAAGTTACAAGGTAAAATTTCTATTCTTTTGATTCTGTTGAGGTTTTTTTGTGTCCTAGGTTGTGATCAATTTTGGAGAATTTTCTATGGGGTGATGAGAAGAATGTATATTTTTTATATTTGGGACAGAGTGTTCTATACACATCTATCAAGCACAGTTGTTCTAGGGTCTCATTTAAGTCCATTATATCTTTGTTTACTTTCTGTTTAGAGGACCTTCCCAGCTATCTAAGAGGAGTATTAAAATCCCCTATTCTTATGGTATTATAGGATATCATGTTGTTCAGACTGAGTACGGTCTGTTTCAAGTATCTGGGAGCATTTAAATTGGGTGCATAAATATTTAGAATTGAAACGTGTTCTTATTGTATTTTTCCCTTGACCAATGTAAAGTGACCATCTTTGTCTTTTTTGACTTTAGTTGCTTTAAATCCACATGTATGTGAAAATAAGATCGCAACTCCTCTTTTCTTCTGAATTTCATTTGCCTGATAAATTATCTTCCATCCCTTAACTCGGAATTTCAATTTGTCTTTTGAAGCCAGGTGTGTTTCTTGCAGACAGCAAACGGATGGCTTGTGTTTTTTAATCCAGTCAGCCAATCTATGCCTCTTCAGTGGGGAATTCAAGCCATTGACATTTATTGAGATAATCGATAACTGTGGTAGTGTTCTATTCATTTTATTTTGTGAGAGTCCATTGCTTAGTTTTATCTTTTGCATCAGTGTGGAAGCTAGGTTCTGTCCTTTAATTGCTGAGTTTTTACTTTACTGCTGATCTTTGTGATGTTCGATGTGTAGAACAGGTTGAAGTATTTCTTGTGGAGCTAGTCTTGTTGTGGCGAATTTCCTCAATGTTTGTATATCCGTAAATGATGTAATTTCTCTGTCAATTTTCATGTTAACTAGCAGGATATAGAATTCTGGGTTGGAAATTTTTCTGCTTAAGTAGATTAAAGGTAGATTATCATTGTCTTCTTGCTTGGAATGTTTTATTAGAGAAGTCTGCAGTCACCCTGACAGATTTGCCCCTGTAGGTCACCTGGTACTTACTCCTGGCAGCTTGAGGAATCTTTTCTTTTATCTTGTCTTTGGACGTTTCATCACAATGTGTCTTGGAGAAGCTCAGTTATAGTTGAGGTGACCTGGTGTCCAATATCCCTCTGAAAGAAGTGTGTCAAAATCTTTGGTGATATTTCAGAAATTTTCATTTATAATATTCTCTAATATGGCTTCCATTCCCCTGGGGCAATCTTCTTTCCCTTCCGGGATACCTATAACTCTTATGTTTGAATGCTTCATAAAGTCTCATAATTCTGTCAGTGAGCATTCTGCTTTCTTTCTCTTCTTTTCTGCCTCTTTAACTATCTGAGTTATCTCAAGAGCTATGTCTTCTACCTCCTCTGAGATTTTTTCTTCTGCATGGTCTAATCTGTTGTTGATACTTTCTATTGCATCTTTAAGTTCCCTAATTGACTGCTTCAGTTCCTTCACCTCTGCTATATCCTTTCTATATTTTTCATATTGTTCATCTCTTATTTGATTCTGTTTTTGGATTTCCTTTTGATTATTTTCCACTTTATCAGAAGTTTCCTTCATTGTTTCCGTCATTTTCTTCATTGTTTTCATCATCTGTATTCTAAATTCTCTTTGTGTCATTTCTAACATTTCTTTATTGGTAGAATCCTCTGCAGTAGCTACCTCACAGTCCCTTGGGTGGGTTGCTCTGGAGTGGTTTTTCATGTTGCCAGGATTTTTCTGCTAATCTTTACTCATGAGTGATTTCTTTTATCTGTTTCCTTGCACTATTTTTTCTTTCACTTCCTCTTGCTCTTTAAGTTGCCATTCCTCTGGACCAGAGTTTTGATGAGTCCTTTGCATACAGGACAAGAAGGATGTGAAGGTTGAAGAGTTAGAAGGGAAAAATGAAAGAAAATTAAAAGAAAAAAAGAGAAAGGATACTGGGTGGGTAAGAGGGAATATTGACAAAAAGAAGAGGGGCACAGAAAGAGGGAGACAGAACAATAAAGGTGTACAGTAGGGTAGTTTGACCCAGCCCTAAATACCTTCAACCTCTGGGTGTGCCAGCTTCGGTGGTTCTCTTGAGCTTAGCAGCTCTTTGCTAGCCTGTTCTGACAGAGTATCCCACCTCCATGAAGTAGAGAGGAAAGACAAAAATGCTATGAATTAAACCAAAACAAGCAAACAGGAAACTTTATGGGATAAAATTGGGGAGGGAACCAAATATCAGGGGTAGAAACACTAGCAAAAATGAAGTTCTAATTGTTGAAAAAGGCAATAATGGGCAATTATATTTAAACTAGAAAAATGAAGAAAAAGGAAAAGAAAAATCTGTAGAGAATATGTTGAAATTAAAAAATAAAACAACAACAACAACAACAACAAAACCACAACCCCCCTAACAAAGCAGTATATATCTCTTTCTAAATATTGTCTGGGCAGCAGGTGATCCTCTGGGGTATGAGATTTTATTCCCAATGCTGATACACCTGTATGAGATGGAGACCTGAAGCTTCTGCTGATTTCTCAAACCCTGCAGGGTGGAGACCCTAAACGTCTCCTCATCCTGTGTAAAAGGCACTTTATTATTATTATTTTTTATTGTTAAATCATAGCTGTGTACATTAATGTGATCATGGGGCACCATACAATGGTTTCATATATCATTTGACATATTTTTATCACACTGGTTTACATAGCCTTCCTGGCATTTTCTTAGTTATTGTGTTAAGACATTTTTTTCTACATTTACTAAATTTCACATGTACCCTTGTAAGATGCACTGTAGGTGTAATCCCACCAATCACCTTTCCTCTGCCCATCCTCCCCTGTCCCTCCCCTCTGTCTCTCTCTCTACCATAACAGTAAACTCACTCACAAACTTTTGATCAAACTCCAACTTCCACAGTGGCAAAAGGGTTAAAAATGTCCACTGGACTTTCAAAAAACTCAATACCCAAAATTTTACCAGAATTATCTATATTCTCCATTAATGTGAACGGCTTAAACTGTCCTCTAAAGAGCCATGGGTAGGCTGACTGAATACAAAAACTCAGGTCAGATATTTTCTGCATACAAGAATCACATCTTAGCTTAAAAGATAAATATAGACTCAGGGTAAAAGGATGTTTGTCTATATTTCAGGTAAAAGGCACTTTAAACTGCTAAACTTGGCTAAGCAGAAGCTTTCCTAGGAACGTGTTTGTCACTGGGATCACTCCTGAAGTGTCTATCCACTTAACCAGTGTACCAAGACTGATCTTGCTTATGTCCCTAAGGGCTAAGGCTGCAAGGTGTCTCAGTACTCGCCTTTAGGCTGCTCAGTCACTAGATTACTAGCTTCCACCCGATCCTTGCTCTGTGACCCTGAGGGTGGAACTTACATGGGCACTTCTCCCACAATGGCTCCACGTGGTTCACAGCTGAACACCATTAGCTCCGTCTGCCTCAGAGGCTCAGTCTGGGGCCCTAGACAATGCTTAAAGTCCTCCACACTCTTGCCCAAGTTCTCCCAAGGTAGTTAAACTGAGTGCCAAGTCCAAAAAAAACCAAAGCAGATCATAGGTAAGACCTTTCCAGTTTGCAATCTCATTGTTGCTGTACTTACAGCTGCTGGTAGAATTAGACCAAATGAACACACACAACCACTTGCCAGTTTTCCACTGCTTTTGTCCTCCTCCTGGGGTTCAGAAGTCTCCTGCTGACTCCCTGTGTCCTCAAAGGTATTTTTATGGGCAGATCCCACCAGCCAGAGATGCCTGGAGTCTTGTCTCCCCAGACTCACTGTGCCCAGTTTCTAGGAAACTTACTCAGCTGGCATCTTGCTCATAACCTTTTGTGGAAGGCTCTTAAACTCATGAGAAACCTTGTAATTCATTTTTAGCTCTTCATTAAATGTGAGTCCATATGATTTAAGTCACTTTTTAAAGGAGGCAGAAAATTCATAAATAAATCAATAAACAATAGGACCTTGTCGTTGATATTGTCCATTCCCTACCCACATCATCTTGGAAATAATGCTTTGTACATTACTTCTGAATCTTGGTCTACCTACAGCTGCAGCTTTATTTGGCTGTGAAAGCCTGCTTTGATTGCCCACTTAGCAAGCCAACATTGGCCATATTTTCCCCACTCTTCTTCAGGTGGGCAGTAAATACTCCTCCCTTTCTGAAGGATTTAAATAACTTTGAGGTCCATGTTTGAACTATTTTCCAGTTCCATACATTGATCAAGCTCTAGTTGTCCAAAATGGCAAATTGCTTGAGATCATACCCTTTATTAGTTCTTTTCTTTTGTATCTCACTTCTTCACCCTCCAACCTGTGTTTTCTGGAATTAACTTCCTAAGAAATTCTTGCATTTTAATCCTCAACTCAGGATCCTGTTATGTTAAAATCTAAACTAAGACAGGTCTCTGTACTCTTGGGTTTTGTCAGTGCCTTCCTTCTCTTTTAGAATTCACATATTCCTGGGGGGTTGGTTTTTATTTGAGTAGGCAAATTTCACATAACCCACCCCCACAAAAAAAAAACATGGCTCTGAAATCTTATACAGGAATTATAGTTCCAGCTTCTCATGTCATAGAGTATAAATAACCTTTAGCTGTATCTTGTAAAAACATGAAGTATTAGAAGGACATTCTAATTTTCAATATTGCCATGGGGTACTTGCCTCCTTCACCCTTAACTCTCATTACAAGTCTGAGCTCCTGTGAGTGGGCATGCTAGTGTGCTCATGTTGCCAAAACAGAACATCACAGAGTGGCCAACTTAAAATACAGAATTTAGTCTTGAGGCATGATGGCGGCCGAGTAACAGCTTCCTTGCATCTGGGCACCGTGAGTCTGGGGAGATAGGAATCCAGGCATCTCTGGCTGGTGGGATCTGCCTATCATCACTCCTATGAGGATACAGGGAGTCAGCGAGAGACTTCTGGACCCCAAGAGGAGGACTAAAACCGTGGAAAACCGGCAAGTGGTCGCGTGTGTTCAATCCGTCTAAACCCGCCCACAACTGTAAATTCAGTAGCAGCGAGACTGCAAACCAGAAAGGCCTTACCTGTGAACTGTTTTGATGTCCTTGGACTTGGCACTGAGTTGAACTGCCTTGGGGAGGGCCTGAGCGGGAGTGTGGAGAACTTTAGCCGTTGTCTAGGGCCCCAGTCTGAGCCGCTGAGCCAGACGGAGCTAATAGTGTTTGGCGGTGGGTCACACGGAACCATTGTCAGTGATCTGCCCCGGCAAGCTCCGCCCTCAGGGCTGCAGAGCTAGAAACGGGTGGGAGCTGGTAACCCAGCAACCAAGTAGCCTAAGGGTGGGGTTTGAGCCGCCTTGCAGCCCTAACCCTCAGGGGCAGAGTGAGACCGGTTTTGGCACACTGGGTAAGTGGATAGCCACTTCAGCAGTGATTCCAGCGAGAAAGCTGGGGAAGCTTCTGCTCAGCAAGTTTACAAGTTCAAAGTGCCTTTTAAGTGGGCTGAAGAGAGATTTAGGGTGTCTACCTGCTGGGGTTTGAGAAATCAGCAGCCTCCAGTCGTATCAGAACTGTGATTAACATCTCATACCCCAGAAGACCACGTGTTGCCCAGACAATATTCAATAACATATACAAACTGCTTTGTTTTTGGTTGTGTATTTTTTTCTTTTTTTTTTGTGTGGTTGTTTTTTTTTGTTTATTTTGACGTTGTTGATGATCTTTGGTTTTTTAATTTAAATCCTTTCCATACAGATCCCTTTTTCTTTCTCATTTTTTCTAGTTTAATTATAATTTCCCATTGCTGCCTTTTTTAATAACTAGAACTTCATTTTTGCTAGTGTTTCTACCACTATCATTTGGTTTTTCACCCAATTTTATCCCCGTAAAGTTTTCTGTTTGCTTCTTTTGGTTTGATTTATAGCATTTTTGTCTTTCCTCTGTACTTGGTGGAGGTGGGGTACTGTGTCTGATCAGGTTAGCAAAGAGCTGCTGACTTCAAGGAAACCACCCAACTGGGCATCCCCAGAAGGTGGGGTTTTTTAAGGTTGTGTCAAAGTACCCTACTGTACACCTATATTGCTCTGTCTCCCTCTTTCTGTGCCTCTCTTCTTTTTGTTAATATTCCTTATACCCACCCCATCTCCTTTCTCTATCTTTCTTTTTTTTCTTATCACTCAGTCCTCCTTTCTTTCATCCCTTTTTTGCTCTTCAACCTTCTCACCCTTCTGGTCCTGTAACCTTTAGTCCACAGGGACAAGAACTTAAAGAGCAAGATGAAGTGAAAGGAAAATTAGGGCAAGGAAACAGATAAAAGAAATCACTCATGAGGAAGAATCAGCAGAAAACTCCAGGCAACATGAAGAACCAGTCTAGAACAACCC
Source organism: Nycticebus coucang (assembly GCF_027406575.1). Lineage (NCBI taxonomy): Eukaryota > Metazoa > Chordata > Mammalia > Primates > Lorisidae > Nycticebus > Nycticebus coucang. The sequence goes on from NC_069798.1 coordinate 36,939,001, forward strand.
TGCCAAGGGACCATGAGTTAGCTACTGCAGATGATTCCACCTGTAAAGAAAAGTTAGAAATGACAGAAAGGGAATTTAGAATACACATGTTGAAAACAATGAAAGAAATGATGGAACAATGAAGGAAACTGCTAATAAAGTGGAAAATAACCAAAAGGAAATGCAAAAACAGAATCAAATAAGAGATGAATGATATGAAGAATATAAAAAGGATATAGCAGAGCTGAAGGAACTGAAACAGTCAATTAGGGAACTTAAAGATGCAATGGAAAGTATCAGCAACAGGTTAGACCATGCAGAAGAAAGAATTTCAGAGGTAGAAGATAAAGTTCTTGAGATAACTCAGACAGTAAAAGAGGCAGAAAAGAAGAGAGAGAAAGCAGAACGTTCACTGTAAGAATTATGGGACTTTATGAAGTGTTCCAACATACGAGTTATAGGAATTCCAGAAGGGGAAGAAGAATGCCCCAGAGGAATGGAAGCCATACTAGAGAATATTATAAGAGAAAATTTCCCAAACATCACCAAAGATTCTGACACACTACTTTCAGAGGGATATCGGACCCCAGCTCGCCTCAACTCTAACCGAGCTTCTCCAAGACACATTGTGATGAAGCTGTCCAAAGTCAAGACAAAAGAAAAGATTCTGCAAGCTGCCAGGAGTAAGCGCCAATTGACCTACAGGGGCAAATCCATCAGAGTGACCGCAGACTTCTCTAATGAAATTTCCAAGCAAGAAGACAATGGTCATCTACCTTTAATCTACTTAAATAGAACAATTTCCAGCCCAGAATTCTGTACCCTGCTAAGCTAAGTTTCAAAACTGATGGGGAAATCAAATCATTTACGGATATACAAACATTGAGGAAATTCGCCACAACAAGACCAGCTCTACAGGAAATACTTCAACCTGTTCTGCACACTGACCACCACAATGGATCAGCAGCAAAGTAAGAACTCAGAAATCAAATGACAGAACCTAACCTCCACACTGATGCAAAAGATAAAACTAAGCAATGGACTCTCACCAAATAAGATGAATAGAATACTACCACACTTATCAATTATCTCAATAAATGTTAATGGCTTGAATTCCCCACTGAAGAGACATAGATTGGCTGACTGGATTAAAAAACACAAGCCATCCATTTTCTGTCTGCAAGAAACACACCCGGCTTCAAAAGACAAATTAAAGCTCCGAGTCAAGGGTTGGAAGACAATTTTTCAGGCAATTGGAATTCAGAAGAAAAGAGGAGTTGCAATCTTCTTTTCAGATACATGTGGATTTAAAGCAACTAAAGTCAAAAAAGACAAAGATGGTCACTTTATATTGGTCAAGGGAAAACTACAACAAGAAGACATTTCAATTCTAAATATTTATGCACCCAATTTAAATGCTCCCAGATTCTTAAAGCAGACCTTACTCAGTCTGGGCAATATGATATCTGATAATACCATCATAACAGGGGACTTTAACACACCTCTAACAGAGCTGGACAGATCGTCTGAACAGAAATTAAACAAGGATATAAGAGACTTAAATGAGACCCTAGAACAACTGTGCTTGATAGATGCATATAGAACACTCTACCCCAAAGATAAAGAATATACATTCTTCTCATCACCCCATGGAACATTCTCCAAAATTGATCATATCCTGGGACACAAAACAAATATCAACAGAATCAAAAGAATTGAAATTTTACCTTGTATCTTTTCAGACCATAAGGCACTAAAGGTGGAACTCAACTGTAACAAAAATGCTCAAGCCCACCCAAAGGCATGGAAATTAAACAATCTTCTGTTGAATAACAGATGGGTGAAGGAAGAAATAAAACAGGAAATCATTAACTTCCTTGAGCATAACAAAAATGAAGACACAAGCTACCAAAACCTGTGGGATACTGCAAAAGCAGTTTTGAGAGGAAAATTCATCGCTTTAGATGCCTACATTCGAAAAACAGAAAGAGAGCACATCAACAATCTCACAAGAGATCTTATGGAATTGGAAAAAGAAGAACAATCTAAGCCTAAACTCAGTAGAAGAAAAGAAATATCCAAAATCAAATCAGAGATCAATGAAATTGAAAACAAAAGAATCATTCAGAAAATTAATGAAACAAGGAGTTGGTTTTTTGAAAAAATAAATAAAATAGATAAACCATTGGCCAGACTAACTAGAAATAGAAAAGTAAAATCTCTAGTAACCTCAATCAGGAACGATAAAGGGGAAATAACAACTGATCCCACAGAGATACAGAGATCATCTCTGAATACTACCAGAAACTCTATGCCCAGAAATTTGACAATGTGAAAGAAATGGATCAATATTTGGAATCACACCCTCTCCCTAGCCTTAGCCAGGAAGAAATAGAGTTCCTGAACAGACCACTTTCAAGTACTGAGATCAAAGAAACAATAAAAATCTTCCAACTAAAAAATGCCCTGGTCCAGATGGCTTCACTCCAGAATTCTATCAAACCTTCAAGGAAGAGCTTATTCCTGTACTGCAGAAATTATTCCAAAAAACTGAGGAAGAAGGAATCTTCCCCAACACATCGTATGAAGCAAACATCACCCTGATACCAAAACCAGGAAAAGACCCAAACAAAAGGAGAATTTCAGAGTAATCTCACTCATGAATATAGATGGAAAAATTCTCAACAGAATCCTAGCTAATAGATTACAGTTGATCTTCAAAAAAGTCATTCATCATGATCAAGTAGGCTTTATCCCAGGGATGCAAGGCTGGTTTAATATACGCAAGTCCATAAACGTTATCCACCATATTAACAGAGGCAAAAATAAAGATCACATGATCCTCTCAATAGATGCAGAAAAAGCATTTGATAAAATCCAGCATCCTTTTCTAATTAGAAAACTGAACAGTATAGGAATAGGTGGCACATTTCTAAAACTGATTGAAGCTATCTATGACAAACCAGAGCCAATATTTCACTGAATGGAGTAAAACTGAAAGCTTTTCCTCTTAGAACTGGAACCAGACAAAGTTTTCCTCTGTCACCTTTACTATTCAACATAGTGCTGGAAGTTCTAGCCAATACAATTAGGCAAGACAAGGAAATAAGGGAATCCAAATGGGAGCAGAGGAGGTCAAACTCTCCCTCTTTTTTGATGACATGATCTTATACTTAGAGAACCCCAAAACTCAACCAGAAGACTCCTAGAAGTCATCAAAAAATACAGTAATGTTTCAGGATATAAAATCAATGTCCACAAGTCAGTAGCCTTTCTATACACCAATAACAGTCAAGATGGAAGATAATTAAGGACACAACTCCCTTCACCATAGTTTCAAAGAAAATGAAATACCTAGGAATATACCTAACGAAGGATGTGAAGGACCTCTATAAAGAAAACTATGAAATCCTTAGAAAGGAAATAGCAGAGGATATTAACAAATGGAAGAACATACCATGCTCATGGATGGGAAGAATCAACATTGTTAAAATGTCTATAATTCCCAAAGCAAACTACCTATTCAATGCCATTCCTATCAAAGTACGTACATCGTACTTTCAAGATTTGGAAAAAATGATTCTGCGTTTTGTATGGAACCGGAAAAAACCCCGTATAGCTAAGGCAGTTCTTAGTAATAAAAATAAAGCTGGGGGCATCAGCATACCAGATTTTAGTCTGCACTACAAAGCCATAGTGGTCAAGACAGCATGGTACTGGCACAAAAACAGAGACATAGACACTTGGAATCGAATTGAAAACCAAGAAATGAAACTAACATCTTAGAACCACCTAATCTTCGATAAACCAAACAAGAACATACCTTGGGGGAAAGACTCCCTATTAAATAATTGGTGTTGGGAGAACTGGATGTCTACATGTAAAAGACTGAAACTGGACCCACACCTTTCCCCACTCACAAAAATTGATTCAACATGGATAAAGGACTTAAATTTAAGGCATGAAACAATAAAAATCCTCCAAGAAAGCATAGGAAAAACACTGGAAGATATTGGCCTGGGGAAAGACTTCATGAAGAAGACTGCCATGGCAATTGCAACAAGAACAAAAATAAACAAATGGGACTTCATTAAACTGAAAAGCTTCTGTATAGCTAAGGAGACAATAACCAAAGCAAAGAGACAACCTACACAATGGGAAAGGATATTTGCATATTTTCAATCAGACAAAAGCTTGATAACTAGGATCTATAGAGAACTCAAATTAATCCACATGAAAAAAGCCAACAATCCCATATAGCAATGGGCAAGAGACATGAATAGAACTTTCTCTAAAGACGACAGACGAATGGCTAACAAACACATGAAAAAATGTTCATCATCTCTATATATTAGAGAAATGCAAATCAATACAACCCTGAGATATCATCTAACCCCAGTGAGAATGGCCCACATCACAAAATCTCAAAACTGCAGATGTTGGCGTGGATGTGGAGAGAAGGGAACACTTTTACACTGCTGGTGGGACTGCAAACTAGTACAACCTTTCTGGAAGGAAGTATGGAGAAACCTCAAAGCATTCAAGCTAGACCTCCCATTTGATCCTGCAATCCCATTACTGGGCATCTACCCAGAAGGAAAGAAATCCTTTTATCATAAGGACACTTGTACTAGACTGTTTATTGCAGGTCAATTTACAATTGCCAAAATGTGGAAACAGCCTAAATGCCCACCAACCCAGGAATGGATTAAGAAGCTGTGGTATATGTATACCATGGAATACTATTCAGCCATTAAAAAAAATGGAGACTTTACATCCTTCGTATTAACCTGGATGGACGTGGAAGACATTATTCTTAGTAAAGCTTCACAAGAATGGAGAAGCATGAATCCTATGTACTCAATCTTGATATGAGGACAATTAATGACAATTAAGGTTATGGGGGGAAGCAGAAAGAGGGATGGAGGGAGGGGGGTGGGGCCTTAGTGTGTGTCACACTTTATGGGGGCAAGACATGATTGCAAGAGGGACTTTACCTAACAATTGCAATCAGTGTAACTGGCTTATTGTACCCTCAATGAATCCCCAACAATAAAAAAAAAAATACAGAATTTAATTTTTTCACAGTTATGGAGGCTGGAAATCTAACATTAAGATGTGGTAAAGGTTAGTTTCTGGTGAAGGTTCTCCTGCTGGCTTGCAGATGGGCCACCTTCATGCTGTGTCCTTACATGGCCTTTCCTCTGTGTGTGTGCAGAGAGCAAGGTTGTGAGCTCTGTATGTCTTTTCCTCTTCTTATAGAAACATCAGTTCTTTTGGATTAAGATGCCAGCCTTATGACTTCACTTAACCTTTATTACTTCCTTATACACTTCTATCTACAAATACAGTTATATTGGGGGTTGTGTTCGAATATTTAGATTTTTAGGAATAACATAATTCAGTATGCAACAGTGAGAGTTAAAAGCTTGAGTTAAGCAGGTCTTAAATAACTTCTATTCTTCTTTCCTCACCTGCCCTAGAGTACTACTAGGATTGTGCAGATATGCCATGTACTTTGATATAGAGGCTAGAGGCAGTAATATTTATTTAGTAACTACCCTGTGGAAAGCTACTTGGTATAGCACTTTAATTCTCATGCCAAGTAAATTCTGTGTATAAAGGGTGTATTTTTATTTTCTGAGCTAGAAAGCTGAGGTAACTGGGTGAGGATACAATCACAAAGCTCTTATTATTTTTCTAATCTGTGACTGTAATTCTTCCCAATGAGGAATTGTTTTTTATTTTATTTTATTTTATTTTTATTTATTTATTTATTTATTTTTATTGTTGGGGATTCATTGAGGGTACAATAAGCCAGTTACACTGATTGCAATTGTTAGGTAAAGTCCCTCTTGCAATCATGTCTTGCCCCCATAAAGTGTGACACACACTAAGGCCCCACCCGCCTCCCTCCATCCCTCTTTCTGCTTCCCCCCCCCATAAACTTAATTGTCATTAATTGTCCTCATATCAAGATTGAGTACATAGGATTCATGCTTCTCCATTCTTGTGATGCTTTACTAAGAATAATGTCTTCCACTTCCATCCAGGTTAATACGAAGGATGTAAAGTCTCCATTTTTTTTAATAGCTGAATAGTATTCCATGATATACATATACCACAGCTTGTTAATCCATTCCTGGGTTGGTGGGCATTTAGGCTGTTTCCACATTTTGGCAATTGTAAATTGACCTGCAATAAACAGTCTAGTACAAGTGTCCTTATGATAAAAGGATTTTTTTCCTTCTGGGTAGATGCCCAGTAATGGGATTGCAGGATCGAATGGGAGGTCTAGGTTGAGTGCTTTGAGGTTTCTCCATACTTCCTTCCAGAAAGGTTGTACTAGTTTGCAGTCCCACCAGCAGTGTAAAAGTGTTCCCTTCTCTCCACATCCACGCCAGCATCTGCGGTTTTGAGGTTTTGTGATGTGGGCCATTCTCACTGGGGTTAGATGATATCTCAGGGTTGTTTTGATTTGCATTTCTCTAATTTATAGAGATGATGAACATTTTATCATATGTTTGTTAGCCATTCGTCTGTCATCTTTAGAGAAAGTTCTATTCATGTCTCTTGCCCATTGATATAAGGGATTGTTGGCTTTTTTCCTGTGGATTAATTTGAGTTCTCTATAGATCCTGGGTATCAAGCTTTTGTCTGACTGAAAATATGCAAATATCCTTTCCCATTGTGTAGGTTGTCTCTTTGCTTTGGTTATTGTGTCCTTAGCTGTACAGAATCTTTTCAGTTTAATGAAGTCCCATTTGTTTATTTTTGTTGTTGTTGCAATTGCCATGGCTGTCTTCTTCATGAAGTCTTCCCCCAGGCCAATTTCTTCCAGTGTTTTTCCTATGCTTTCTTTGAGGATTTTTATTGTTTCATGCCTTAAATTTAAGTCCTTTATCCATGTTGAATCAATTTTTGTGAGTGGGGAAAGGTGTGGGTACAGTTTCAGTCTTTTACATGTAGACATCCAGTTCTCCCAACACCAATTATTTAATAGGGAGTCTTTCCCTCAAGGTAAGTTCTTGTTTGGTTTATCAAAGATTAGGTGGTTGTAAGATGTTAGTTTCATTTCTTGGTTTTCAATTCGATTCCAAGTGTCTATGTCTCTGTTTTTGTGCCAGTACCATGCTGTCTTGACCACTATGGCTTTGTAGTACAGACTAAAATCTGGCATGCTGATGCCCCCAGCTTTATTTTTGTTACTAAGAACTGCCTTAGCTATACGGGGTTTTTTCCGGTTCCATACAAAACGCAGAATCATTTTTTCCAAATCTTGAAAGTACGATGTACGTACTTTGATAGGAATGGCATTGAATAGGTAGATTGCTTTGAGAAGTATAGACATTTTAACAATGTTGATTCTTCCCATCCATGAGCATGGTATGTTCTTCCATTTAATTAATATCCTCTGCTATTTCCTTTCTGAGGATTTCATAGTTTTCTTTATAGAGGTCCTTCACCTCCTTCGTTAGGTATATTCCTAGGTATTTCATTTTCTTTGAAACTATGGTGAAGGGAGTTGTGTCCTTAATTATCTTCTCATCTTGACTGTTTTTGGTGTATAGAAAGGCTACTGACTTGTGGACATTGATTTTATATCCTGAAACATTACTGTATTGTTTGATGACTTCTAGGAGTCTTGTGGTTTAGTCTTTGGGGTTCTCTAAGTATAAGATCATGTCATCAGCAAAGAGGGAGCGTTTGACCTCCTCTGCTCCCATTTGGATTCCCTTTATTTCCTTGTCTTGCCTAATTGTATTGGCTAGAACTTCCAGCACTACGTTAAATAGTAAAGGTGACAGAGGACAACCTTGTCTGGTTCCAGTTCTAAGAGGAAAAGCTTTGAGTTTTACTCCATTCAGTAAAATATTGGCTGTGGGTTTGTCATAGATAGCTTCAATCAGTTTTAGAAATGTGCCACCTATGCCTATTCTCTTCAGAGTTCTAATTAGAAAAGGATGCTGGATTTTATCAAATGCTTTTTCTGCATCTATTGAGAGGATCATGTGATCTTTATTTTTGTCTCTGTTAATATGGTGGATAACGTTTATAGACTTGCATATGTTAAACCAGCCTTGCATCCCTGGGATGAAGCCTACTTGATCATGATGAATGACTTTTTTGGTGATAAGCTGTAATTTATTGGCTAGGATTTTGTTGAGAATTTTTGCGTCTATGTTCATGAGTGAGATTGGTCTGAAAAACTCCTTTTTGTTTGGGTCTTTTCCTGGTTTTGGTATCAGGGTGATGTTTGCTTCATAGAATGTGTTGGGGAAGATTCCTTCTTCCTCAGTTTTTTGGAATAATTTCTGCAGTACAGGAATAAGCTCTTCCTTGAAGGTTTGATAGAATTCTGGAGTGAAGCTATGTGGACCAGGGCATTTTTTAGTTGGAAGCTTTTTTATTGTTTCTTTGATCTCAGTGCTTGAAATTGGTCTGTTCAGGAGGTCTATTTCATCCTGGCTAAGTCTAGGGAGAGGGTGTGATTCCAAATATTGATCCATTTCTTCACATTGTCAAATTTCTGGGCATAGAGTTTCTGGTAGTATTCAGAGATGATCTCTTGTATCTCTGTGGGATCAGTTGTTATTTCCTCTTTATCATTTCTGATTGAGGTTATTAGAGATTTTACTTTTCTATTTCTAGTTAGTCTGGCTAATGGTTTATCTATTTTCTTTATTTTTTCAAAAAACCAACTCCTTGTTTCATTAATTTTCTGAATGATTCTTTTGTTTTCAATTTCTTTGATCTTTGATTTGATTTTGGATATTTCTTTTCTTGTTCTGAGTTTGGGCTTATATTGTTCTTCTTTTTCCAATTCCATAAGATCTCTTGTGAGATTGTTGATGTGCTCTCTTTCTCTTTTTCGAATGTAGGCATCTAAAGCAATGAATTTTCCTCTCAAAACTGCTTTTGCAGTATCCCACAGGTTTTGGTAGCTTGTGTCTTCATTGTTGTTATGCTCAAGGAAGTTAATGATTTCCTGTTTTATTTCTTCCTGCACCCATCTGTTATTCAACAGAAGATTGTTTAATTTCCATGCACTTGGTTGGGCTTGAGCATTTTTGTTAGAGTTGAGTTCCACCTTTATTGCCTTATGGTCTGAAAAGATACAAGGTAAAATTTCAATTCTTTTTATTCTGTTGATATTTGTTTTGTGTCCCAGGATATGATCAATTTTGGAGAATGTTCCATGGGGTGATGAGAAGAATGTATATTCTTTATCTTTGGGGTGGAGTGTTGTATATGCATCTATCAAGCATAGTTGTTCTAGGGTCTCATTTAAATCTCTTACATCTTTGTTTAGTTTCTGTTTAGAGGATCTGTCGAGCTCTGTAAGAGGTGTGTTAAAGTCCCCTGTTATGATGGTATTATCTGATATCATATTGCTCAGACTGAGTAAGGTCTGCTTCAAGAATCTGGGAGCATTTAAATTGGGTGCATAAATATTTAGAATGGAAATGTCTTCTTGTTGTAGTTTTCCCTTGACCAATATAAAGTGACCATCTTTGTCTTTTTTGACTTTAGTTGCTTTAAATCCACATGTATCTGAAAATAAGATTGCAACTCCTCTTTTCTTCTGAATTCCATTTGCCTGATAAATTGTCTTCCAACCCTTGACTTGGAGCTTTAATTTGTCTTTTGAAGCCAGGTGTGTTTCTTGCAGACAGCAAATGGATGGCTTGTGTTTTTTAATCCAGTCAGCCAATCTATGTCTCTTCAGTGGAGAATTCAAGCCATTAACATTTATTGAGATAATTGATAAGTGTGGTAGTATTCTATTCGTCTTATTTGGTGAGAGTCCATTGCTTAGTTTTATCTTTTGCATCAGTGTGGAGGTTAGGTTTTGTCCTTTGATTTCTGAGTTCTTACTTTGCTGCTTATCCATTGTGGAGGTCAGTGTGCAGAAGAGGTTGAAGTATTTCCTGTAGAGCTGGTCTTGTTGTGGCGAATTTCCTCAATGTTTATATATCCGTAAATGATTTGTTTTCTCCGTCAATTTTGAAGCTTAGCTTTGCAGGGTACAGAATTGTGGGCTGAAAATTGTTCTATTTAAGTAGATTAAAGGTAGATGACCATTGTCTTCTTGCTTGGAAAGTTTCATTAGAGAAGTCTGCGGTCACTCTGATGGATTTGCCCCTGTAGGTCAACTGGCGCTTACTCCTGGCAGCTTGCAGAATCTTTTCTTTTGTCTTGACTTTGGACAGCTTCATCACAATGTGTCTTGGAGAAGCTCGGTTAGAGTTGAGGTGAGCTGGGGTCCGATATCCCTCTGAAAGCAGTGTGTCAGACTCTTTGGTGATGTTTGGGAAATTTTCTTTTATAATATTCTCTAGTATGGCTTCCATTCCAATGGGGCATTCTTCTTCCCCTTCTGGAATTCCTATAACTCGTATGGTGGAATGCTTCATGAAGTCCCATAATTCTGACAGTGAACGTTCTGCTTTCTCTCTCTTCTTTTCTGCCTCTTTTACTATCTGAGTTATCTCAAGAACTTTGTCTTCCACCTCTGAAATTCTTTCTTCTGCATGGTCTAACCTGTTGCTGATACTTTCCATTGTATCTTTAAGTTCCCTAATTGACTGTTTCAGTTCCTTCAGGTCTGCTATATCCTTTTTATATTCTTCATATCGTTCATCTTTTATTTGATTCTGTTTTTGGATTTCCTTTTGGTTATTTTCCACTTTATTAGCAATTTCCTTCATTGTTTCCATCATTTCTTTCATTGTTTTCAACTTGTGTATTCTAAATTCCCTTTCTGTCATTCCTAACATTTCTATACTGGTGGAATCCTCTGCAGTAGCTACCTCATGGACCCTTGGTGGGGTTGTTCTAGACTGGTTCTTCATGTTGCCTGGAGTTTTCTGCTGATTCTTCCTCATGAGTGATTTCTTTTGTCTGTTTCCTTGCCCTAATTTTCCTTTCACTTCCTCTTGCTCTTTAAGTTCTTGTGCCTGGGACTAAGGGTTACAGGACCAGAAGGGTGAGAAGGTTGAAGAGCAAAAAAAGGGGATAAAAGAAAGGAGGACCGAGAGATAAGAAAAAAAGAAAGAGAAAGGAGAGGGGGTGGGTATAAGGAATATTGACAAAAAGAAGAGAGGGACAGAAAGAGGGATACAGGGCAATATAGGTGTACAGCACAACCTTGAAAAACCCCACCTTCTGGGGGTGCCCAGTTGCGTGGTTCCCTTGAGGTCAGCAGCTCTTTGCTAACCTGATCAGACACAGTACCCCACCTCCACCAAGTACAGAGGAAAGACAAAAATGCTATAAATCAAACCAAAAGAAGCAAACAGAAAACTTTACGGGGATAAAATTGGGTGAAAAACCAAATTATATCGGTAGAAACACTAGCAAAAATGAAGTTGATGTTATTAAAAAAGGCAGCAATGGGAAATTATAATTAAACTAGGAAAATTGAGAAAGAAAAAGGGATCTGTGTGGAAAAGATTGAAATTGAAAAAGCAAAAGAACATCAGCAACGTCAAAATAAACAAACAAAAAAAAACAACCAAACCAAAAAAAAAGAAAAAAATACACAACCAAAAACAAAGCATTTTGTAAATGTTATTGAATATTGTCTGGGCAACACGTGGTCTTCTGGGGTGTGAGATGTTACTCACAGTTCTGATACGACTGGAGGCTGCTGATTTCTCAAACCCCAGCAGGTGGACACCCTAAATCTCTCTTCAGCTCACTTAAAAGGCACTTTGAACTTGTAAACTTGCTGAGCAGAAGCTTCCCCAGCTTTCTCGCTGGAATCACTGCTGAAGTGGCTATCCACTTACCCAGTGTGCCAAAACCGGTCTCACTCTGCCCCTGAGGGTTAGGGCTGCAAGGCGGCTCAAACCCCACCCTTAGGCTACTTGGTTGCTGGGGTACCAGCTCCCACCCGTTTCTAGCTCTGCGACCCTGAGGGCGGAGCTTGCCGGGCAGATCACTGACAATGGATCCGTGTGACCCACCGCCAAACACTATTAGCTCCGTCTGGCTCAGCGGCTCAGACTGGGGCCCTAGACAACGGTCAAAGTTCTCTGCACTCCCGCTCAGGCCTTCCCCAAGGCAGTTCAACTCAGTGCCAAGTCCAAGGACATCAAAACAGTTCACAGGTAAGGCCTTTCTGGTTTGCAATCTCGCTGCTACTGAACTTACAGTTGTGGGCGGGTTTAGATGGATTGAACACACGCGACCACTTGCCGGTTTTCCACTGTTTTAGTCTTCCTCTTGGGGTCCAGAAGTCTCTCGCTGACTCCCTGTATCTTCATAGGAGTGATGATAGGCAGTTCCCACCAGCCAGAGATGCCTGGAGTCCTATCTCCCCAGACTCACGGTGCCCAGATGCTAGGAAGCTGTTACTCGGCTGCCATCTTGCTCCGCCTCAATGAGGAATTGTTTTGACAATTAATTATGGTTCTAACTTTTGGTACTCTTTCCTGATGTTTGGCTTTTATCATAAAACTTAATGCTAATGCTTCTAGATAGATACATATACTTAAAAGGTTATAGATAATTAAATGTTATTTTCCATTGGAAATCTATTATACACAAACAAATTAAAGTATCTTTAAGGGTATCACATGAATCAATGAAAAATAACATTTTTTTGATAAGTATTAATTTACAAGAAGAATTTTTTGGAAAGAAAATTTATGAAGGAAATAGGGCTATTCAACAGAATGGACTTACATTTCATTCCACATACGGAAATGTAAGACAGCTGGTGTCCTACCATTTCATTCACTTACCTATTCTGTGAGTAAACATGGTGTCATTTTAAGCAATTTTTTTTTTTGCTAGACCAGCCCCCTGTATGTACATAGTAAAGAATGTATTGGAGGTACATTTTACTCTAGTGGAGGCAATAAAGACACATAAAAAACTATTGACAAAGCAAGTGTAAGATGAGAAAATAATTTGATCCAGATGAAAAAATTTTTGCCATCCCAATCATTGCCTTATGGGCATTCTTTATGCACAAAGGAACAATACTTCAAGGGGGCAGCCTTGTAATCATGTCTTTTCTTTTTATTCTCCACACCTAACAAGCTCCCATTTCTTCAACAGGTTTTCTGTGGCATAGTTCCCAAACTCCTTATTATTGTCTTTGTTTTTTGGGTTTTATTTTATTGTATTTTTTATTAAATCATAGCTGTGTACATTAATGCAATCATGGGGCACCATACAATGCTTTTATAGACTGTTTGAAACATTTTCATCACACTGGTTAACATAGCCTTCCTGGCATTTTCTCAGTTATTGTGTTAAGACATTTACATTCTACATTTACTAAGTTTCACATATACCCTTGTAAGATGCACTGCAGGTGTAATACCCCCAATCCCCCTCCCTCTGCCCCCTTCATGCCTCCCTCCAATCCCTTTGCCCGTTCCTCCTATTCGTAGGTTATAACTGGGTTATAGCTTTCATGTGAAAGCCGTAAATTAGTTTCATAGTAGGACTGAGTACATTGGATACTTTCTCTTCCATTCTTGAGATACTTTACTAAGAAGAATATGTTCCAACTCCATCCATGTAAACATGAAAGAGGTAAAGTCTCCATCTTTCTTTAAGGCCACATAATATTCCATGGTGTATATATACCACAATTTATTAATCCATTCATGGATGGATAGTCACTTGGGCTTTTTCCATGACTTAGCAATTATGAATTGGGCTGCAATAAACATTCTGGTACTAATCTTTGATACAATGTGATTTTTGTTCTTCTGGGTATATACCTAGTAGAGGAATTATAGGATTGAATGGCAGATCTATTTTCAGATCTCTAAGTGTTCTCCAAACATCTTTCCAAAAGGAGTGTATTAATTTGCATTCCCACCAGCAGTGTAGAAGTGTTGCCTTTTCTCCACATCCAGGCCAACATCTCTGGTCTTGGGATTTTGTGATATGGGCAAATCTTACTGGAGTTAGATGATATCTCAAAGTAGTTTTGATTTGCATTTCTCTGATGATTAAAGATTATGAGCATTTTGTCATAAGTCTGTAGGCCATGCACCTGTCTTCTTCAGAGAAGTTTCTCTTCAAGTCCCTTGCCCAGCCTGCAATGAGATCACTTGTTCTTTTCTTGCTTATACGTTTGAGTTCTCTGTGGATTCTGGTTATTAAACCTTTACCGGAGACATAACCTGCAAATATCATATCCCATTCTGAGGGCTGTATGCTTGCTTTACTTACTGTGTTCTTGGCTGTGCAGAAGCTTTTTAGTTTGATCAGGTCCCAGTAGTGTATTTTTGAAGCTGCTTCAATTGCCCGGGGGTTCCTCCTCAAAAAATACTCACCTAGACCGATTACTTCAAGGGTTTTCCCTGCACTTTCTTCTAGTATTTTTATAGTTTCATGTTTTAAGTTTAAATCTTTAATTAGTGAGAGTCTATCTTAGTTAATGGTAAAAGGTTTAGGTCCAGATTCAGTCTTCTGCAGGTTGCCAGCCAGTTCACCCAGGACCATTTGTTAAATAGGGAATCTTTTCCCCACTGAATGTTTTTAATTGGCTTGCCAAAGATTAAATAACGGTAAGTAGCTGGATCCATCTCTTGGTTCTCTATTCTGTTCCAGACATCTACTTGTCTGTTTTTGTGCCAATACCATGTTGTTTTGATCACTATCGATTTGTAGTATAGTCTGAGGTCTGGTAGCGTGATTCCTCCTGCTTTATTTTTATTTCTGAGTAATATTTTAGCTATTCGAGGTTTTTTTCTGATTCCATATAAAATGAAGTATTATTTTTTCAAGATCTTTAAAGTATGACAGTCGAGCTTTAATAGGGATTGCATTAAAATTGTATATTGCTTTGGGTAGTATGGACATTTTTAACAATGTTGATTCTTCCGAGCCTTGAGCATGGTATGTTTCTCCATTTGTTAATATTTTCAGCTATTTCTTTTCTTAGAGTTTCATAGTTCTCTTTATAGAGATCTTTCACGTCCTTTGTTAGATAAACTCCCAAATTGGCAGTATTGTGAATGAAATATAGTCCTTAATTGTTTTTTTCAGCTTGACTATTGTTGGTATATATAAAGGCTACCGATTTATGAATGTTGATTTTGTACCCTGAGATCTGCTGTATTCCTTGATCACTTCTAAGAGTTTTGTAGTAGAGTCCCTGGTGTTTTCCAGATATACAATGATATCATATGCGAAGAGCGAAAGTTTGATCTCTCCTGAGCCTATATGGATACCCTTGATCATCTTTTCTTCCCTAATGGTGGTGGCTAAAACTTCCATTATAATGTTAAAAAGCAGTGGAGACAATGGGCAACCTTGTCTGGTTCCTGATATGAGTGGAAATGATTTCAATTTAACTCCATTCAATATGATATTGGCTGTGGGTTTCCTGTAGATGGCCTCTATCAGTTTAAGAAATGTCTCTTCTATACCAATTTTCTTAAGTGTTCTGATCATGAATGGATGCTGGATATTATCAAAAGCTTTTTCTGCATCGATTGAGAGAATCATATGGTCTTTGTTTTTTAATTTGTTTATGTGCTGAATTACACTTATAGATTTACGGATATTGAACCAGCCTTGAGACCCTGAGATAAAACCGACCTCATCATGATGTATAATTTTTTTGATATGTTGCTGGATTCTGTTTGTTAGGATTTTGTTGAATATTTTTGCAGATATATTCATTTGTGGTATTGGCCTATATATTTCTTTTTTTGTTGGGTCTTTTCCTGGTTCAGGGATCAGGGTGACATTTGCTTCATAGAATGTGTTGGGTAATCTTCCTTCTTTTTCTACATTTTGGAACAGGTTGAATAATACAGGTACTAGTTGCTCTTTAAAGGTTTGGTGGAATTCTTACGTGAAACAATCTGGTCCTGGGCTTTTCTTTTTAGGGAGGTTTTGTATGGTTGATGCTATTTCTGAACTTGATTTGGGCCTGTTCAACATTTCCACTTGATTCTGGCTAAGTCTTGGAAGGAAATGTGCTTCCAAGTATTGGTCCATTTCCTTGAGATTTTCATATTTCTGAGAATAAAGTTTCTTGTAATATTCATTAAGGATTTTTTAAATTTCTGTGGAATCTGTTGTTATTTCGTCTTTGTTGTTTCTGATTGATGAGATTAGAGATTTTCCTCTTTTTTTCCTGGCTAGGTTGGCCAAAGGTTTATATGTTTTATCGACCTTTTGAGAATACCAACTTTTTGATTTGCTTATCTGTTGTATAATTCTTTTGTTTTTAATTTCATTTAATTCTGCTCTAATTTTGGTTATTTCTTTTCTTCTACTGGATTTGGGATTGGAATGTTCTTCCTTTTCCAGTTGCTTGAGATGTCCCATTAAGTTGTGAACTTCCTCTCTTTCTGTTCTCTTGAGGAAGGCTTGCAGTGCTATATGCAGATTCCTGTTGTTACTGAGCTCACCTTTTATTCCATGGTGATTTGAGAAGAAGCAAGGAATAATTTCTATTCGAGGTTAGACTAGTGACCTAAGAGTTGGTTGATTTTGGAGTATGTTCTGTGGGCTGATGAGAAGTATGTGTATTCAGTTTTTTTGGGGGATGAAATGTTCCGTAGATGTCTGCTAAATGCAAATGTTGGATGGTTAGGTTTAAATCTAAAATTTCTTTGCTTAGCTTCTTATTGGAGGATCAATCCAACACTGTCAAAGGAGTGTTGAAATCTCCGACTATTATGAAGCTGGAGGAAATCTAGTTGCTTATGTCTGTGAGAATTTCTCTTATGAATTGAGGTTCATTCTGATTGGGTGCATAGATATTAATAATTGAGATCTCATGATATTGAGTATTACCCTCAACAAATATGAAGTGACCATTCTTATCCTTTCTTACTTTTGTTGGTTTAAAGCCTATTGTATCTGCAAATAAAATTGCAACACCTGCTCTTTTGTAATTACCATTTCTTGAAATAGGAGGTAGACTCACCCTGAGTCTATATTTGTCTTTTAAGGTAAGATGTGACTCTTGTATGCAGCAAATATCTGGCCTGAGTTTTTGTATCTACCCAGCTAACCTGTGCCTCTTTAGAGGACAGTTTAAGCTGTTCACATTAATGGGAAATATTGATAAATCTTGTAAAATTTGGGGTATCGAGTTTTTCGAAAGTCCAGTGGACATTTTTAGTCCTTTTGCCAGTGTGGAAGTTGGAGTTTGATCAAAAGTTTCTGAGTGATTTTACTTTTGTGGGAGAGGATTGGGTTGGTCATTATGGAGGATAGGTCTGAGAATATCCTGAAGAACTGGTTTGGTTGTGGCAAATTTCTTCAGCATATGAATGTCATTAAAGTATTTAATTTCTCCATCATAAATGAAACTCAGTTTATCTGGATACAAGATCCTGGGTTAAAAGTTATTTTGCTTTAGGAGATTAAAAGTTGATGACCACCCTCTTCTGGCTTGAAAAGTTTCAGCAGAGAGATCTGCAGTCATTCTAATATTCTTCCCTTTGTAGGTAATGGCTTTCTTCTGTCTGGCTGGTTTGAGAATGTTCTCCTTCTTATTAACTTTAGTGAAGTTAATTATGATACACGTGGGGGATGTCTTATTTGGATTGAGTCGTACTGGGGTTCAGAAACTGTCTGTTATCTGAATTCCAGAATCTCTTGGCATGTCTGGAAAATTCTTTTTCATATTTTCATGGAGAAGGGCCTCTGTGCCTAGCGAGGCCACTTCATTGGTTTCAGGAATTCCAATGAGGTGAATATTAGCATTCTTCGAATTATCTGATAGCTCTTTAAGAGAATGATCCATTTTTGCTCTCCATTTCTCTTCCTCTTTGAGAGTTGGGAGTGTTCAAAGGCTTTGTCTTCAATGTCAGAAATCCTTTCTTTTGCTTGTTCCACTCTGTTAGTAAGGGATTCTACTATATTTTTCAGATCTTTGAGGGCTGAAAAGTCTTGCTTCAGTGCATCTAAATCTTTGGTGGTTTTGTCTTTAAATTCATTAAATTCTTGAGACAACTTTTGAATTTCTCCTCAAATTTCCAATTCTGACTTTTGAACTGCTGCTTGAGTTTCTAATTCCAAATTTCCCTCCACTTTATTAATCTTGTTTGCAATCCAAATTCTGAATTCAATTTCTGACATCTGAGCCAGGTTGTTTATGAATGGGATCTTCAGTTACATCTGCCATATCTTTCCTTGGGGGCGTTAATCTGTTCTGGTTATTCATGTTACCAGAGTTTTCCCGCTGATTCCGCCCCATGATTATTTTACACCATTTGATTTTTTTCTCTGGAGCTTTGTCGAGGACCTGTACAGTGCTATGGCCTGAGAAACCGGGGCCTTCTTTTGTGTGGTGGGGCTAAGTGGTTCTGTGTTGTTTTCAGCTGGTTTTTGTTCAACTCTAGTGAAACAGTTACTCTGGGTTGAAGTCTCATCTGTGGAGAAATACCAGCAATTAAGTCATCCCGCCCCCCCAGAGGCAACAATTGGAAAAGGAAAATCAAACCTTCCTACAACCACACACCCAGGGCATTATCTGAATAGTCCTCAGGCATTTGGATCAGTTCAAATAGTCAGAATCAATTGTCAGTACCTATCTCAGGTGGGAGAATTTAAGAGGTCTCTGACAACTGGATCACAGGGGTCTGATGACTACTCTGATATGGCTTGGTCCAGTGCTGCATGGATTCCGTAGGAGCCACCCAGCAAATAGATCAGTCTGGGAAGGTTGATGCCTCCTTCCCCACCTTGCACCTCTGTCACACCCAGTCACTGATATCCCTGCAGTTGGCTGAACCAGTTGCCTGTAGTGAACAGATACTCCAGGGGTTTGCACCTGCCTGAATCACAAGGAAATCTATCTCTGCAGTCCACCTCTATGTAGCAGGAGGAAGTGAGGCCTGACAACCGCTGGTGCTTGATGAAGGCTGTGGGGTGTTCACTCAGTTCCAGTCCCGCCCCTGATTGATGTTAGTGACAGAATAGAATAGAATAACTTTGCTGGAGTTTGTTTCTGTTCCTGCTAGATTCCCTGCAGAAGAAAAGCTGTTTTGAATTCTCAGAGCCTGCGCCTCAGGCCCTGTCTTTGCTCCTGCATGTTTGTATTTGGTTACTTATCAGTTCTATCCTGCTGCTTTCCTTTGTCTATAGGCTGACGATCCCCTGAGGGCCAGGTGCGTCTTAGGCTCAGTAAAGCGGTCCTCTGGGTCAGCTGCACCCTGGGAACTTCCCCAGTCTGCGAGTACGTTTCTAGTCCCTGCGCTCCACCCAGGTCGGTACTGCCTCAGGCAAATCCTTTACTCATGGGGCTTGTGTTTCCGTCCCAAATCTGATCCGTAGTGGAGATGCCTGGCCTCCTCTGGTTGCTCAGTGAGACAGGTTGTGTGGCTTCAGAACATGCAGGAGTGAGCCGTATTGTTGCTAAAAGACGGCTGCTGTTCCGTGTCTTGGGGCACTGCTGCTCTGGTGAGGTTCCCTCTCAGCCGACTATCCTCTCCTCGCTCCTGTGCCCCAGAGTCAGCACTGTCCACACCCCTCGAGAAATCACCCAAGAATCTGAACTCCTGGGGGACAGGCCTCCAGACCTCAGAGTAAGAGTGTGGGGGGGGAGTGCTGGGAGCTCAGATTTGCAGGTAGAGACTGTATACCGTTTTATACAGTTTTATGTCTGGCAGGAAAACACCGTGGCACCCTAGTAGGGGAGGTAGGTCCAGTTTTTAGAGGGTCTATCCTATGGAGTGTAGTGGGAGGACCTTTTAACTCTGCTCGTTTTTTTGTGGGGCACTCCGAGCCATTCTCATGGGGGAGGGGACTCCCGTACACTTGGTGATGGATTTTGTACCTTTTGTTTGTATCCTTGTGGTTGCAGCTTGCCTCAGCGGGTTTGATTTGCGTTCTTCAACCTTCTCTCTTGGTGCAGCTCAAATCCACCAGGTTACTTGCTAAATTTCTGTCCTTTAACTCTCCTTCTGGACGGGAGCCTTTGTGGAAAGCTGGCTTCAATCAGCCATTTTGTCTCTGCCCCTATTGTCTTTGGTTTTCTTGATTTTGATGTGCCCTCTTAAAAATGGCTTCCATGTACAGTGTCCTTGTGTCATTTCTGAGTGTGGTGGTGATGTTACTAACTGTTTTCAAAATATCACACTTCTTCTAATACAAACTAAGGGAATAGAAACTGCAAAAAATCAGCAGAACATAATTGGTTAATATTGGACTTCCAGACATTCAGGAACCCTGGCTAAGCCAAGTGTTTATAATAGCTGGCTGTATTATTTTGACAAATTCTGTAACCATGCTGAGTCTTAGTTTCCTGGATATATTTATCTTACCAATTGTTACAAAAGATAATGGAAAAAATGTACATAACAGTATGAAACATTGTCTGACACTTAGTGTTTGTTAATTAAATAGTATTTGCTATATTTATTCTAGTTATATATTTCCAAATAATAGTGGAATATAATTCAAGCATAAAAATCTCCCCATGGTATGAAATCGAAATTTGAACTTTCAACATCTGGGTCTATGAAATTCTATTTTTAACATATTATTAATTAGCACATTTATATACATCAGTTACTTGAGTAGTATGAAATCTGTGAGACTGAAGTACAGGTATTATTTATCCATTTTGTACATAAAAAAATAAAGGTTCAGTAACTTGGCCATGATAATATATTTTCTAAGTATTTAAACAAAATACTTTTGATTTCATTACATTTTTAGTGTGGTGAAAAATGATGCATTTTATTGTTTATAGAATTTGCATACTGCCCAAGAGCTAATTGTCTAGTTAGATGTATTTTTATTGCACAAACAAGTGGAGTTCAATAGATTTTAAAGACACAAATTATCACAATTCATAAGTCTCATAGAATAGCAGATTTCATTTTACCACATTGTTTTCTTTCAGTTTTAGTTGTTACACAACCATATCATAATAATAGGTAATTATTATAATAGGAATTATACATTTCTGAATCTGAACTTCTTAGTTAATGATGTGTTATAACCACTTTTTCTTGGTTGTAGTTACATAGAATTCATTGACATTAATTTTTAAGAACTACACTATATGTGTGTGTGTGTGTGTGTGTGTGTATCTTTTTTTTTTTTAGACAGAACCTCAAGCTGTTGCCAGGGTGGAGTGCCATGGCATCACAGCTCACAGCAACCTCCAACTCCTGTCCTTAAGCGATTCTCCTGCCTCTACCTCCCAAGAATATGGGACCACAGGCACCCAACACAATGCCCATCTATAAAAACTAAATAATATTTTAATTGAATTTAATAGTTTACTTAATTATTTTTAAAACATATAGCTTAGATGCTGTTGCAATGAATTTTTTTAAATTTTATTTTCCTAATATTAATTACCTGAAACTATGAGTTGAAAAAGTAGGAATATTAATCAAATTGAAATGGGTTGGGTTATGTATATCTACGTTGCATTCCTTATGTACCATATTTTCAACAGTGTAGACATGGCCTAACATTGGATTCTAAGAGTTAAATTATTTGGTTGTGCAATTATTTTGCTAACTTAGATAATAAATCCTATAATGTTATATATTTTTTATTAATAGTAAGATGAAATATTTTCCCATGTTTTCAGCATCTCTTCCCAAATTCCCCCATTTTCTAATTAAATTTTAAATTTTAAAATTAAATTTTAATTGTCAATTAAATTTTTAAAAATAAATTATGGATACAGTTTGGATATTCATACCTTCCAAAAGTGTTTTGAAATATGATTCCTAATATTTCAGCTAGACCTGGTCTGAGGTATTTGGATTATGGGGGCAGATCCTCATGAACAGCTTGATGCCCACTTCAGAGTAGTAAATTATTTCTTGCTCTATTAGTTCCCATAAGAACTGCTTGTTAAAAAGAGTTTGGTACCTCCCTCCCATCTTTCTCCTGCCTTCTCTCTCTTTTCTTTTCTTTCATTTTTTAAAAATTAATTGATTTTGTTTATTAAATCATAGCTGTGTATATTAATACACATGGGGCACCATGTACTGGTTTTATATAAAATTTGAAATATTTTAATCAAACTGGTTAGCATAGCCTTCCTGGTATTTTTTTAGTTATTTTGTTAAGACATTTATATTCTACATTTAGTAAGTTTCACATGTACCCTTGTAAGATGCACCATAGGTGTGGTCCCACCAATTACCCTCCCTCCACGCATTCTCCACCCTATAGTCCCTCCCTTCCCTTGCCCCATATTCTTAGGTTATAATTAGATTATAGCTTTCATATGCAAGCTATAAGTTAGTTTCATAGTAGGGCTGAGTACATTGGGTACTTTTTCTTCCATTCTTGAGATACTTTACTAAGAAGAATATGTTCCAGCTCCATCCATGTAAACAAGAAACAGGTAAAGTCTCCATCTTTCTTTAAGGCTGCATAATATTTCATGATGTACCTATACCACAATTTATTAATCCATTCGTGGGTTGATGGGCACTTGGGCTTCTTTCATGACTTAGCAATTATGAATTGGGCTGCAATAAACTTTCTGGTACAAATATCTTTGTTATAATGTGATTTTTGGTATTCTGGATATATACCTAGTAGAGGAATTATAGGATCAAATGGTAGGTCTATTTTTAGATCTCTAAGTGTTCTCCAAACATCTTTCCAAAAGGAATGTATTAGTTTGCATTCCAACCAGCAGTGTAGAACTATTCCCTTTTCTTGACATCCATGCCAATATGTCTGGTTTCAGGATTTTGTGATATGGGCCAATCTTAATCGAGCTAGATGATGTCTCAAAGTAGTTTTGACTTGCATTAGCTGAAAATTATGGATGATGAGCATTTTTTCTTTTCTTTTATTTTTATTAAATCATAGCTGTGTACATTAATGCGATCATGGGGCACCATACACTGGTTTCATATAACATTTGACATATTTTCATCACACTGGTTAACATAGCCTTCCTGGCATTCTCTTAGTTATTGTGTTAAGATATTTATAGTCTACATTTAAAAAGTTTCACATGTACCCTTGAAAGATGCACCGTATGTGTAATCCCACCAATCACCCTCCGACACCCTTCCTCCCCATCCTTTCCCCCTTCCCTATATTTTTAGGTTATACTGGGTGATAGCTTTCTTTTTTTTTTATTAAATCATAGCTGTGTACATTGATTTGCATGGGGCATCATTCACTAGCTTCACAGACCGTTTACCAAGTTTTGCATATACCCTTGTAAGATGCATTGCTGGTGTAATCCCACCAATCCCCTTCCCTCTACCCACCTCCCACCTCACTCCTCTCCCTTTCTCCCTTCCCCATATTCTTAGGTTGTAACTGGGTTATAGCTTTCATGTGAAAACCCTTAATTAGTTTCATAGTAGTGTTGAGTACATTGGGTAATTTTTCTTCCATTCTTGAGATACTTTACTAAGAAGAATATGTTCCAGCTCCATCCATGTAAACATGAAAGAGGTAAAGTCTCCATCTTTCTTTAAGGCTGCATGATATTCCATGGTGTACATATACCACAATTTATTAATCCATTTGTGGATTGATGGGCACTTGGGCTTCTTCCATGATTTAACAATTATGAATTGGGCTGCAATAAACATTCTGGTACAAATATCTTTGTTATGATGTGATTTTTGGTCTTTTGGGTATATACCTAGTAGAGGAATTATAGGATTGAATGGCAGGCCTGTTTTTAGATCTCTAAGTGTTCTCCAAACATCTTTCCAAAAGAAATGTATTAATTTGCATTCCCACCAGCAGTGTAGAAATTTTCCCTTTTTTCCACATCCCTGCCAACGTCTCTGGTCTTGGGATTTTGTGATATGGGCTAATCTTAATGGACTTAGATTATATCTCAAGGTAGTTTTAATTTGCATTTCTCTGATTAAGGATGATGAGCATTTTTTCATATGTCTGTAGGCCATGTGCCTGTCTTCTTCAGAGAAGTTTCTCTTCAAGTCTCTTGACCAGCCTATGATGAAATCACTTGTTCTTTTCTTGCTTATACGTTTGAGTTCTCTGTGGAGTCTGGTTATTAAACCTTTGTCAGAGACATAACATGCTCATATCATCTCCCATTCTGAGGACTGTGATCTTGCTTTACTTACTGTGTTCTTGGCTGTGCAGAAGCTTTTTAGTTTGATCAGGTCCCAGTAGTGTATTTTTTTTTTTTTTTTGTGGTTTTTGGCCGGGGCTGGTTTCAACCCGCCACCTCCGGCATATGGGACTGGCACCCTACTCCTTGAACCACAGGTGCCATCCCCCCAGTAGTGTATTTTTGAAGCTGCTTCAATTGCCCAGGAGGTCCTCCTCATAAAATATTCGCCAAGACCGATTTCTTCAAGAGTTTTCCCTGCACTTTCTTCTAGTATTTTTATAGTTTCATGTCTTAAGTTTAAATCTTTAATCCAGTGCAAGTCTATCTTAGTTAATTGTGAAAGGTATGGCTCCAGTTTCACTCTTCTACAGGTCAACAGCCAGTTCACCCAGCACTATTTGTTAAAGAGGGAATCTTTTTTACCAGTGAGTGTTTTTCATTGGCTTGTCAAAGATCAAATACTGGTAAGTAGTTGGGTTCATGTCTCGGTTCTCTATTCTGTTCCATACATCTACCTCTCTGTTTTTGTGCCAGTACAATGCTGTTTTGAACACTACTGACTTATATTATAGTCTGAGGACTGGTAGCGTGATTCCTCCTGCCTTTTTTTTTTATTTTTGAATAATTTTTTGGCTATTAGAGGTTTTTTCTGATTCCATATAAAACAAATGATTATTTTTTTGAGATCTTTAAAGTATGACAGTGGAGCTTTATTAGGGATTGATTTAAAGTTGTATATTGCTTTGGGAGGTATGGACATTTTCTTTTCTTTTCTTTTCTTTTCTTTTATTATTAAATCATAGCTGTGTACCTTGATATATTCATGGGGCATCATTTACTAGCTTTACAGACCGTTTACCAAGTTTCACATATACCCTTGTAAGATGCACCACTGGTGTAATCACAACAATCCCCTTCCCTCTTCTCACCTCCGCCTCCCCCTTCCCCCTTCCCCCTATTCTTAGGTTGTAACTGGGTTATAGCTTTCATGTGAAAACCCTAAATTAGTTTTATAGTAAGGCTGAGTACATTGGGTAATTTTTCTTCCATTCTTGAGAAACTTTACTAAGAGGAATATGTTCCAGCTCCATCCATGTAAATATGAAAGAGGTAAAGTCTCCATCTTTCTTTAAGGCTGCATAATATTCCATGGTGTACATATACAATTTATTAATCCATTCGTGGATCAATGGGCATGTGGGCTTTTTCCATGACTTAGTATTAGGAATTGGGCTGCAATAAACATTCTGTACAAATATCTTTGTTATGATGTGATTTATGGTCTTCTGGGTATATGCCCAGTAGAGGGATTACAGGATTGAATGGCAGATCTATTTTTAGATCTCTAAGTGTTCTCCATATCTCTTTCCAAAAGGAATGTATTAATTTGCATTCCCACCAGCAGTGTCGAAATTTTCCCTTTTTTCCACATCCATGCCATTAATTTGCATTCCCACTAGCAGTGCAAAAGTGTTCCCTTTTCTCCTCATTCACTCCAACATCTCTGGTCTTGGGATTTTGTGATATAGGCTAGTCTCACTGGAGTTAGATGGTATCTCAAAGTAGTTTTCATTTGCATTTCTCTGATGATTAAAGATGATGAGCATTTTTTCATATGTCTGAAGGCCGCGCACCTGTCTTCTTCAGAGAAGTTTCTCTTCAAATCCCTTGCCCAGCCTGCGATGGGATTCCTTGTTTTTTTCTTGCTAATGCGTTTGAGTTCTCCGTGGATTCTGGTTATTAAACCTTTGTCGGAGACATAACCTTCAAATATCTTCTCCCATTCTGAGGGCTGTTTGCTTGCTTTCCTTACTGTGGTTTTGGCTGTGCAGAAATTTTTTAGTTTGATCAAGTCCCAGTAGTGTATTTTTGAAGCTGCTTCAATTGCCCGGGGGTCCTTCTCATAAAATACCCACCCAGACCTATTTATTCAAGGGTTTTCCATGCACTCTCCTCTAGTATCTTTATAGTTTCATGTCTTAAGTTTAAATCTTTGATCCAGTGAGAGTCTATCTTAGTTAATGATGAAAGGTGTGGGTCCAGTTTCAGTCTTCTGCAGGTTGCCGGGCAGTTCACCCAGCACCATTTGTTAAATAGGGAATATTTTCCCCACTGAATGTTTTTAATTGGCTTGTCAAATTGAAATAATGGTAAGTAGCTGGGTTCATCTCTTGGCTCTCTATT
The DNA here is from genome assembly GCF_027406575.1 of Nycticebus coucang. Taxonomy (NCBI): domain Eukaryota; kingdom Metazoa; phylum Chordata; class Mammalia; order Primates; family Lorisidae; genus Nycticebus; species Nycticebus coucang. The sequence continues at coordinate 36,965,195 of NC_069798.1, forward strand.
CTGTTCCAGACATCTACTTCTCTGTTTTTGTGCCAATACCACGCTGTTTTGATCACTATCAATTTGTAGTATAGTCTGAGGTCTGGTAGCGTAATTCCTCCTGCTTTGTTTTTATTTCTGAGTAAAGTCTTCGCTATTTGAGGTTTTTTCTGATTCCATATAAAACGAAGTATTGTTTTTTTCAAGATCTTTAAAGTATGACAGTGGAGTTTAATAGGGATTGCATTGAAATTATATATTGCTTTGGGCAGTATGGACATTTTAACAATGGTAATTCTTCCCAGCCATGAGCATGGTATGTTTTTCCATTTGTTAATATTTTCAGCTATTTCTTTTCTTAGAGTTTCAGAGTTCTCTTTATAGAGATATTTCACGTCCTTTGTTAGATAAATTCCCAAATATTTCATGTTCTTTGGCACTACTCTGAATGGGATAGAGTCCTTCACTGTTTTTTCACTTGACTGTTGTTGGTATTTATAAAGGCTACCGATTTATGAATGTTGATTTTGTAACCTGAGACGTTGCTGTATTCCTTGATCACTTCTAAAAGTGTTGTAGTAGAGTCCCCAGTGTTTTCCAGATATACCATCATATCATCTGCGAAGAGCGAAAGTTTGATGTCTTCTGACCCTATATGGATATCCTTGTTCGCCTTTTCTTCCCTAATTGCGGTGGCTAAAACTTCCATTACAATGTTAAAAAGCAATGGAGACAATGGGCAGCCTTATCTGGTTCCCGATCTGAGTGGAAATGATTCCAATTTAACTCCATTCAATATGATATTGTCTGTGGGTTTGCTGTAGATGATCTCTGTCAGTTTAAGAAATGTCCCTTCTATACCGATTTTCTTAAGTGTTCTGATTATGAAGGGATGCTGGATAGTATCAAAATCTTTTTCTGCGTCGATTGAGAGAATCATATCATCTTTGTTTTTTAATTTGTTTATGTGCTGAATTATACTTATAGATTCACGTATATTGAACCAGCCTTGAATCCCTGGGATAAAACTGACTTGGTCGTGATGTATAATTTGTTTGATGTGTTGCTGGATTCTGTTTGTTAGAATCTTGTTGAGTATTATTGCACCTATATTCATTAGTGATATTGGTCTATAATTTTCTTTTCTTGTTGGATCTTTTCCTGGTTTGGGAATCAGTGTGATTTTGCTTTGTAGAACGTGTTGGGTAGTCTTCCTTTTTTTTCTGTATTGTGGAACAGGTTGAGTAATATAGGTACTAGTTACTCTTTAAATGTTTGGTAGAATTCTGGGGTGAAGATAACTGGTCCCGGGGTTTTCTTTTTAGGGAGATTTTGTATGGTTGATGGTATTTCTGAACTTGATATAGGCCTGGTCAACATTTCCACTTAATTCTGGCTAAGACTTGGAATTTGACGTGCTTCCAAGTATTGGTCAATTTCCTTCAGATTTTCATATTTCTGAGAATAAATTTTCTTGTAATATTCATTAAGGATTTTTTTAATTTCTGAGGATTCTGTTGTTATTTCCTCTTTGTCATTTCTGATTGATGAAATTAGAGATTTCAGTCCTTTTTCTCCTGGTTAGGTTAGCCAAAGGTTTATCTATTTTATTGACCTTTTCAAAAAAGCAATTTTTGATTTATTGATCTGTTGTTTAATTCTTTTGTTTTCAATTTCATTTAATTCTGCTGTAATTTTGGCTATTTCTTTTCTTCTCTTGTTTTTGAGTTGGAATGTTTTTCATTTTCCAGTTGCTTTAGATATCCCATTAATGTGTTAACTTCCTCTCTTTCCAATCTCTTGAGGAGGGCTTGCAGTGCTATATGTTTCCCTCTTAGGACTGCCTTTGCAGTATCCCAGAGGTTCCGATAATTTTTGTCTTCATTGTCATTTTTTCCCCCAAATTTGGCAATTTCCTTCTTAATCTCATCTATGCTCCAGCTATCATTCAGTGTTAGGTCATGTTTTTGTATGAGTATGCAGATTCCTGTTGTTACTGAGTTCAACTTTGATTCCATGGTGGTACGAGACCATGCAAGGAACAATTTCTATTTCTTTGTATTTACTAAGTTTTGACTTGTGACCTAAGTTGTGTACGATATTGGAGTATGTTCTGTGGGCTGATGAGACATATGTGTATTCAGTTTTTTGGGGGGATGAAATGTTCTGTAGATATCTGTTCAATCTAAATGTTGGATGGTTAAGTTTAAATCTAAAATTTCTTTGCTCAGCTCCTTATTTGAGGATGTATCCAACACTGGCAAAAGAGTGTTAAAATCTCTGACTATTATGGAGCTAGAGGAAATCAATTTGCTCATGTCTGTTAGAGTTTCTTTTATAAATTGAGGCGCATTTTGGTTGGGTGCATAAATATTAATAATTGAAATCTCATCATATTTAGTATTACCCTTAACAAATATGACGTGACCATTCTTATCCTTCCTTACTTTTGTTGGTTTAAAAAGATAGATACTATTGTATCTTTGATTAGAATTGCAACACTTGCTTTTTCTGATTACCATTTGTCTGAAATATGGATGACCATCATTTCACCCTGAGTCTATATTTATCTTTTAAGGTAAGATGTGAGTCTTGTATGCCACTCATATCTGGCCTCAGTTTTTGTATCCAGTCAGCCAACCTGTGCCTCTTTAGAGGACAGTTTTAGCTTTTTCTATTAATGGAGAATATTGATAAGTCTGGTGAAATTTTGGGTATCGAGTTTTTCGAAATTCCAGTGGACATTTTTAATGCTTTTTCCACTGCGGAAGTTGGATTTTGATCAAAAGTTTGTGAGTGAGTTTACCTTTGTTGTAGATGATTGGGCTGGTCATTACGGAGTATAGTCCTGAGAATGCCCTGAAGATCTGGGTTGGTTATGGCAAATTTATTCAACATATGAATGTCATTAAAGTATTTAATTTCCCCATCATAAATGAAACTCAGTTTAGCTGGATACAGGATCTAAGGTTGAAAGTTATTTTGTTTTAGGAGATTAAAAGTTGATGACCACCCTCTCCTGGTTTGAAAAATTTCAGCAGAAAAGTCTGCAGTCATTCTAATATTCTTCCCTTTGTAGGTTATGGTTTTCTTACATCTGGCTGCTTTCAGAATTTTCACCCTCATATTAACTTTAGTGAAATTAATTATGATGTGCCTGAGGGATGTCTTATCTGGGTTGAGTCGTGTTCGGGTTGTGAAACTGTCTGGTATTTGAATTTCAGAATCTCTTGGCATGTCTGGAAAATTCTCTTTCATAATTTCATGGAGAAGGGCCTCTGTGCATTGTGAAGCCACTTCATCACTTTCAGGGATTCCAATGAGGTGGATGTTAGCCTTCTTCGAATTATCTCAGAGGTCTCTGAGAGAATGATCCCTTTTTGCTTTCCATTTCTGTTCCTGTTTGAGAGTTTGGGAACATTCAAAAGCTTTGTCTTCAATTTCAGAAATCCTTTCTTCTGCTTGGTCCACTCTGTTCTGGAGTGATTCTTCTATATTTCTCAAATGTTTGAGGGCTACAAATTCTTGCTTCAATGTGTCTAAATATTTGGTGGTTTTGTCTTTCAATTTGTTGAATTTTTGAGACAACTTTTGAATTGCTCCTTGAGTTTCTAATTCCAACTTTTGAATTTCTCCTTGAATTTCTAATTCCAACTTTTCCTCCATTCCATTAATCTTGTTTTCAATCCAGATTCTGAATTTGATATCTGAAATCTTGTCCATCTGTTTATGAATGGGATCTTCAGTTACATCTGGCATATCTTTCCTTGCAGGGGAGGGGGGTGGTTGACCTACTTTGGTTATTCATGTTAGCAGAGTTTTTTTGCTGAATCTGCCCCATGATTTTTTTACACCGTTTGACTAAATGAGTGGATAAAGAAAAGTTGTGTTCAGGGCTGCAGTAAATTTAAAGGAACAGAAATTATTCCTTGCATTTTCTCGGACCATCATGGAATATAACTTGAACTGAGTAACATCAGGAATCTTCATACTCATACAAAAACATGGAAGTTAATAAACTTATGCTGAATGATAGCTGGATCAGACATGAGATTAAGAAAGAAATCACCAATTTTTAGGAACCAAAATGAAAATTAAGACACAAACTATCAGAACCTCTGGGACACCGCAAGGGCAGTTCTAAGAGGGAAATTTATAGCACTTCAAGCCTTCCTCAAGAGAACGGAAAGAGAGGAAGTTACCAACTTAATGGGACATCTCAAGCTACTGGAAAAGAAGAACACTCCAACCCCAAACCCAGTAGAAGCAAAGAAATAACCAAAATTAGAGCAGAATTAAATGAAATTGAAAACAAAAGAATAATACAACAGATCAATTAATTCAAAAGCTGGTTTTTTGAAAAGATGAATAAAACAGATAAACCTCTGGACAACCTAATCAGGAAAAAGAGAGTAAAATCTCTAATCGCATCAATCTGAAACAACAAAGACGAAATAACAACAGACTCGTCAGAAATCCAAAATATCCGTAATGAATATTACAAGAAACTTATTTCTCAGAAATACGAAAATCTGAAAGAAATTGACGAATACTTGGAAGCATGTCACCTTCCAAACTTAGCCAGAATCAAGTGGAAATACTGAACAGGCCCATATCAAGTTCAGAAATAGCATCAAAAATACAAAACCTCCCTAAAAAGAAAAGCCCGGGATCAGATGGTTTCACTTCAGAATTCTACCAAAACTTTAAAGAGGAATTAGTACCTATCTACTCAACCTGTTCCAAAAGGTAGAAAAGAAGGAAGACTACCCAACACGTTCTATAAAGCAAACATCACCCTGATCCCCAAACCAGGAAAAGACCCAACAAGAAAAGAAAAATATAGATCAATATCACTAATGAATATAGATGAAAAAATATTCAACAAGATCCTAACAAACAGAATCCAGCAATACATCAAACAAATTATACACCATGACCAAATTGGTTTTATCCCAGGGTCTCAAGTCTGGTTCAATATCCATAAATCTATAAATGTAATTCAGCACATAAACAAATTAAAAAGCAAAGACCATATGATTCTCTCAATCGATGCAGAAAAAGCTTTTGATAATATCCAGCATCCCTTCATGATCAGAACACTCAAGAAAATTGGTCTAGAAGGGACTTTTCTTAAACTGATAGAGGCTATCTACAGCAAACCCACAGCCAATATCATATTGAATGGAGTTAAATTGGAATCATTTCCACTCAGATCAGGAACCAGACAAGGCTGCCCAATTTTCTCTATTGCTTTTTAACATTGTAATGGAAGTTTTAGGCACTGCAATTAGGTTAGAAAAGGCGATCAAGGGTATCCATATAGGGTCAGAAGAGATCAATCTTTCACTCTTTGCAGATGATATGATTGTGTATCTGGAAAACAACAGGAACTCTACTACAAAACTCCTAGAAGTGATCAAGGAATACAGCAGCATCTCAGGTTACAAAATCAACATCCATAAATTGGTAGCCTTTATATACACCAACAGTAGTCAAATTGAAAAAGCAGTTACGGTCTCTATCCCATTCACAATAGTGCCAAAGAAGATGAAATATTCAGGAATTTACCTAACAAAAGATGAGAAAGATCTCTATAAAGAGAACTATGAAACTCTAAGAAAAGAAATAGCTGAAAATGTTAACAAATGGAAAAACCTACCATGCTCATGGCTGGGAAGAATCAACATTATTAAAATGTCCATACTACCCAAAGCAATATATAATTTCTTTAAGTTCTCGTGCCTGTGGACTAAGGGTTATAGGACCAGAAGGGTGAGAAGTTTGAAGAGCAAAAAAGGGATGAAAGAAAGGAAGACCGAGTGATAAGAAAAACAAAGAAAAATAGAGAAAGGAGAGGGGGTGGGAAAAAGGAATATTGACAAAAAGAAGAGAGGCACAGAAAGAGGGAGACAGAGCAAAATAGGTGTACAGTAGGGTACTTTGATACAACCTTAAAAGAAACCCACCTTCTGGGGGTGCCCAGTTGGGTGGTTCCCTTGAGTTCAGCAGCTCTTTGCTAACCTGATCAGACACAGTACCCCACCTCCACCAAGTAGAGAGTAAAGACAAAAATGCTATAAATCAAACCAAAACAAGCAAAGAGAAAACTTTACGGGATAAAATTGGGTGGAAAACCAAATATTAGCGGTAGAAACACTAGCAAAAATGAAGTTCTAATTATTGAAAAAGTCAGCAATGGGAAATTATAATTAAACTAGAAAAATTGAGAAAGAAAAAGGATCTGTATGGAAAAGGCTGAACTTAAAAAACAAAACAACATTAACAACATCAAAATAAACAAATAAAAACAACCAAAAAACAAACAAACAAAAAAACAAAACAAAAAAAAACACAACCAAAAACAAAGCGGTATGTATATGTTATTGAATATTGTCTGGGCAACATGTGGTCTTCTGGGTTATGAGATGTTAATCACAGTTCTGATACGACTGGAGGCTGCTGATTTCTCAAACCCCAGCAGGTAGACACTCTAAATCTGTCTTCAGCCCACTTAAAAGGCACTTTGAACTTGTTCACTTGCTGAGCAGAAGCTTTCCCAGGAAAGTGCTTGTCTCTCGAATCACTGCTGAAGTGGCTATCCACTTACTCAGTGTGCCAAAACTGGTCTCACTCTGCCCCTGAGGGTTAGGGCTGCAAGGCGGCTCAGACCCCACCCTTAGGCTACTTGCTTGCTGGGTTACCAGCTCCCACCCAATTCTAGCTCTGTGACCGTGAGGGCGGAGCTTGCCTGGGCAGATCGCTCACAATGTCTGCCTGTGACCCAGAGCCAAACACTATTAGCTCCGTCTGGCTCAGCAGCTCAGACTGGGGCCCTCGACAACGGCCAAAGTTCTCCGCACTCCCACTCAGGCTATCCCCAAGGCAGTTCAACTGAGTGCCAAGTCCAAAGACACCAAAACAGTTCACAGGTAACGTCTTTCTGGTTTGCAGTCTCGTTGCGACTGAACTTACAGTTGCAGGCGGGTTTAGACAGATTGAACACACGCGACCACTTGCCATTTTTCCACTGTTTTAGTCCTCCTCTTGGGGTCCAAAAGACTCTCGCTGACTCCCTGTATCCTCGCAGGGGTGATGATAGGCAGATCCCACCAGCCAGAGATGCCTGGAGTCCTATCTCCCCAGACTCACAGTGCCCAGATGCAAGGAAGCTGTTACTCGGCCGCCATCTTGCTCCACCTCCTCGAGCTCCTACATATGCCAGCTTCCATGTTGTCCCATCATCCTCCTTTCATATTTATCAGTACTTGCAGGTCACAAGGATATAGAGGACATGGTAACACACTCAGAATTTCTCAGCTCAGATATCTGAGACACTGACCTCAGGCCTCTTCTTTCCCATCAAGTTGCTTTGCACCATCATTGATCATTTCTCGGCTTCTATGGTGTTTTGCCATCCTCCCTAAGGCTTGGGGGACCACTGAAGAACAGGATCTGGCCCAGAAACCTTATGCTGTTCACAACGCCCCGCGTGAGTGAGCAATATATAATTTCAATGCACTCCCCATTAAAGCTATGCTGTCATACTTTAAAGATCTTGAAAAAACAATACTTCGTTTTATATGGAATCAGAAAAAACCTCGAATAGCCAAGACATTACTCAGAAATAAAAACAAAACAGGAGGAATCACACTACCAGACCTCAGACTTTACTACAAATCGATAGTGATTAAAACAGCATGGTATTGGCACAAAAACAGAGAAGTAGATATCTGGAACAGAGTAGAGAACCAAGAGACGAATCCAACTACTTACCATCATTTGATCTTTGACAAGCCAATTGAAAACATTCAGTGGGGGAAATGATTCCCTATTTAACAAATGGTGCTGGGTGAACTGGCTCGCAACCTGCAGAAGACTGGGATTGGACCCACACCTTTCACCATTAACTAAGATAGACTCTCACTGGATTAAGTATTTAAACTTAAGAAATGAAAGTATAAAAATACTAGAGGAGAGTGCAAGGAAAACCCTTGAAGAAATCAGTCTGGGCGAGTATTTTATGAGGAGGACCCCCCGGACAATTGAAGCCGCTTCAAAAATACACTACTGAAACTTGATCAAACTAAAAAGCTTCTGCACAGCCAAGAACACAGTAAGTAAAGCAAGCAAACAGCCCTCAGAATGGGAGAAGATATTCGCAGGTTTAATAACCAGAATCCACAGAGAACTCAAACGCATCAGCAAGAAAAAAACAAGGGATCCCATCACAGTCTGGGTAAGGGATTTGAAGAGAAACTTCCCTGAAGAAGACAGGCGCGTGGCCTTCAGACATATGAAAAAATGCTCATCATCTTTAATCATAAGAGAAATGCAAATCAAAACTACTTTGAGATATCATCTAACTCCAGTGAGACTAGCCTATATCACAAAATCTCAAGACCAGAGATGTTGGTGTGGATGTGGAGAAAAGGGAACACTTCTGCTCTGCTGGTGGGAATGCAAATTAATACATTCCTTTTGGAAAGATATATGGAGAACACTCGGAGTTCTAAAAATAGATCTGCCATTCAATCCTGTAGTTCCTCTCCTGGGCATATACCCAGAAGACCAAAAATCACAACATAACCAAGATATAATGTCTTAGCAAAATAACTAAGAAAATGCTACAAAAGCTATGTTAACTAATGTGATGAAAATGTGTCAAACGATATATCAACCAAGTGTATGGTGCCCCATGATCATACTAATGTACACAGCTATGGTTTAATAAAAAAAAAAAGGATATTTGTACCAGAATGTTTATTGTAGCCCAATTCATAATTGCTAAGTCATGGAAAAAGCCCAAGTGCCCATCGATCCACGAATGGATTAATAAATTGTGGTATATGTACACCATGGAATATTATGCAGCCTTAAAGAAAGATGGAGACTTTACCTCTTTCATGTTTACATGGATGGAGCTGGAACATATTCTTCTTAGTAAAGTATCTCAAGAATGGAAGAAAACGTACCCAAGTACTTAGCCCTAGTCTGACACTAATTTGGGGCTTTCACATGAAAGCTATAACCCAGTTACAACCTAACAATAGGGGGAAGTGGCAAAGGGAGTGGTGGGTAGAGGGAGGGGAGTTGGTGGGATTATGCCTGTGGTGCATCTTACAGGGGTATTTGTGAAACTTGGTAAATGTAGAATGTAAATGTCTTGGCACAGTAACTGAGATAACGCCAGGAAGGCTATGTTAACCATTGTGATGAAAATGTGTCAAATGGTCTATGAATCGAGTGTATGCTGCCCCATGATCATATCAATGTACACAGCTATGATTTAATAACAAAAATTATTTTTGTAGGATAATATTTAGAAATAAACTTATCCTACATCAAGCACACAATGTAAATTCAGTGTGAGTTTAAAATGACATGCTTTTCTTCCAGAGGCTTAAGAGGCTTCAACCCCCCTGGGTTACTCACAGAGTTAGGCTTTTTTGGAATTGTGAAAATTCCTTAGGCCTTTTCTCTGAAGCAGTACAGCCCGTGAAGCCTGAGATCCAAGGGCATGCCGCCCTTCCTCAGAGATATGGGCCAGAGGGTTAACATATGTTAACAACATATTGTCAGAGGTCTATAGGTGCTCTGCCCTGAAGGAAGGTCACAGTCATTACTTCATACTGAGTAAACTGAGTGAATGCTTGAAGATATTCTTCTATTAACTCTGTTCCCCTATAGCTGTTTTCGTCTTTGTACCCTGCTCAGAAAACTAGTCACTGTTTAGAAGAAGAGATTTACTACACAAGTGGTTACATTGATATGATAAATATTTCCTTTCAAGTTAAAATTCAGCTAATAGATAATGGATTAGGTGTGTACGTGACTGGAAGAGTATAAAACTTAAACTTGGAATAAAGAACTTTGCTATATGCCATCCCACGGTGTATAGTCTGTTTCTTGACTTAATAATTATAGGAGCGAGTTTACACCTACAGCAAAGCTGCTGCTCGTTCGCGTCTCAGGTCACGCAACAATTTTCATTATTTATTTTATTTTATTTTGTTATTTTTTTATTATATCATAGCTGTGTACATAAATGCGATCATGGGCCACCATATACTAGTTTTATATACAATTTGATATATTTTTATCACAAATGGTTAACATAGCCTTTGTGGCATTTTCTTAGTTATTGTGTTAAGACATTTATATTCTATATTTACTAAGTTTCACATGTACCCTTGTAAGATGCACCGTAGGTGTAATCTCACCAATTACCCTCCCTTCGTTCATCCTCCCCCCTCCACTCTCTCTCCCTATTCCACATAATCTTAGGTTATAACTGGGTTATAGCTTTGATATGAAAGCCATAAATTAGTTTCAAAGTAGGGCTGAGTACATTGCATACGTTTTCTTCCATTCTTGAGATACTTTATTAAGAAGAATATGTTCCAACTCCATCCAAGTAAACATGAAAGAGGTAAAGTATCCATCTTTCTTTAAGTCTGCATAATATTACATGGTGTACATATACCACAATTTATTAATCCATTCGTGGATCGATGGGCACTTGGGCTTTTTCCATGACTTAGCAATTATGAATTGGGTTGCATTGAAAATTCTGGTACAAATATCTTTGTTATAATGTGATTTTTTGTCTTCTGGATGTATACCTAGTAGAAGAATTATAGGATTGAATGGCAGTTCTATTTTTAGATCTCTAAGTGTTCTCCAAAAGGAATGTATTAATTTGCATTCTCACCAGCAGTGTTCCCTTTTCTCCACATACACGACAACATCTCTTGTCTTGGGATTTTGTGATATGGGCTAATCTTACTGAAGTTAGATGATATCTCAAAGTAGTTTTGATTTGCATTTCTCTGATGATTAATGATTATGAGCATTTTTCATATGTCTGTGGGCCATGCGCCTGTCTTCTTCAGAGAAGTTTTTTTTCAAGTCCCTTGCCCAGCCTGCGATGGGATCACTTATTCTTTTCTTGTTTATACATTTTAATTCTCTATGGATTCTGGTTATTAAACCTTTTTCGAAGACATAACCTGCAAATGTCTTCTCCCATTCTTAGGGCTGTCTTCTTGCTTTACTTTTTGTGTTTGTGGCTGTTCTGAAATAGCAAAAGCTTTTTAGTTTGATCAGGTCCTAGTGTATTTTTGAAGCTGTTTCAGTTGTCCTGGGGGTCCTCCTAATAAAATATTCGGCTGTGTTGATTTCTTCAAGAGTTTTCCCCGCACTCTCTTCTAGTATTTTTATAGTTTCATGTCTTAAGTTTAAATCTTTAATCCAGTGAGAGTCTATCTTAGTTAATGGTGAAAGGTGTGGGTCCAGTTTCAGTCTTCAACAGGTTGCCAGCCAGTTCACCAAGCACCATTTGTTAAAGAGGGAATCTTTTCCCCACTGAATGTTTTTAATTGGCTTGTCAAAGATCAAATAATGGCAAGTAGCTGGATTCATCTCTTGGTCTCTATTCTGTTTCATAGATCTATCTCTGTTTTTTTTTTTTTTTTTTTGCCAGTACCATGCTGTTTTGATTACTATCCATAGTGTGAGGTCCAGTAGCGTGATTCCACCTGCTTTGTTTTTATTTCTAAGTAATGTCTTTGGTATTCAAGGTTTTTTGTGATCCATATAAAACAAAGTATTTTTTTTTTGAGATCTTTAAAGTATGACAGTGGAGCTTTAATAGGGATTGCATTAAAATTGTATATTGCTTTGGGTATATGGACATTTTAGCAATGTTGATTATTCCCAACTGTGAGCATGGTATGTTTTTCCATTTGTTAACATCTTCAGCTCTTTCTTTTCTTAGAGTTTCATAGTTCTCTTTGTATACATCTTTCATGTCCTTTGTTAGATAAATTCCCAAATATTTTATCTTCTTTGGCACTACTGGGAATTGAATAAAGTCCTTGACTGTTTTTTCAGCTTGACTATTGTTGGTATATATAAAAGCTACAGATTTATGAATGTTGATTTTGTAACCTGAGATGCTGCTGTATTCCTTGATCACTTCTAAGAGTTTTGTAGTAGAATCCCTGGTGTTTTCCAGATATACTTTTATATCATCTGCAAAGAATGAAAGTTTGATCTTTTCTGACCCTATGTGCATACCACTGATTGCCTTTTATTACCTAATTGCAGTGGCTAAAACTTCCATTACAATGTTAAACAGCAGTGGAGACAATGGGAAATCTTGCCTGCTTTCTGATCTGAGTGTAAATGATTTCTGTTTAACTCCATTCAATACGATATTTGGTATGGGTTTGCTGTAGATGACCTCTATCAGTTTAAGAAATGTCCATTCTATGCCAATGTTCTTAAGTGTTCTGATCATGAATGAATGCTGATGTTATCAAAAGCTCTTTCTGCATCAATTGAGAGAATCATATGGTCTTTGTTTTTCAATTTGTTTATGTGCTGAATTATATTTACAGTTTTACATTTATTGAACCAGCCTTGAAACCTTGGGATAAAACCCTCTTAGTCATGGTGTATAATTTGTTTGATGTGTTGCTGAATTCTGTTTGTTATGATCTTGTTAAATATTTTCGTATCTATATTCATTAGTGATATTGGTCTATCATTTTTTTTTTTTTATATTGAGTCTTTTCCTGGTTTGGGGATCAAGGTGATGTTTGCTTCATAGAATGTCTTTAGTAGTATTCTTTCTTTGTCTATTTTTTGGAAAGGTTGTATAATATAGGTACTCGTTCCTCTTTAAAGGTTTGGTATAATTCTGATGTGAAGCCATCCTGTTCTGGGCTTTTCTTTTTACAGAGGTTTTGTATAGTTGATGCTATTTCAGAACTTGATATACGTCTGGTCAACATTTCCACTTGATTCTGGCTAACTCTTGGAAGGTGGCATGCTTCCAAGTATTGGTCAATTTCCTTCAGATTTTCATATTTCTGAGAATAAAGTTTCTTGTAATATTCATTAAGGATTTTTTGAATTTCTAAGGAGACTGTTGTTATTTCATCTTTACCGCTTCTGACTGATAAAAATAGAGATTTTCCTGTTTAAGTTAGCCAAAGGTTTATCTATTTTATTTACCTTTTGAAAAAACCAACTTTTTTATTTATTGATCTGTTGTATAATTCTTTTGTTTTCTTTCTTTTTTTTTTTTGTAGAGACAGGGTATCACTGTACTGCCCTCGGTAGAGTGCCATGACGTCACACAGCTCACAGCAACCTCCAGCTCGTGGGCTTATGCGATTTTCTTGCCTCAGCCTCCCGAGCAGCTGGGACTACAGGCGCCCGCCATAACGCCTGGCTATTTTTTTTATTGTTGTTGTTGCAGTTTGGCTGGGGCTGGGTTTGAACCCACCACCCTTGGTATATGGGTCCGGCGCCCTACTCACTGAGCCACAGGTGATCCCCTAATTCTTTTGTTTTCAATGTCATTTAATTCTGTTCTAATTTTGGTTATTTCTTTTTTTCTATTTGGTTTGTGGGGTTTTTGTTTGTTTGTTTTTTGGGGCCAGGGCTGGGTTTGAACCCACCACCTCTGTCACATGGGACCAGCTCCCTACCCCTTTGAGCCACAGGCACTGCCCAGAATATACACAGTTTTATACAGTTTTATGCCTGGTAGGAGAGTGCCATGGCTCCCTAGTTGGGGAAGGAGGTTCGGTTTTTAGAGGGTCTCTCCTATGGGATAAAATGGGAGGATATTTGAACTCTGCTTGCTTGTTGTATAAAGTATGCTGTGAGATGTTCTCATGAGGGAAGGGACTTCTGTCTGCATGGCGATGGATTTTGTACCTTGTGTTTGTATCCTTGGGGTCGCAGCTTCTCTCAGCAGAGTTGATGTGCATTCTTCAACCTTCTGTCTTGGCTCATCTCTAATCCACCAGGTTACTTGCTAAACTTCTGTCCTTTAACTCTCCTTCTGGATGGGAGTCTCTGTGGAAAGCTGGCTCCAGTCAGCCATATGGCCTCTGCCCCCATTCTTCTCTCTGTTCATGTCATTCCTCCTTTGCTTCACTTTCCGCCATGAATGGAAGCTTCCTCTGGCCCTCACCAGCAGCAGATGCTGGCACCATGCTTCTTGTATGTCAGCAGAACAATGAGACAAACAAGCCTCTTTATAAATTCTCCAGCCTCAGATGTTCCTTTATCAGAAGGCAAAATGGACTAAGATATGACATTGATCTGCCAGACATTTCTGAATCTTAATAATGAATAAAGTTTAGGCTGTTGCTTGGGCTCACAATGACACTGTAATTAAACATAAAGTTGAGTGTTTTTAAAAGGAGATAACACTCCATATCTGCTACACATGGTTGTTTTTTTGGAAGCCTGCTATTCAAAGGGCTTAGGTGAACCCTTGCTGTGTCTCTGATGTGCTCAGTCCCCCATTCTCTTGGCAGAGGCTTCAGACAGGCATATCTGGACATTGATATTCCATGGGCTTTATGAGGGTCTTCTAATCCTCTTCTGCTTTCCATTTTAGTTGGAGGTCATTAGAACAGCCTTTGCAACAGGTGGCGGACAGATTACCTCAGACCCAAGCACTGTAACCTTACATGTCAGCTGTTAGCACCTGCTGATCTCACAGGAATCTGGGTTTATACACAGCCTGTCCTGCTTGGAAACAGAACCTCATTTTAGCTTACTTTTTGTCAGGTTGCCCAAGTTGTGTTTTGGGGTATGGGAGGTATCTTTATTGGGTAACTTGATTCAAATGAGATAAGGCTGTTGTTGCTAATGAAGGTCAACATCCACCTGATTCCTAATATGAGCAGTTCTCTACTAACAAAGGCATGGAAATGTTGCTTTCTAAAGTCTTTTCTAACTGAATATGTGAGTATGAAAAGACTTTTGGTTTTGGGAGAGAGAACAATCACCTAACAGATAGCAAAGTTGGAAGTCTAATAAATCACATTGTAATTACAAAGAAAAGCAAACATTACCTCTTCTGACCATATTATTATATTAGGTAATTCTATGACTGTTTTAAAGATTGAAAATTTGAATTTTAATATGGCAATATCACTATTTCCAATTTAATAGCTTTCCATTTCCAATATTACTGAACTGCTCTGGTAAGGTGATTTCTTCTTCATTTTCATACTTATATTTATTTTCTATGAATAGAATGAGGTTACAATCAATAGACCAAAACTTTAAAATGGAACTTTTTTCTCCTGAAGTGTTTTGTTGAAAGGAAATTACTTTTTTTTGTCTCAAAGGTAAACTTTCTATTGAAATTTAATATAGATGCAGAAAAGTGCAAATACATGTATATCTCAATTTCCATGAAGTGAATACTGTGTAACTAGAATAAGATGAAGAAATCAAAATTAGTCACTTCTCAACAAAGGTCACCAATATCCTCTAGTACCATGGATTAATTCTGCCAGCTTGTGAAATTTATATAATGGAATAATGCAATATTCACTCTTTTGTGCTGGTTTCAATAAGTAATTACATTTTGTAAGGAAATCTCCATATGTGCTAAGAGTGTATTTGACTATTACTTATTTTAATAAAGTTCTTTTGCAATATATAAGCCATGCATGATTGTTACAGTAAACTAGAAAAGTAAAAAAAAGTAGAGAAAAAAACAATAAAGATAATTTATAATCCTATCATTCAAAGACAACCATTTTGTCATATTGCCTTCTATGCATTAGTAACTGATAAGTTTATGCATAAAATATTTATAGGACAACCATAACATTTAGACACTATGCCAGGCACAAGAAAACATGGGTAAACATAGTTGTTTTTACATAGTTCCAATGAAACACTTTGTAAACTCTTATGTCATGCCTTTTGTCTTAACCTGTAGCATAGGCTTGATGCATCTCCCTGCTGGCTGGTCAAAACAAGCGCAATAAAAAGAAGCCAGTTCTGTGGCAGCTCTCAAATCTTCAGTATGACATGTTTGGATCTCATCATCTTTCAAAAATAATGAAGGGTTTCTCCCTACTTTCCTAGTGAAAGTGTGGAAGGAAATGTGGTGTGAATAGGGAGAGGGTCCAGTGATGAGGTGACAGCTTCCCTTGCTTGAGGGTGGACTTAAATGATGGGTGGGGTTAGTGATTGAGGAGCAGGTGAATAGGGCTTTGGGGCTTCAAGGCTGGGGACAATCCAGGGTCAGAAAACCTGAGAATTAGGAAAGTGACTAGGGGGCAGTTAAAGAGTGGAAAACAGTGAGTGAGAGAAGGCGGCCAACTCATCTTAGAAGTAGATGCAAGGGAGGTTTAGTATTCACAAGCTCAGGAAAAGAAAGAAGCAACAAGGGGAAGGAAAGATAAGTGCTGTGGTCTGAATGTATTCCCCCAAAATTCATATGCTGAAAACTAATCCCTAGTACAGTAGCTTAGGACATGAGAGTGGAGCCCTCATGAATGAGTTTAGTGCCCTAATGAAAGAGACCCAAGGGGGCTTGTTTTCCCCTTCCAGCACCTGAGCAAGAAGGTGTCATGTATGAGGAACAGAGCCTCACCACACACTGGATCTGCCAGCACCTTGACTTTGAGCTTCCCAGCCTTCAAAACCATGAACAAAATCTTCTGTCCTTTAGATGTTATCAGGTCTAAGGTATTTTGTTGTGGCAACCTGAATGAAGTAAGAAAGGAAGAAATGTGAGGCAGTCCTAGCGCAGGGGTTGACTAACTCTCTGTGGCCTCATTCCTCCAGGGTATGAGGGTTAGAGAGAAGCAGGGGAAGAAACTAGCAGATAACCTCACCTGATTTTTCTAAACTTAAAGGAGAGAGTTAGAGAGCCTGCTGCTTGGATAGGAACATTCTTACATTTACTTAGATACACATTATCTTGTGAAGATATCCATTCAGGTAGGAATAGAACTTTTGAAGCTAGTTAGCACTTCCAATCGTACCTTTAACAATTCAGTTTTAGAACCATTAATCAAATCTATTGTTTTATTGGTTAAAATGTATTAAGAGCCTTGTAGTATTGAACTTAATGAGCCTTATCTCATTAATCTTTACAAAGAACATAGTAAGTCTCCTCCCATTTTATAAATAAGGAAACAGAGTTTCAATATGGTTAAGTACTCCTTCCAATAAGATTCAGCAAATTCATGGCAAGGGAATCTATATGCCATCTGACCTTTCTATAACATTAAGTATTATGAAAAAGAAAGTTTCTCCCTGTAAGGAGATCTCAATCCAGAAGACTCTTCCTTTGGTAATAACATCTGCCTACATCTGGGCGGGGGGAGCTGGTAGCAGGGACACTCACTTCCTATTCCCTGTCCCCTGAACTGGCCTACATTCACAGGGCACATGTAACTAGCACCCCCACAGCTCAGGGGGCAACCCTAGAACTTATGCTCATTCATTTTGTTACTACAGGGGTAATCAAGGTGTTGATGCTGTAGGCAGAGATTTTGCAGTTGGAAGGAAAACGAATGCCTTTCCTCCAGTGTAGGTGCCAGGTACTCACATCTACATCACAAGCATCTTCAAAGAGAGTTTTTTCAGGCTCCAGGCAGCATCCTCTGGCCTGTCATGTTCAAACCCTGATTCTCTAGTCTCAACTGAGTTTGCTTTTTAATCTTGTGAGAATTTACCACTTTAAAAAAGTCTTCATGGGCATGATAAATATTTTAAAACATTTAGAAAGGCAGGGGATTTTACATGCTCTCTTCTTCCTAGGATGATTTTGCTTTGGGTCTCTGTGAGCTTGCCCTTGTTGTGTCTTCCTCTCTAGGCACCCTCCAGAAAAGGGCTTCCTCACCTTTTTGTGAGAATATTTGTATGGCATTCCGGGGTATGTTGAAGGGGATTTGGGAAAGTTTCCATAGGGCTTGGTGAAGGCAGCCATTATTTTTTATATTATATAAGAACAATAAATAAAAAATGAAAGATAGTAAATATTAAATATTTATAAAGTTCCAGATAAGTTATTTTCATTTACTACATATTTTATTGAGAAAACTGAGTTTTCTTCCATGAAAATTACTTTTTAATACAAGTTAATGCTTGAAATGACTACATACAATTTCTGATCAAACATTTTTAATGATGTCTTCAAATTCTTGATTATCTTTATTGACAAATAACTTCATTCCAAAAATGATTTTACAAAAATGTTAAGATGATTTTTGCAATTATTGTACAATTTATAACAGTTGACATTGTATTTAAGGATCTAACAGCTGTTCTTTTTCTTTTATGGAGTGATGTTGACGTTTCTTGTGATAATGTGAAAGATTCAAATCTAATTGAACTTTTTAAATTATTTTAGAAATAATAATGAAGTTCTAATTTGTAGAACATGCATGCATTGTTAGAGCTGTTGCACTGTGGATTGCTAATAAAAGTGAAAATTGCACTGTGGAGATGCTAATAAAAGTGAAAATTGGCTGCAAATTCACAGACGTTTCAATGTCTATGAAGGAAGGATTCAGGGAACTGCCTGGTGTTTGGCACACCAGGCCTGGGCTCCCACCTAACCCTACAATTGGCCACACTGTGGGCTGGGTTGAAGTGCTCTTTCTGACCACTCAAAACATGACTCTCTAGAAGCCTTGCTGGCTCTTCTCTTCATTTCTGCAGCAGTGCTGGGCTTAGTAGTTGGTTTCTGAAGTGTATTGCGAACTAGTATGGCACCTCCCTGTCTGTATTCAGTTTAACTGGGCACACAACAGGAATATGGGCATCACTCATCTTGCCAGTGGTCTGACAGTGTGTCCCTCAGACCATGCTTTTCTCCAACATGTTCCCAGGATCCTGAAAGAGGCAGATTGGGGCTAAAACTGACCTATACTGGCGTTGGCTACACTAGACTCCATCCAGCTGCCCAGGATGAAAGGGATCAGTGTCTCTTGGTATCTGTTGCAGCATGTACTTTTCAGAAAGCTCTGATTTAGAGGGACAAATTTCTTGTTCTCCTGGAACCCTTAGGACATTGAGCTTTCTTTTCAAAAGTTTCTAAATTCTAGTCCTATTATTTTGGCCCACTGTGTTGCTCAATGTTCTTGTAAACACCCCATTGGCAAGATAAGAGGCAGCAAAGTGTCATTCCTCTGATGGCGGAGCCTGGTGCCAGATTGGCAGGTTTCAGTTCATAGCTCAGCCAGTTGCTAGCTGCATTCCCTGTGCTCCTTTTCTAGCCTATATATAATAGGAATGATAATAGTACTGGTTTTATAAGGATGTTAAATAATTTAATTAGTTAATGCATGTTAATTCTTACATCAGTGCCAAGCATACAGTTTAAATGTCTAATAGTAGTAGTTGATGAGGATTTTACTTTCACTGGTAGTGGCAATATTATTGGTGTTACTAAAAAGTTGGTTGGTACTCCAACTTTGTTTTTATTTGTTTGTTTTCTTACTAGACTACAGCCATTGCTTTGAATTTCTAATATTTTCCATTTATATTACATTCTTTGTAGGATCTATCTATTTTAACAATACTTGCAACAAGACATCAAGCCAGGAGTAAGGGTAATGTTTGAAGCATGGGATTGTTTCAAGATACTTACCTTCAGAAGACCAAATCCTACATTCAGTGTCATTGAATTGGCTAACCTGTACCTAATGCAAAAACTCACATTCGCAATGGTATAAATTTTTAAAAATATATTATGCTCTTTGGTACCCAGAATCATCTTGATGTTTTACATTCTTTGAACCTTGGACTTAATAGGATTAGCCATAATAATCAGGAAGCCACTTGCAATTTTAATCTTAACTGAAGGCATAAGTTGGCTTCACAATTGAAGTGTAAAGTCTACACAGGGAACAAACTTTATGTCTTTTGCCTATAACAGGTTTTGTCACAGAAAAGTGGATTAATACAGTAACACTTCATTGTAAATGGACATTAATGAATGCTAAATTACTACCAAATTCCCATGGAACTCCATGTAACAGCTACTCACATTCAAAGAGTTTTTCATGATTAATGTTGTTGTAATGAATACCAAAGAAATTAATAACCATTTGTCACTTTAAGAAGTGTTACCTATTAATTTTAGGCTATTTTTAAATTCTCACTTGTCATAAGAATGAGGACTTAGAATTTTAATGTCTAATATTAAAGGAGTGGCCTTGCCACACTCACCTTTTCAATATTGTAATCTTTACTGCGCTGACCTATCAGACCTCTTCCTGGCAACAGTTAGGCTTTTGAGAGGAGGTAGAACTGAGCTTGTTGGGTAAGTGAGCAGAGTGAGGAAATATTTTAAGACACACTTTTATAATTCAATGACTGTATTGGAAATTCAAATTTTCAGACTATTCATTATCTTGACAAACACTGTAATGTGTGCAGAATATGGCACCACATAAATCCGTTCTGGTGACAAAGAGTGTAATGAGAATGGGAAATAGTAGAAACCTAAAAGCAATCAGTTTACAATCTGGAAACTGGATACAGCTAAGGTCCCATCAGGTTTCATATCAGTTCTTTTTAGCCCTCCTATCAATTGCCTTTTATAGAAAACAGCATGGCACTGCCATATCCAAGTACTCAAAATGGGACTTTGGACCAATTCACTTGGAAAGCGGCCTCCATCCAAGTAGAACATCAACGTAATGAATTTATGTTCTGTCCTGCCTGTGGAGTGATGATTTTACATCATCACTGATTTGTATTGAAAACAATTCATGGGGGAGGGAGACAAGATGGCGGACTGAAGCCAGCTTTCAACAGAGGCTCCCATCCAGAAGGAGAGTTAAGGGACAGGAATTTAGTAAGTATCCTGGTGGACTTGAGCCTCACCAAGAGAGAAGGTTGAAGAACGCACATCAACACCGCTGAGGCAAGTTGTGATCACAAGGACGCAAACAAAAGG